>NC_043015.1:25496911-25576911 GCF_006345805.1 Octopus sinensis
GAAGCTTCTATGCACTTATGCAGCCTGCTAGAAATAGCAGCAAAATCTCACCATGATCACATCTAAAAGGTATTAGGGAAAGAAATGACATCATATAATGTAGCTCTATATACCCCTAAAATGAGGGATATAAAACTCCACACCTTTGGAATGCCTTTTATTTTAGGGATGATCTGGAGCAAAACAACAGTTGAACCAGATGACTGACTTTTATTTGAACATCTTAAAGCTTCAACATTTAGCAGCTGATTTGGTAGAAACACATCAGATGATCCACCATTTCTCTAACAATTACTTTGGTCACCTTTTGGAACTCAATATCTCTACCACCCATGGATTGGAACCAAAACAAAAACATCACAGAACCCATAATTTTGAGACACACTTCTTTACATTTGGAATTGTTGAAGCATTAAATAAACTACTTACATCGATTGTTAGTTGTTAGGACATTACATCCTTCAAAAACTCCATGCTTTCCAAAATTATCCAGTATTAATCATGATACGTTTATGAACCGTTTCCTCTTTATGGCTCTTTTGACTGATCCCTTTCCTCTCTTTTATTCCATGTCCTATACACACACTTTTAGTTTCCATTGTTGTCCTTCTTTACTTTTTGCTGTTTTTTCTCCCCTGCTACCTTTTCAAAACAAGTTATAATGCACCGAAGCACTGAGCAGAATAAGCAGATCATCATCATCATCATCATCATCATCATCATTATTATTACTATTATTATTATTATTATTACTATTATTACTATTATTATTATTATTGAGTGAGCGAGCAGAGCATGCCATCAAAGTGACACTGGGGTAAAATATACGAAGCCCAGTATACCCGTCTGATAAGGGTACACGAGGCACATGCATCACAACCATATGTGCGCGACATGGTGATTTCATATCAAGATAAACAGCACATGACCTTGCAGGTGGGGCCCAGTTAGAATTTTCTTCAGATCGAGTAACCCATCCTGCTCAAAAGGTCCCTGAATAAGGGTTGTTTAAGGACGTTGAACGAAACACCCATGTTTCCAGAGGTGAATTATTCAAACCCCAAAGAATCCTTCTCAACACATGGCTATGATGCTCCCCCACTACTTCTGCTCGTGATCAGAGATGCACATATCGTCAGCCACTAAGGGACATGCTCAACTGGTTACGGTCAAACAACTGACAAGCAATTATTATTATTATTATTATTATTATTATTATTATTATTACTATTACTATTATTATTATTATTATTATTATTATTATTATTATTACTATTACTATTATTATTATTATTATTATTATTATTATTATTATCACTATTATTACTATTATTTAAGGCAGACAGCAGGCAAAAGCATTAGTGTGCTAGGTAAAATGCTTAGCAACATTACTTATGTTCTGAGTTCAAATTCCTTTGAGATCAACTTTGCCCTTCATCCTTTAGGGATTGATAAAATAAGTACCAGTTGAGTACTGGGTTCGATGTAATCAACTAGTTCCCTCTTTCAAAATTTCAGGCCTTGTGCCTATAGCAGAAAGGATTATTATTATTATTAACTTTTAGACATCCTCTAATATGCATCTCTGACTTTTGTCTTGTATTCTTCCCAATTATTCCGTCAAGACTTTCTACTAAGGTGGCAAACTAGCAGAATCTTTACCATGCTGGACAAAATGCTTAGCAGCATTCTTTCTGGCATTCTACCGACAGAGTCCAGAGTACTGATTCTGCCAAGGTCGACTTTACCTTTTGGTCCCTTCAGAGACTGACTCCCAGTTAAGTACTAGAGTTCCTGTAATCAACTTGCCTCCTCCTCTAAAATTAGAGGCATTACACCAAAATTATAATTATAATCTGAAGCTATAAAAGCTGCTGAGTTGAACTGAATCATTAGCACACTTGACAAAGTGCTTTGCATCATTTCTTCTGGTTTTACACTGTGAGTTAAAATTCCCACTGAGGCCAATGTAAGAGACAGGACTCTACCCACCACTGCACACATACACTTCTGACTTTGGGCTTATTGTAGAAAATTATTATATATACGTATAGTCATTGTTCAGTTTTATTTCAAAATTTCTTGCCAAAAGAGAAAGAGCTGATTTCTAACCTAGATCCAAACTCCTCCATTGAAATTTCAACATCAACAACAGGGTATTTTTGTTTGTTTGTTTGTTTGTTAGTTTGTTTGTTTGTATGTATGTATGTATGTATGTATGTATGTATGTATGTATGTATGCATGCATGCATGCATGTATGTGCAATTTGTATGTTTTATGTAATTATTCTCATTCTTATAGTTGCACATCTAGACATATTCATATATGTTTAAATGATCAACTACAGCATGCATACATACATACAGTTACAACTACAGCCGGCTATTACAGATTTTACAGATTTTTACAGTTCCAGTGATGGATTGGATCTGTAGTCTTCGAATTAGCTTTCTCCTTTCTGGCTTTAAGATGCCTAATTTCTCAAGATTGGTATTTAGGCAGTGTGTTACATATTCCAGAGCCCCAATAATTTTTGGTATAAACCTGAACTTGTAATCTGGATAGAGTAACTGCAAGATTTCTCAATAGTTCAGCATAGGTGTTTTCTTTTACATTGATCTTCAGCTTTATGTTAACATCTGCTGGGCAGTATGTATGTAGGCATGCATGCAGGCATGTAAGTATGAATATATGTATGTAAAGCTGGACTCAAGAGTCATCTTCATAGTCATAAAGAGAGACAGATGATTGACAACTAGGCCACTGGTGGTGGTACTACACACTATACTAATCATATCTGTCAGGCATGTAGAAGGAAGCATAATTTGGCAAGAAGACTTAAATAACTTGCAAAGGTACATGAAGTGCAGTTACAACTACAGCTGGCTATTGCCAGAAAAGGTTTTAGCTGCCAATTCTGTACAAGACATTGTAGATCTTTAGCTGGGCTAAAAAGTCACATTTGATCACAGCACCATTAACAGTTAAGCCTCATGCAATGGCCATACTCAATAGCGAGGGGGTAGCCATCATGTATGTATGTACGTATGCATCTATGTGCATGTATGGATAATAAGCATTGCTGTTGTATCACTCAGACACTCTAATAATTTACTTCCAAAAAACCAAACAGCCACATTCTTTGGTTAAATTCTACTGCAACTCAAACAATGCTTCTTAGTGGAATTATTCTTTATAATTTTAAATAAACTAGTCAAGAGGGTGAGGAAGAGAGAGAGAGAGAGCTAATGGCCTTTAGAGATTCTTTCAGACACGTGAGAGAGATGTGGCTGATCCTCACCTCAAACATCTGTTGCTTGTTGTCTGCAGGAAAAGCCACCATTAATCATATAGCACGGAATAGTGTCAGCGACAAGGTCGCAGATATATGAGAAAATATTTTGACACTTTATATATTATACAGTATGCTATATTACAAAAACTGAAAAGAAAAAAACAGTGAATAGAAAATGGTATATATGTGTTGTGTGTATTTTAAATGGTTTTCACAGTTCTACAATAATATTAGTGTCATACAAACACATATATGCATATACACACAATCAGACATGCAAAGTTATACACACTCACACATATACAAACACACACACACATAAATTATATGTAAAATGCAATGAACAGTAAAAAAAGACAACAAACGAGACAAAATTTAATATGGTATTAGCTTAATGCTAAAAAGGAAAGAGAAAGTCTTAACTTTTTGGACATTAGTTCTTCATCAGAAGAAATAGAAAAGCAACAGACATGCACAAAACATGTATGTGTACGCACATACACAAACACAAGTAATAGTCTTCTTCCAACATCAGCAAATATTACAATACTTGTCTCCTGCCAGAAGATTCTTTTCTTCTCTGAAGAGATAAGAGCCATAATAACTGGCCATATTGATTGAAGAAGAAATAAAATAATTATCTAATTTCTCGCTAATAGTGGATTATGTACACACACACACATTTTACATTATATGAATTAGATTAGTGTGATAGTTTAGAAATTCTGGTGTAGTGTAAAAAACCATTACGGGTATGTTCTCTTGAAACTTTCATTAAAACACGACTAAGCTACTCTGATATAAAACATGCTAACATAGCTGAGAACAAATACCTCACTTTGTCCGGACTCTGGTATTCTTAGCTTCATCATGAGAATTACCATAGAATCATGCAAGTTATTCAGATAAGCATTTTTCTGACCCTCCGGATAGGCATACTTGTTCAACAAGTGCCCATCTATCAATATTCACAGGAAAAAGGTAAGGTCTATGAGCTTTGCAGGACTTTCCATACAGTTTACACTAACTCAATTGAATTCCTATCAGGACATCTATTAGCAAACATCAGTCGAAGAAACGGAGGAAGAGACAGGGTCATCATAACAGAATTGTTGGATCCTGGACAAAGCAACACACTAGGGTCTACAGTATTCTGTAATGCCTTTGTTATGGTTTTCATTGGTCTGCTAAACCATGTCTCCTTCCCCAAGCAATACACTGGGTTCATAGTATTTTACGAAGATCAAGCTGCAACTTACACTGGGGTCCCTAGGCCATGAAACCATCCTCAAAAGAGTTCTCTGTGGCTCACAGTATTCATCAGTGCCAAGTTACCACATATTCTGAGCCTCTAGTCTGGGCAGATACCCCACCACTAGCAAAATATTTGGCATTATATAATATTGATTGCATATTGTGGAACAAGGCCAGCAATTTAGGTGGAGGGGTAAGTAAATTACTTTGACCCCTGCACTCAACTTGTACTTGTTTGTCAACCCTGAAAGGATGAAAGGCAAAGTCGACCTCAGTGGAATATGAACTCAGAATGTAAAGACGGATGAAATACTGCTAAGCATTTCGCCCAGGGTGCTAACGATTCTGCCAGCTCACTGCATTATACTATGACTATAATATCAATAATGACAAGCTACTGAGTACATTGGGCCTCTGGTCTGTAGAGCCAGCCCCAAGCAATACATAAAAGACTATAGTATTTATCAACAGAAAAACACAACATGCATAAGGTCGCTAAACCGTGCAGACAACCCAAAACAATGCATTGGGGTCTATAGAATTTCTTTATTGACACCAAGTCACAGCATTGATTGGATCCTAAGACCATGGGGCCTACTTTCTCTACCAGGGCAACTGCCATGTGACAGTACTGGACTGGTACAAAACCAGATGCCACAGTCTAAATGGCTGCAACAATGACCTGCACTAAAGGCACACAATGGCCAGGTGATTGTCTTTAATCTGGTGGACTGTTTGACTAAATAATAAAGTTGCTTTGATTGGTGTAGGTTATTGAATGTCTTGTTTTAGTTTGAAGCAAGGAGCTACATTTATTTATCACCATTTATATTATATAGACTAAAGTTTAAAAAGGTTATTAACAATTTATTACTTCCATTATAAATACACACACACAGAAGTGTGTGTGTGTATAGACATGCATAAACACATTCATATGCATATAAATATACATATAAGTATATTTACATATATATATATATATATATATATATATATATAGTTATAGTTATATATATATACTTACACAAACACACGCATCACATATATGTATGTTACTTGTATGTACACTATTTATGCGCGCACACACACACACACACGCGCGCGCACGCGCACACACACACACACAAACATTTGTTAATTGTGTGCACACAAGGAACTTTACTTAAGCGATTCAAATTTATCATTGTCTTTATTACGAAATGTCTGTTTAACCAGCTCTCGTTATATTTAGGCATTTATTTATTTTGTTAATCAAAATATGTAATTGATGTGTTCTTCTCTCTGAATTCTGTCAATTCCATGTAGCAATTTATCAAAAAACTAAGGAATTCAAATATTTTGGAAAAACAAAAAAGAAAAGGAAAAATAAAAGTTACACAAAAATGGCAAAAACATAACTACAAAGAGTATCTTGTTACTGTTGCTGATGTTGTTGTTGTTGTTGTTGTTGTTGTTGTTGTTGTTGGTGGTGGTGGTGGTGGTGGCGGTGCTGTTGTGGTTGTTAATGTTGCTGTTGTTGTAGCTGAGTCACCCCTTACCATTCATATTCATGATTAAAATTATTGGGTAAATGGTAAGAAGCTTGCTTCCCAATCACATGTCCCTGGGTTCAGTCCTACCGCATAGCACCTTGGGCAAGTGTCTTCTATTATACCAGTGGGTCAAGCAAAGCCTTATAAGTGGATCTGGTAGACAGAAACATCCTTACAACTTAGCAGTTCAGCCAAAAGAGACCAATAAAATAAGTAACAGGCTTAAAAAACAAAATAAGTCCTGTGGTCAATTTGTTCAACTAAAATTCTTCAAGGTGGTGCCCCAGCATGGCCACAGACCGACAGCTGAAACAAGTAAAAGACAAAAAGTTTTAGTGGAGGATTTGTTTGGCCTTGCAACCTCATTTGAGGCAGAAACAAGATCTCATCGACTGAGGAGGAACAACTGGTTCTAAAACAAAACCTGCCATTCATTATGTGATCACATGATCAACCAGACAATTGGATGTTGTTATACATCGCTGGTCACAATGCACTTTGCATCATTTTGGCTTACAAATGATGCCACTCAGAAGCTGGCTAGTCAAGCAAGCCAACGTTCTTGCCTCTAGATCAGAAGTCTAGTCCATTGCTGGGTTAGAACCTGTGTACAGCTCAATGGACTGAAGCAACAGGAAATGAAGTGTTTTGCGCAAGAACACAATGTGCCACTTACTGAGAATTGAACCTATAATCTAGTGATCAAGGGTGCAATACTGTAACCACTCAGCGATGCATCTTCACAAGTCATAATGTGACCCACACGAAATGGACGAGAAAGATCAAGGCACATTACAACAACTCAGAACCCATGCTAGGGATTCCATAAAAATCCTTTTGATGCCCATCCCCTAAGACTGACCCTGGATCAATGATACAAAGTTCTTGCTTTAAAGTGATCTAAATTGAAGCCCATAATCAAAATTTCATGTTAATCTATGTTCCAAACAGCAGCTTATTAACGAGAAAGTCATCTTATTAAGTTTGTCATTGCTTTCACAGGGAATTGGAACAAAAGCAAAGTGTTTCAACAGAAATGTGTGTAGAAAAGTGTTAAAAATAATTTTAAATATTTGTTTATAAAATTGGGTCAGCGGTCAAAAGTAAACATTAGCTCAAGCCAGAACCATCTCTGATTTCACCTTTACCTAATCCATGGGTTGAGTTAATGTAGATCTCTGTATTACAAACATTTGCCTGTTTACTTCAGTATGTATGTAACTATTTCACATTCAGTCACTAAGGTTTCTAAAAAGGGTCGTCAATGTTGTCCCTTGATTTTTACTGATTATAATGCTGGACTACATTGTCTTAAGCAATGCTTTGAAACACTTGGATGGCTATCTTTATAGCCATCACATAGCATCGAGGGATCACCACCATCATCATCATCACTGCTGTCATCAGTGGTGGTGGCAGCAGCTCTGTCATCCTCATCATCCTTTTCCCATGCTAAGAAAATTCATTAACCAAACTCTCATTCCTACATTTCCACTCAAAAGAAAACAAAAAAAGAAAAATGCTAAGCGCAAATTTTATCGAAATTAAATCAATAAATATAAATAATAATTAGCATTTGATTGGTTTTGCTTTTGCTTCTTTAAAATTCTCTTCTGTCAGATGTAAGATTCTGACAAACTGAATTCTGACCTTGTTTCTATTAATGTAACACCAAACTCATTTCCTAAGATTCTAACTGCTTTTTGAAAAGACAAAGGTCATCACAAAATTCTATTTCAAAGCTATCATTAAAATTATATTCATGTCTTTGTATCTAATTAAAATTGTTACAGATTTTGTGATTGATTAAAATCTTTATAACACATTTCCTGGCAAGAGCTATAAATAGAAGGAAAGACAACAGTTTAAAGACTTCTTAGGTTTTCAGTCAGTTTATCAAACACTTCCAAGGATCCATTTTCAGTTTCTTAGTTGCTTGTTTGGAATGCTATTTAGGATTTTTTTAATATATTTTAGTTACACCTATAATGCTTTTTTGGAGAGGCATGAAGATCACAACTTCAGAGATTATATGTTCTTTAAAGTGCTTCTGTATTTTTGTCCTTCGATGTAAATTATATTTTAAGATTTTCTTAATTCAAGAATATGAGAAAGAGAAGAAAGATGGTAGAAGAGGAAAGGAAAGAGAGAGAGAGAGAGAGAGAGAGAGATGGGGAAAGGAGGGAGAAAGTGTGAGATTGACAAAAAGACAAGAAGGAAAACAAATAGAGAGAGAAAGAAGGACAGAAAGAGAGGAAAATGGAGAAAGAACAAAATAAAAAGTGGAAGAAGAGAACTGCAAGAGAATGGAGAGACAATAAGAATAGCAAGGCTTTGTGCCAAGACAATAGGTAGAAATAATTATATAGAGTTGAGTTCTGATTACTGAACATAAATGAGACCAAAGGGAAAGAACAAGATAAACAACAACAAGAAGAACAACAACAACAACAGTATTGGATAATAAGTAAATGAGATGAAAGAATCACAAGCTGAATGGCATCCAAAGTTATAAGCTTTGAAATCTTGTGTGTTAATATTTCTTTCTTAATAATGTCCATTAACCATTACACAATATGGAAAAAATAAAAAAAGAATATTATACAGTACATTGGAAAAGAAGTCAAAACACAAAATGATTTATATGAGGCAGAAAACAAAACAAAAAGATGAGAACCAACAATTGATTATACAATATGGTTAATGAGGGACTTATTTAAAAACAATTTAGCGAATAAAGTTTGTTTTCCTGTATACATTATTTGATTTGATTTTTATTTTCTTGATCTGTCTTGTTTTGTTCAAGGTACAAGGCAGAAGAAAAACTACATCTACAGGACATCATCACTGTGGTTGTGAATACATATATCCCAGAATGCATCCAAAAAATGCTTCACTGAAGTGACAAATGGTAAAACCACATTCGCCAACACATTGTAAATACTAAGGCAGATCTAGTTTCCTATCACTGCTTATTCCAGCCATTAACAGAGGCTCAATATTTCTCACATTGCAATACCCTAACATACCCTGCTTATCAACACCACCCTGTCTCAAATAATCCACCCTTTTCACAGCAAATCAGCTTCAACAAATTCCATTTGATTTATGCAAGAATGAAAAAGTGTCTGTTAAAACAAAAATGATTCAAAGAGGAAAACTATGATACGAAGACAATGAATAAGATAACAACAATGATGATTATAGTGGTGCTTATGACGATGATCCTCTAAAATCAACTTTTATCAAGGTAGGGGCCACTGACTGTATTTCATTTTCCTTCCACAGGTGGTGGCTACTGATTGCATTTCATTTTCCTTCTGCAGGTGGAGGCCACTGACTGTGATTCAATTTCCTTCCACAGGTGGGTGCAACTGATTGTATTTCATTTTCCTTCCACCTGTATTTCATTTTCCTTCCACTGGTGGGGGCCATTCACTGTATTTCATTTTCCTTCAACAGGTGGGGCCACTGATTGTATTTCATTTTCCTTCCACAGGTGGCGCCACTGATTGTATTTCATCTTACTTTCACAGGTGAGGGCCACTGACTGCATTTCATTTTCCTTCCACAGGTGGTGGCTACTGATTGCATTTCATTTTCCTTCTGCAGGTGGAGGCCACTGACTATGATTCAATTTCCTTCCACAGGTGGGTGCAACTGATTGTATTTCATTTTCCTTCCACCTGTATTTCATTTTCCTTCCACTGGTGGGGGCCATTCACTGTATTTCATTTTCCTTCAACAGGTGGGGGCCACTGATTGTATTTCATTTTCCTTCCACAGGTGGCGCCACTGATTGTATTTCATCTTACTTTCACAGGTGAGGGCCACTGACTGCATTTCATTTTCCTTCCACAGGTGGTGGCTACTGATTGTATTTCATTTTCCTTTCACAGGTGGGGGCCACTGACTGTATTTCCTTTTCCTTCCACAGGTGGGGTCCACAGGCTGCAATTCAATTTCTTTCCACAGGTGGGGGCCACTGACTGTATTTCATTTTCCTTCCACAGGTGGGGGCCACTGACTGTAATTCAATTTCCTTCCACAAGTGGGGGCCACTGATTGTATTTCCTTTTCCTTCCACAGGTGGGGGCCTCTGACTCTATTTCATTTTCCTTCTGCAGGTAGGGGCCACTGACTGTATTTCATTTTCCTTCTACAGGTGGGGCCCACTGATTGTATTTCATTTTCCTTCCACTGGTGGGGGCCATTCACTGTATTTCATTTTCCTTCCACAGGTGGGGCCACTGACTCTATTTCATTTTCCTTCCACAGGTGTTGGCTACTGATTGTATTTCATTTTCCTTCCACTAGTGGGGGCCATTCACTGTATTTCATTCTCCTTCCACAGGTGGGGTCACCGACTGTATTTCAATTTGCTTCAACAGGTGGGGGCCATTCACCGTATTTCATTTTCCTTCCACTGGTGGGGGCCACTGACTGTATTTCCTTTTCCTTCCACAGGTGGTGGCTACTGATTGTATTTCATTTTCCTTTCACATGTGGCGGCCACTGACTCGATTTCATTTTCCTTTCACAGGTGGGGCCACTGACAGTATTCCATTTTCCTTCCACAGGTGGGGGTCACTGACTGTATGTCATTTTCCTTCCACAGGTGGGGGCCACTGATTGTATTTCCTTTTCCTTTCACAGGTGGGGGCCACTGACTCTATTTCCTTTTCCTTCCACAGGTGGGGACCTCTGACTCTATTTCATTTTCCTCCAGCAGGTAGGGGCCACTGACTGTATTTCATTTTCCTTCTACAGGTGGGGCCCACTGATTGTATTTCATTTTCCTTCCACTGGTGGGGGCCATTCACTGTATTTCATTTTCCTTTCACAGGTGGGGCCACTGATTGTATTTCATCTTACTTTCACAGGTGAGGGCCACTGACTGCATTTCATTTTCCATCCACAGGTGGTGGCTACTGATTGTATTTCATTTACATTTCACAGGTGGGGCCCACTGACTGTATTTCCTTTTCCTTCCACAGGTGGGGTCCACAGGCTGCAATTCAATTTCTTTCTACAGGTGGGGGCCACTGACTGTATTTCATTTTCCTTCCACAGGTGGGGGCCACTGACTGTAATTCAATTTCCTTCCACAAGTGGGGGCCACTGATTGTATTTCCTTTTCCTTCCACAGGTGGGGGCCTCTGACTCTATTTCATTTTCCTTCTGCAGGTAGGGGCCACTGACTGTATTTCATTTTCCTTCTACAGGTGGGGCCCACTGATTGTATTTCATTTTCCTTCCACTGGTGGGGGCCATTCACTGTATTTCATTTTCCTTCCACAGGTGGGGGCCACTGACTCTATTTCATTTTCCTTCCACAGGTGTTGGCTACTGATTGTTTTCATTTTCCTTCCACTGGTGGGGGCCATTCACTGTATTTCATTTTCCTTCCACAGGTGGTGGCTACTGATTGTATTTCATTTTCCTTCCACTGGTGGGGGCCATTCACTGTATTTCATTCTCCCTCCACAGGTGGGGTCACCGACTGTATTTCAATTTGCTTCAACAGGTGGGGGCCATTCACTGTATTTCATTTTCCTTCCACTGGTGGGGGCCACTGACTGTATTTCCTTTTCCTTCCACAGGTGGTGGCTACTGATTGTATTTCATTTTCCTTTCACATGTGGCGGCCACTGACTCGATTTCATTTTCCTTTCACAGGTGGGGCCACTGACAGTATTCCATTTTCCTTCCACAGATGGGGGTCACTGACTGTATTTCATTTTCCTTCTACAGGTGGGGGTCACTGACTGTATGTCATTTTCCTTCCACAGGTGGGGGCCACTGATTGTATTTCCTTTTCCTTTCACAGGTGGGGGCCACTGACTCTATTTCCTTTTCCTTCCACAGGTGGGGGCCTCTGACTCTATTTCATTTTCCTCCAGCAGGTGGGGCCCACTGATTGTATTTCATTTTCCTTCCACTGGTGGGGGCCATTCACTGTATTTCATTTTCCTTCCACAGGTGGGGCCACCGACTGTATTTCAATTTGCTTCAACAGGTGGGGGCCATTCACTGTATTTCATTTTCCTTCCACTGGTGGGGGCCATTCACTGTATTTCATTTTCCTTCAACAGGTGGGGCCACTGACTGTATTTCCTTTTCCTTCCGCAGGTGGTGGCTACTGATTGTATTTCATTTTCCTTTCACATGTGGCGGCCACTGACTCGATTTCATTTTCCTTTCACAGGTGGGAGCCACTGACAGTATTCCATTTTCCTTCCACAGGTGGTGGCCACTGACTGTATTTCAATTTCCTTCCATAGGTGGGGGCCACTGACAGTATTTCATTTTACTTCCACATGTGGGAGCCACTGACTGTATTTCATTTTCCTTCCACAGGTGGGGGCAAACTGACTGTAATTCAATTTCCTTCCACAGGTGGGGGCCACTGATTGGATTTCCTTTTCCTTTCACAGGTGGTGGCCACTGACTCTATTTCCTTTTCCTTCCACAGGTGGGGGCCTCTGACTCTATTTTATTTTCCTCCAGCAGGTAGGGGCCACTGACTGTATTTCATTTTCTTTCTACAGGTGGGGCCCACTGATTGTATTTCATTTTCCTTCCACAGGTGGGGCCACTGATTGTATTTCATCTTACTTTCACAGGTGAGGGCCACTGACTGCATTTCATTTTCCTTCCACAGGTGGGGTCCACAGGCTGCAATTCAATTTCTTTCCACAGGTGGGGGCCACTGACTGTATTTCATTTTCCTTCCACAGGTGGGGGCCACTGACTGTAATTCAATTTCCTTCCACAAGTGGGGGCCACTGATTGTATTTCCTTTTCCTTCCACAGGTGGGGGCCTCTGACTCTATTTCATTTTCCTTCTGCAGGTAGGGGCCACTGACTGTATTTCATTTTCCTTCTACAGGTGGGGCCCACTGATTGTATTTCATTTTCCTTCCACTGGTGGGGGCCATTCACTGTATTTCATTTTCCTTCCACAGGTGGGGCCACTGACTCTATTTCATTTTCCTTCCACAGGTGTTGGCTACTGATTGTATTTCATTTTCCTTCCACTGGTGGGGGCCATTCACTGTATTTCATTTTCCTTCCACAGGTGGTGGCTACTGATTGTATTTCATTTTCCTTCCACTGGTGGGGGCCATTCACTGTATTTCATTCTCCTTCCACAGGTGGGGTCACCGACTGTATTTCAATTTGCTTCAACAGGTGGGGGCCATTCACTGTATTTCATTTTCCTTCCACTGGTGGGGGCCACTGACTGTATTTCTTTTCCTTCCACAGGTGGTGGCTACTGATTGTATTTCATTTTCCTTTCACATGTGGCGGCCACTGACTCGATTTCATTTTCCTTTCACAGGTGGGGCCACTGATAGTATTCCATTTTCCTTCCACAGGTGGGGGTCACTGACTGTATTTCATTTTCCTTCTACAGGTGGGGGTCACTGACTGTATGTCATTTTCCTTCCACAGGTGGGGGCCACTGATTGTATTTCCTTTTCCTTTCACAGGTGGGGGCACTGACTGTAATTCAATTTCCTTCCACAAGTGGGGGCCACTGATTGTATTTCCTTTTCCTTCCACAGGTGGGGGCCTCTGACTCTATTTCATTTTCCTTCAGCAGGTAGGGGCCACTGACTGTATTTCATTTTCCTTCTACAGGTGGGGCCCACTGATTGTATTTCATTTTCCTTCCACTGGTGGGGGCCATTCACTGTATTTCATTTTCCTTCCACAGGTGGGGCCACTGACTCTATTTCATTTTCCTTCCACAGGTGTTGGCTACTGATTGTATTTCATTTTCCTTCCACTGGTGGGGGCCATTCACTGTATTTCATTTTCCTTCCACAGGTGGTGGCTACTGATTGTATTTCATTTTCCTTCCACTGGTGGGGGCCATTCACTGTATTTCATTCTCCTTCCACAGGTGGGGTCACCGACTGTATTTCAATTTGCTTCAACAGGTGGGGGCCATTCACTGTATTTCATTTTCCTTCCACTGGTGGGGGCCACTGACTGTATTTCCTTTTCCTTCCACAGGTGGTGGCTACTGATTGTATTTCATTTTCCTTTCACATGTGGCGGCCACTGACTCGATTTCATTTTCCTTTCACAGGTGGGGCCACTGATAGTATTCCATTTTCCTTCCACAGGTGGGGGTCACTGACTGTATTTCATTTTCCTTCTACAGGTGGGGGTCACTGACTGTATGTCATTTTCCTTCCACAGGTGGGGGCCACTGATTGTATTTCCTTTTCCTTTCACAGGTGGGGGCCACTGACTCTATTTCCTTTTCCTTCCACAGGTGGGGGCCTCTGACTCTATTTCATTTTCCTCCAGCAGGTAGGGGCCACTGACTGTATTTCATTTTCCTTCTACAGGTGGGGCCCACTGATTGTATTTCATTTTCCTTCCACTGGTGGGGGCCATTCACTGTATTTCATTTTCCTTCCACAGGTGGGGCCACTGACTGTATTTCATTTTCCTTCCACTGGTGGGGGCCATTCACTGTATTTCATTTTCCTTCCACAGGTGGGGCCACCGACTGTATTTCAATTTGCTTCAACAGGTGGGGGCCATTCACTGTATTTCATTTTCCTTCCACTGGTGGGGGCCATTCACTGTATTTCATTTTCCTTCAACAGGTGGGGCCACTGACTGTATTTCCTTTTCCTTCCACAGGTGGTGGCTACTGATTGTATTTCATTTTCCTTTCACATGTGGCAGCCACTGACTCGATTTCATTTTCCTTTCACAGGTGGGAGCCACTGACAGTATTCCATTTTCCTTCCACAGGTGGTGGCCACTGACTGTATTTCAATTTCCTTCCATAGGTGGGGGCCACTGACAGTATTTCATTTTACTTCCACATGTGGGAGCCACTGATTGTATTTCATTTTCCTTCCACAGGTGGGGGCAAACTGACTGTAATTCAATTTCCTTCCACAGGTGGGGGCCACTGATTGTATTTCCTTTTCCTTTCACAGGTGGTGGCCACTGACTCTATTTCCTTTTCCTTCCAGAGCTGAGGGCCACTGACTCTATTTCATTTTCTTTCCGCAGGTGGGGGCCACTAACTGTAATTCATTTTCCTTCCACAGGTGGGGGCCACCGACTGTAATTCAATTTCCTTCCACATGTGGGGGCCACTGACAGTATTTCATTTTCCTTCCACAAGTAGGAGCCACTGACTGTATTTCCTTTTCCTTCCACAGATGGGGGCCATTGACTGTATTTCATTTTCTCTCTATTGCTGAGCAACAATCTAATGAACAAGTTTCTTACAAAATCAGATTAATTGACATGATTGTCTTCACCTTTAGAAAGTTGTTTTTACCATGATCTTTCCAAGATCTGGGAACCATTTTCATAGAATGGTTCTGCTATCCCCAACATAAAATCCTTGTTTGATTGTTTTTGTTTTTTAAAATAAAAAGGAAATTGGGATTTTTGGAGAGAAAGGCTGATCTTAGCACCTTCTTGAACCTCTCCTTGTCAATTTACATATTCAGAAAGAATCTTTTAACCTTATTTTCAGTCTGATTTCAGCCAATATTTGTTAAGGTTCAATTTCTTTAGAAGAACCAGCATAATTCTCTCGTCCATCACATGAAGAAGCACAGTTGAAAGCATTCACCAATATTTCTTTTCTTTAACACTCTAACAACCTACTGGCCCATTGTTTGACACAATCACTTTGACAGAAAGGAAGAAGAAAAATTGCCCAAATGTCACTATTTTTCAATTCCTTCTCACCAGGATGTGATGGCATATTGTCAATAGAAAGGATTAGAGTTCTTCATGGATTTAACTATATCAAAATCTTTTTCTATGGATAGAAATTAATTCATTGAAAAATATCTAAATCCATTAATTCATTTTCTTCTAAACAAACAAGGTTTTAAAAAATTCCCCTGATGTAAGATATGCATTGAAAAGCCAGTTTTAAAAATGTTTAAATGCATCCATAGCTCCATGTGGTTCACAACAAACTGGCAGAAAAGTTTCATTGAAAAACAAATTCCAGAAAATATCTAAATTTCACCAAGAAATCATTTGGTTCTCATTGAATCAAGTTTTTAAAAGTATTTCAATCTGAATAGAAAATTTATTTTATAGTAATTTTTCAGTAAGTGGGAGCTGTAATTTATACCAACCAATAACATAATTTACTCAATGGGAAGTTAGTTCACTCTTTCTTTATTCTGTTTATAATTAGGAATTGAAGCTTCCTGAGGGAAAGCTAAACATTTTACAAGAAACATTTTAGACTTTATTCATGATTTATTGATGTGTTTGTCTGTGTGTGTGTGTGTGTGTGTGTGTGTGTGTGTGTGTGTGTGTGTGTGTGTGTGTGTGGTGTGTGTGTGTGTACATATTTTCCCAAGAATATCCCTCTCTTTCAAAAATATGGTAAAATATTTTTAACTCACAAAATTCCCTAATATTTGCTGATGGTTTTTCTTCTGCAAATACCAAACTATCTTAAAATGGAGAAACAAATTAGAAGGGGTAGTTAGAGATAGACTATATCCAGAGGTTTGGGGAGACACCTTTGATCATTGATCTCGTTGACTGCAATAAATAGCAATAACAATATTTAGTGTCAATATAAAATATCATATTTATTTCTTTAATCCACATAAGTTTCTAGAAAGCTGAAAAGCTATGATGGACAATGAAGATGTGTCTAATGTCCCTTATATATAAAGAGAAAATAATTAAAAAAGAAAAGGAGGAAAATGACCAAAAAAAAAACTAGCTAAATGATTCTGTTGAAATATCTTTTTGTAGTCACCACAAATCTAGAAGTCTCAGAGAGTTGTCCTGAAAATAATAGAAACACATTGGTCATTGGAAGTGCATATTTCTAGACTAATTCTTCCTTCAGAGCAAGGTCATATTCAAACATTTTTAGATTTCTTCCTCCTAAAGGCTTCTCTCAGTTAATGGAGAGTTTCAGTGTACAGCTTGATGTTCAACATACAGCCACTTATCAAAAAAATCAAAGAGAATTACACTCTTAATCTCACAAATAGTGCCCATATCTTTCTGTGCAGTCATTGACTTTTGAACATCTCAGACTTTAGAGAGGAGGTGCATCACCATTCCATTGACAAAGTCTTCATTTCTAGATCACAAAGATATCTTCATGGTTCACCCTCTGTCATCAGTTCAGGGTAAATACATCTTGATCAGCTTCAAAAGCTTCTCGTAGAAAACAAGATTTACACCCTTCTCTCTTTCAAATCTGCTGTCAACCGATGCGGTACCAACATTGCACACACTTGCCTGTACTCAAGCTTTTTCATCATCTCCAATAATCCATTGTGACCAGAGTCCAGTTGTAACTCATTTGTGTGAGTCAATTTGTCCACTCACCAGCAATTTGTGCCGGTGTTATAACATTTCATGACCTTCCACTGTGTGGTTTATCTTCAATGCTGTGTCCCATTCTTTAAACATTCTTTTATCCATCTGTGCACATTATGGTTGTCACTGTGGCCATCTCTGTAAGCAACCTTTAGCTTTCTGTGGCTCTCAAACAGCGAGCATCCTTCTCTTATCAATAACTCAATGAAGGCATGCTGCTTCTGGTTA
Source organism: Octopus sinensis (assembly GCF_006345805.1). Taxonomy (NCBI): domain Eukaryota; kingdom Metazoa; phylum Mollusca; class Cephalopoda; order Octopoda; family Octopodidae; genus Octopus; species Octopus sinensis. The sequence goes on from NC_043015.1 coordinate 25,514,583, forward strand.
GAAACCATCATTATCTTACAATAAAGAAAAACAAGAAGGATCACTTTAACCACATGTGCAGTGTGAACGACCTGTGTCTGTTAAGAAAAGTTGTGGACACTTTTGCTTCACATTTGGTTCAACATTTGTAGTTATGGTTTTTAGACACTTGACTGAGTTTCACTTCAAATGTTGGTAACTTTTTGAAAGCCAATTTTCAAATATTGTCTTTTCTACAGTGATTTCTTGTTTTGTTTTTAGATAGAAGAAATAAAGTTTCCAACTTCCTAGATAGTCTCTACAAGAACATAAAGGTGATTCCATATGACCAGATAATAAGAGAATATCATTTAAGGAAATATAGCCTTTGGCACAACATTCACAGCCAATAGAATCTTTATTAACATTGTTCAGCATCTGAGGTTTGACATGTTGAATTTGGTCGCAAAAATGGAGGATTAAAGTTTCATACATTCTCTGTTGATTCCTGTGTCATGTAGAAATATCAGACACATCTGAATGTTGCATTACAAACTGTTTACAGTTCACTCTACAAAGCCCTTCCCCCTGTTTCCACAACAGCCTGAAGACAGCTCCAGAACCTGGTGCATGTATTCCTTATAATGTCTATGGAAAGATCTTTGAACATCTCTTTGATCTTGGTGTTGCAGGTAGAGGGGTTTGTGTATTTCTCAGCTCCACCCCACACATAGTAATCCATGGGATTATAACCAAGGGGATTAGGAGGCCAGAGATAGGTGGTGGGTGAAGTCATAGAAATTCTAACAACAGCATTTGACTCTTTCTGGAGGTATGGCAAGGAGCTGAAGCCTGTTGTCCCAACCATGGCCCTCTAGCAGAAACCCTCTCCATTTAGGTTTACACCACAGTCTCCAACAGTTTCACATGGTCATTGGAATTGAACCTAAGGACCTGTCCTACAGTTGCTAGAGGAATTTTGGTATGTGGACACAATCAGATCACCTGCTGTGATTCTTTCTGTTGCTCATAGCTTCATAGTCTTTGTTGCAGCCATCCATGTCATGACTTACAGCCGTTACAGTGTTTTACAGAGCAACGAGCAGCAATCATGATGTTGGCAGTTTGATACCTGGCACAAATCATCATGATACAGGTAACTCTTTTCTAATATTCAGATGGCTTCTGGTCCCCTCATCTCAACTGGCATTTTCTCAGCTACAGCTTTAATCTTCATGCTGTCCCATTGACAGTCCCCCAATACATGAAGATGTTCATGAAAAGACAAGACATGAAATAATCATCAAATTTAGCCTAAACACCCTCCATGTGTACATGTGTGTGCATGTATGTATATATATATATATATTATATATATATATATATATATATATGTATATACAGAACATAAACCAATCACCTGCACAATACATGCACATGCGTGCATGTGTCCTACAGCTTGCCAAACCGTGTTGGTTTGTTTACTTCTCCATAACTTAGCAAGAGACAACATTAGGGTTGATTTTGTCAAATGCTCCAGAGCAGGATCTCAGCATGGCTAAAATGCATTGAATGAGATGAAAGAAGAAATACTATAATTAAGGATATATAACGAAAGAACACTCACACACCCACCCATGCAACACTATCCCTTTGATGTCTTTTCCATTGATATCCTTCTAAGATAAATTCCCTCATTGAAGAGAATTGTCACTGTAAAAAATGATGTCAGCTGGTATATAGATGTGTATATATATATGTGTGTGTAGGTGTATATGTGTGTATATATATATATATATATATATATATATGTATGTATATATATGTGTATATATATGTATATATAAATATATAGGAGCGGCTGTGTGGTAAGTAGCTTGCTAACCAACCACATGGTTCCGGGTTCAATCCCACTGCGTGGCATCTTGGGCAAGTGTCTTCTGCTATAGCCTCGGGCCGACCAATGCCTTGTGAGTGGATTTGGTAGACGGAAACTGAAAGAAGCCTGTCGTATATATGTATATATATATATGTATGTGTGTATATGTTTGTGTGTCTGTGTTTGTCCCCCTAGCATTGCTTGACAACCGATGCTGGTGTGTTTACGTCCCCGTCACTTAGCGGTTCGGCAAAAAAGAGACCGATAGAATAAGTACTGGGCTTACAAAGAATAAGTCCCAGGGTCGATTTGCTCGACTAAAGGTGGTGCTCCAGCATGGCCGCAGTCAAATGACTGAAACAAGTAAAAGAGTAAAGAGTAAGAGAGTATATAAATGTATATATATATTTATATATATATGTGTGTATACATGTGTATATATATGTGTGTGTTCATATATATATATATATATATATATATACATATATATATATATATATATATATGGTGTGCAAGAGAGAAGTTTGCGCTGGTATGGTCGTGGGACGAGGTGGTGAAGCACGACCTTCGAACTTTAGGTCTCACCAAGGAAATGACCAGAGACTGAGACCTATGGAAGTATGCTGTGCGTGAGAAGACCCAGCAAGACTAGTGAGACCATAACCCGTGGCCTCTACCTGGTATGTAGCCAGTCGACTTATACATACCTTTCCTTCTTGGGACACAAAACTCCACTTGTGAAGACCCGTTGAGGCAAGTGAAAATCAAAATCAAAATCAAATCAGATATCAGAAAGCAGAACCAAAATCGAAGTCTATCAACATCAATGGAAATTGCAGCTGTGATACCAGTGCTGGTGACAAGTAAGCGAACCATCCGATCAAGGCCGTTGCCAGCGCCGCCCTGACTGGCCTCTGTGCCGGAGGCATGTAAAAAGCACCATCCATTCATGGCCGTTGCCAGCCTCGCCTGGCCCCCGTGCGGGTGGCATGTAAAAAGCACTATCCGTCCGTGGCCGCTTGCCAGCTCTGTCTGGCACCTGTGTGGGTGGCACGTAAAAAGCATCCACTACACTCACGGAGTGGTTGGCTTTAGGAAGGGCATCCAGCCATAGAAACACTGCCAGATCAGACTGGGCCTGATGCAGCCTTCTGGCTTCACAGACCCCAGTTGAACCGTCCAACCCATGCTAGCATGGAAAGCGGACGCTAAATGATGATGATGATGATGATGATGATATACAAACACACACACACACACACATATATATATATATATATATATACACATACACACATATATATATATTGTTCCTGACTCCAAATCATGTTACATTCAAACCTTGTTTACACAATTAGCTCAAATATTCTTGTTGAAATTTATGAGCAAAATGATGATAATCCCATTTCATTTTTTTATATTTTCATTGGTTCTTTTATAATCTTATTTTTATACTTCATTTTAATTGTTGTTTTTGTTATCATCTAATAACAAATCTGTTTTTCTTTTGTTTTTTATATTTGTTTTTTGGGTTTTTTTTATATTCTTAGCAAATTATTCTTGTGGTGGTATCATCATCAATTTTTACAATTATCAAACTATAAGTTTTCTTTTTTTAAGTTTTTTTGATTACTGTCACTATGAACATGATCACCACCACCACTGGCGCCCCTACCATGACCACCACCAGCACCATTTCAACATTACACACCATTATCCATTAAGAATGTGATGAATGATGCTAATGAAATGACAGAAAGATTGTTATACAGGAATATAATAAATATTTTAATTATCTGCTTTAATTATCAACATTTTGTGACCAAATATATCACAGCAAACATCAGATGAAAAGAAGCAGAAAATACTGAGAGGCAGGAAGTTAAGGAAAAAAAACAAACACTCATATGTGCATCTCCACACTCACACTCACTTACACACACATACATGCATCTTTCCTCCACCCTATGCATGTCTCCACACACACACACACACACAAACCAGAAACTATAAAAAGGAACAAAAAATTCATGATTAATCACATATGCTTTTTCTTCCTTTTTGCCATTTTCTGTCGATACTAAATAATAATAATAATAATAATAATAATAATAATAATAATAATAATAATAATAACTTTTTTCTAATTCTGGGAAGGCTGGGAAAGGGGAGTGTGGTTACATTGACCCTGGTATTTAACTGGTACTTTACATTATTAATTACAAAAGGATGAAATTTGACCTTGCTTGGATTTGAACTCAGAACGTAAAAAAAAACTGGAAGAAATGAAAAGCTTTTCTCAAATGCCTTGTCAATTCTGCCAGTTGACTGCCTTCAATAATAATAATAATAATAATAATAATAATAATAATAATAATAATAATAATTATAATAATAATAATAATTATGATAATAATAATGATAATAATAATAATAACAATAATAATAATAATAATAACAATAATAATAATAATGATAATAATAATAATAATGATAATAATAATAATAATAATAATAATAATAATAACAATAATAATAATAATGATAATAATCCTTTTCTACACTAGGCTCAAGGCCTGAAATTTTAGGGGTGGAGTTTGGTCAATTACATCAATCCCATTACTTAATTAGTATTTATTTTATTGACCTTAAAGTATGAATGGCAAAGCTGATCTAGGTGGAATTTGAACTCAGAAAGTAAAACCAGAAGAAATGCTTTGCAGCACAACAATTTATGGTGATTCTAGTTTTGGTACAGCATCAACAATTCTGAGTGGGGATGGGAAAGCTGATTGCCTCGATCCCCTGTTCTCAACTGGAACCTGACAGATTTTGAATTCAAAACTTAAAGAATCGAAAGAATTGCAGCTCAGCATTTTGTTCAACATGTTAACAATTCTACCTGCTTGCTGCCACAGCAACAATGACAACGACAACACCGCCGCCGATGACAACAACAACAACAATACTGTCTATGTAATCTCAAATTTTAAAACAAACTCAATTTTCTTGTTTCCTTAAACATTCTCTAGAATAATACTATGTACAAAACCAAATATATGACACCCTAAGCATAACACCAACATGAACTTCTAACTTGTCTCTTGAGGTCTCTGGGTGAGACTTGGAGTAGACTTGTACAAATACAATGCAAAAGTCAAACAAATAATAATAATAATAATAATAATAATAATAATAATAATAATAATAATAATAATAATAATAATAATAATAATGATAATAATTATTATAATAATAATAATAATAATAATAATAATAATAATAATAATAATAATAATAATACCAAATACCAGCTACTGCAGGATGAGGTAGGAAAGTTATGGGGCATGAGGAAAGTAATGGTGATAGCAGTGGTAATTGGAGCATTAGGAGCAGTCTCCAAGAGCTTTGAAAAATATATTAAGAATATTGGAGCTGCTGTCAGGCTCAAAGTGATCCAGAAGGCAGCATTGTTGGGTACAGCTTGCATTCTAAGATGAGTATTAACACTTTGAGTCACATGAGAAGGCACTAATTGAAACCTTTGGTGATTTGTTATTACCTGCTTTCAAGTGAAGAATGACCGATAATTAAGAACTATCTGAGAGGCTCTCATAATGATTATAATAATAATTACAAATTTGGTCCAAGGCCAGCAATTTTGAGGGAAGAGGAAGTTGATTACATTAAACTCAATGTGCAGCTGGTACTTATTTCATGGACTCTGAAAGGACAAAAGGCAAAATCATCCTTGGCAGAATTTGAACTCGGAATGTAAAAAGCGGAAAAAAAAAAAGAAAGAAAATTGTTGCTAAGCAATAATGCTCCTGCCTGCTCACCATCTTAATAACAGTTATAATAATTCTTTCTGCTATAAGCATAAGGTCTGCTCAGATGGTTTATTGACCTTGGAGGGTGGAAGGCAAAGTTGACCATGCAAGCTTTGAACTCAGAATGTAAAGACAGTCAAAGTGCCGCTAAGCATTTTGTCCTGCGTGCTGATGAGTCTGTTAGCTCATTACCTTGATTATGATTATAAGAACCATAATTAAAGTGGTCAGCAATGTTTGGCACAAGGCCAACATTTTAAAGGGAAGGGGTTTACTTGATTCTACTGACCCCAGAAAAAGACAGCCTCTTCAGAATTTCAACTTGGAACATAAATGAGTTGGAAGGAATACTATTAGGCGTATTTATCTGATATGCTAATGAGCCTGCCAGCTTGTCACACTAATGGTTATAATGGTGATTGTTTGCCACAGGGCCATAGATAATGGAGACATCAAGGGCAGTTTATAATTTGTGTTGGGGTTTATGTAAAAGAAAGATGTAGGGTAAGAGAGGGAAAAGGCAATGAAATGGTACAAAAGTATACATTGTATACAAAGGACAAGAACTCACAAAAGATGCAGTCCTCTGGAGAAACACTAGGTCCAGTCAACAAATCCCCAGATTCAAGATTATCCTAATCTCCAAAACCATGAGTCCCCACCCATGTTTTTCTCCAATCTACAGGCACACCCCTAGTGAAGGTTTATTCACAATAATAATAATAATAATAATCATCTCTTTTTGTACATATTTAGATCTGTGTATTATCTCTCAAAGAGCAATGCTTAAATATCAAAACCAAGATAGTTAGATAATTCTACATAAATAGCAAAGTAAGAAACAAACAACAGAAAGAGCTGATATGCAGCAGGCCAGACATTATTTTTCCACTGATTTTATTTATTTATATATATATTTATTCAGGAGCAGCAGCGGCAACAACCGTAGTAGTTTGTTAAAGCAAAGGTAAATGTCTGCAAACATTGTAGCTGTGATCTCTAAAACATTAGCTCATTTATAACTGTCATAAAGGTGTGTGAAAATGATGACAACTGGCTGTGAAATCTCTCAGAAAATATCACCATCTATTAAAGATATACAGAAATAAAGACTGAGCTATGTCGTGTGTGTGTGTGTGTGTGTGGCTCTATACATGTACACATATACTCATATGTGAATATGCATACAAATATATATGTATACACTCACACACACATGTATATGCATATATATATATATATATATATATATATATTATCATGCACACTTAAACATGGATGTTCTCTTAGAACAAGCTATACTGTGGTAGTTACTGTGAGAGGTACTCTCATATTGGCTTTAGGTGCAGATGCACTCTTGTCAATAATGCTAGTGGGGAAATAAATCCCCACTGTCTCCAGCATCAACACAACCAGATCATGTGATTTCGACCATCTTCTGTCAATGATGGACACTTGACAGCTAGAGATAGCAGTGATCCACATGATCTGGTGGTCTCAGTGATGAAGTGGTGGTGGGGGGATTTATATCTTCACTAGTCATATAAACAAGGGTGCATTCTGCATTAAAAGCCAATAATGACAGTTTCTCTCATGATAACTACTGCAGTATAGCTTTTTCTAACGGAACGTCCATGTTTAAGAAGGGATAAATATTACCTCTCGATATATATATGTATGCATAAGCACCATCTGAATGTGGCCAATGCCAGTACCCTCTGACTGGCTCTTGTGCTGGTGGAATATATATATATATAATATATATATATATTATATATATATATATATATATATAGGAATATATATATATATTCTTTTAATTGTTTCAATCATTTTGAGTGTGGCCATGCTGGAACACCGCCTTTAGTCAAACAAATTGACCCCTGGACTTATTCATTGTAAGGCTAGTACTTATTGTATCGGTCTCTTTTGCCAAACCTCTAAATTACGGGGACGTAAATGCACCAACAATGGGTTGTGGGTGGGGAGGAAACACAAACACACACAAATCCACTGACAAGGATTTGGTTGGCCCGATGTTATAGTAGAAGATACTTGTCCAAGGTACCACAGAGTGGGACTGAACACGGAACCATGTCGTTCAGCAGCAAGCTTCTTACCACGGATATATATATTTACATGTACACGCAAACACATGATAAATGTGTTTGTGAATGTGTAGGTGTCATAAACATGCACTGTATATATTTATATATATACAGACATATACATACATATAAATAGGGATACACATATATACACACATAACAATTGGGATCAATTTCTAAAGTATAGACATATATACACACTCACTCATGCACACACACACACACACACACACACACACACACACACATACTCACTCATGCACACTCATGCACACTCATGCACACACATGCACTCACATGCGCACATTTATACACGCACACACATACACACATATATTTATACATACACGCACACATGTATCTCTATAGATATTTATTCCAAGTTAACTGTAAACTCTGAACGAGCAAAAAATGTTTAAAAGACAACAAAACAATGAGGAAGAAGAAAAATTGAAAGTAAGGTGATGTATATTAACTAGTTTCTATTTATTCACAAATAGACACATACACGCTCAGAAACACACACACTCACACACACATATATTGTTACATAAATATTGAATTTTCTTTAGATAAGACACACATCTTGAGCTAAGTTTGTAGAGAAGAGGGAATTGAAGATTAAATTAACTTGAGAATCTGACTGGAATTCATTTTATTTTATGAGCCAATTATTAGTTTAATGACAGCTATATGTACAGTTGTTCACCCTTCCTAGAAACAAAAGCCACACTTGCTCAGATCACACCTGAAAAGAAGGACACATTTTGATTGTGTAGTCCTATGTATGCTGTGCTGTGCTTAGAAATAAGACATCTGTGTCATGGCAGGTGAAGGTACATGGCCTGGTGGTAAGAGTCTTCGGCTGACAGTCATAGGGGAATAATTCAATACCTGGCACCACATATTGGTACGGCTAACTCTCAAAAGGTTTGTTCACATTTGACAAATTTCGATTTCTAATCCTGCTGGGTGCCCACATATTCTCCTCAATAAATAATTCCAGTAAGCAACCAGATTAGCTGCCAATCATTCAGCCAGAACAGGTGGAACTGCATTGGAGGTTACCAGTAGCAGGCTTCCATCAGTCCATCATGGAACTGGTGCTCAACCAACCATTGTCTTATACTCGTACCTACATTTATAGGTGCAGATGTGGTTGTGTGGTTGAAAAGTTCTCTTCAAAACCACATAGCTGTGGGTTCAGTTCCACTGTACAGCACCTTGGATGAGTTTTGGATTAGCCAATAATTCTTTACCCACCACTAAACAGGGAGACACTGGTCAATCCAAAGAAATGAGGAAACCATACATTCTTGCATAATTTATTTATATTTAGCAGATAAAATAAGTCAAAACAAGACAACTTTGTCAAAAAAACTTCACTGACTGAGTGAAATCTAGGCATAGCTGTGTGGTTAAGAAATTCACTTTGTAACTACATGACTTCAGGTTCATTCCTGCTGCATAGCACCTTGGGCAGGTGTATTCTAATAAAGTTCCAACTTGTTAGTGAATTTCATAGATGGAAACTGTATGGAAGCTTGTTGCTAATATGTGTGTGCATCTGTGTTTGTACTGCACCACCACCACCACCACCACTGCCTGACAACCAGTGTTGGTTTGTTGACAATTTCTGTAACTTAGCAGTTCATCAAAAGACATCGATGGACTAAAAAAAAGTAAGTATTGAGTTTGCTTTGTCCAACTAACTCTACAAAGCAGTGCTCCAGCATTGCCACAAGTCTAATGACTGAAACAAGTATGAAAAAAAATATTTAAAAATTGAAAAAAAGAAAAAGCCTCGATAGCATTTGTAAATTTGTGAGAGGGAAGATAATTGTAGTGTGTGGTTGGGGGTGTTTGAAGAGAAATAACGTTTAATCAATATATTCAACTAAGCATGTTTGAAATTATCAAAACTTTGCATACAAAAGAAATACTTGGGAAAAAGTTTAAAATGAAGGAAAAGAAAAGAAAATTTCTCTAGAAAAGATTTTGTATTTAATAGATAATTAACTTGAAATATCCAAGGTAGAAAGCTGAGCAATTGAATAAGTGAGAGAAAGAATGTGTGTGTGTGTGTGTGTGTGGTCTCTCATCATGCTAGAAATAGCAATTGAAACCCATGCAATCCAATTACAAAGAAGAGAGTGAGAATCTCTGTATGGTCTCCCTTCTTGCTAGATATAGCAACCAAATCTCTTTTCCCCACAAAGTATTTCCTACTGCTGTAAAAAAACAGAAGGTATATTGGTTAATGTGAACATAAATAATGTTAGCAACAAACATAGAAGGAAGAAGGATCATGGAGTTTGATTAGGAGTCAAACTAGACCAAAGAAAGTTTGCTCCAGAGTTAGACAGTGACAAGAGAATTGGTCAGGTGTTGCTGTATTTGTTTTGGCTGCTTGTGTTCTGAGTTCAAATCCTGCTGTGGCCATCCCTGTGTGATAGGCTTAATCTATTGCTCAGCATAATACTACATTGTTGGTACCCAGGATACTTTTAGTGGAGCAAGAAATCAGGACAGGTCTTTGGCTTAAAGATACCTTACTCCATCCCACACTCACTTACCTGTGTCTGAGGCCCTAGAAAGGGTTAGGGGCACAGCCCTTCTCTCATGAGTAAGTGATAAAAAATATCTGATCAACAATGATATGGTATATATGACTCCACCACCACCACCACATCACCTACACCACTATCATTTTAACAAATACTTCTCTATGCTTGCATCATCCAAATGGAATTTGTTTAGGCAAATTTTCTTTGCTCTGAAGCCCTTCCTGTCACCACCCCTCACCGCTCTGATCACCTGTCTGGTCACCTGTCTGATCAAGGTAATAATCCCACATGGCCAGACATGTATGACAGTGATGTTACTTTTACAACCATTACATGTGGGCAAAACAAAGACACATACATGTATAAAGGGCTTCTCTCAGTTTCTATCTACAATATCAACTCACAAGGCATTGGTTGGCCAAGGCTATAACAAAAATACTTGCCCATGGTGCCACACAGAGGGACTGAACCTGAAACCACTTGGCTGGAAAGCAAACTTGTTTACCATATAGCACTACACCTCAAACATTTTTACCTCCTGCAAGTAATACCTGCAACAAGTAAAAATGTATTTCAAAACTACATTATCTAATTTCTTTTTTATATGCATTTAAGCTATGATTTTGAGGGAGAATTAGCTACAATTTCTTACCATTTGAATGGTTGCTGAGAGGATCCATTGATGGTTTGTAAAGCCTGTGACTTTCAGGTTTGTGGAGGTTAAATAAATCAGTTTGCTCACATTTATCACTGCCATTTTACAATTCAATTTATTTCAATTTATTGCAGCTGTATGCAAATACAACACAAAGTAGAGTGCAGTGCTAGCTGCAATGACAACACTTTAGGCATATCAAATTACTGCAGCAACATGCAGTTAATACACAGTTGATACAATTGTCTTGTTGCCTGGCCATTACATTCTAGCAATGTTACTGATCACAGATTATCATTATGGTTGCTGATGTCCTTCTCCTCTTTGCCAGGGTCAATTATCTCCATTGTTCTTTAGGGATTCATAAAATATAAGGACCTGACTCAACAAAATCAACTCTCACTCTCCCACTAAAATAGCAAGCTATGTGCAAAGATGCTTCTTTTTATCATTATTATTGTTGTTGTTGTTGCTGCTGCTGCTGTTGCTATTGCTGTTGCTGTTGCTGTTGTTGTTGTTGTTGTTGTTGTTATCATTTTTACTTTTAATCTGCACGTCTGTAAAACACACCCAGCTGTTTCTGCCAGCTTGCCACCTTAGAAAAGATTATTATTGTTACTATTAAGATGGTGACCTGGCAGAATTGTTCCAATGCTGGACAAAATGCTTCACAGCATGTCTCCTGGTTCTTCGTGCTCTGAGCACAAATTCCTCCAGAGTTAACTTTGCTTTTCTGCCCTCTGCATTCCATAAAGTACCAAATACTAGGGTTGAAGCTATCTCCTCATAATTGCTGACTTTAGACCTGAATCAAAACAATTATTATTGGGGGAGGTGGACGACAAAAGAGCCCCACATAAAAACCATTTAGGGCTATTTGTTTATGTCCTTTTACATTCTGAGTTCAAATCTTGGTTCAGTCCACTTTATATTTCATCATTCCAGGGTCACTAAAATAAATACATTTGAAATTACAGAATTGATTTAGTTGACTTAAAATGCTCACTCACTTCCAAAATCTCTTGGGTGATGGGCCTGGGCTAGAATTCATCAGGATGGTGGAGTGGCAAAACCATTAGTACATTGAGTAAAATACAGTCCATTGTAATCCTTTACATAGTTTCAAATCTTCCCAGAACCAACTTTGTCTTTCATCTTTTGGGTTGATGGAATAAAGTGCCAGTCAAGTGCAAAGCATATTTTTCCCAATTGATACCAATAAAATAAAGGCATCAGCTTTCCAAACATTCTTTTATGGATTCATCCTGTCATTTATACAAAACTAAACTTGTAATAAAACTCTTTTACTTATATCTAAAGCTACACAAAAGATTTTATAAAGAACCCTTTTCAGCAGCAAAAGCCATCAGCACTACGTACTGTACTGTTATACTAAGTGACTGTTTCCACCACAGCTAGCAACTAGTGCCATAAGTGTTGTTAATAGTTCATGTAAACTGGAACCAAGAGGTGTTTCTTTGAAATAAGGATGCAGGTGTATTGCAAGTTCGGCAAGTGAAAACCCCAAAATACTGTTCTTTCAACCGTATTCCATTGGGAAGAGAGGATTTGTGGAACGAGGGAAGATGGAAAAAAAGGAAAACAAAAATAATATGAATGACAACAAGCAATCTATATTTTACTTGATTCAGGGATAAAAATGTTAACTTTCAATAAATATTTAAGATTTAGATCATTATCCTGCATTTAATATTTATGATAGCTATATATATATATATATATATATATAAGTGTGTGTGTGTGTGTGTGTATGTACACACACACAAAGAAACACATGCATGTGCTTATACAAACACATGAATACACAGAAACACATAATACACACACACACACGCACACACGCATACAGATGTACATACAAATAGAGATATGCATACATATATGTGAGTGTGTGTGTGTGTGTGTGTATACATATATATATATATATATATACACATACATATATATATACATATAAATACTTATATATACACATACACACATACGCATGCATATTACTACCAACATCAATGTGTACAAATACTCATCATGTGTTGATGTTCACACATTAAAACGCATGCACGTGTACATAAAGAAGCATATGTGTGCACCAGGCATATATAAACACACCTACATACTTAGGAATATATACACAAGCACATTTTTGATGCAATCAGCATATTACAGATATATACAACAGATGTGTGCACACACACACACACACACACACACACATAATGGAATATAGAGAAAAGAGGAAATAAAATAAAAATAGAAATGAAAAAAAGATGGAAAGCAGAAGGAAAAAAACAAGAGAGAAATAAGAACAAGCAGTAAGGTAAAGAAAGAGAAAATTAAATCAGAAAGGAATAAAAAAAGAAAAATTGAAAGAAAGAAAAAAAACCATGAAACTGGGTTCAGGAATGTTAAGAAGATTCCTTGAGAACTAATTTCAATTCCATTTTGCAGTATTTTACATAAGGGAATTGTGCTATAGTTTCAGGTTAATGGCTGTGGGGAAATTTGGTGAATGGAAACTAAGTGGAAGCCCATGTGGTCTGCATAGATGTGTATAACAAGATTCTTCTTCTATATCATCATCATTATTTTAATGTTTACTTTTCCATGTTAACACAAGGCAGAGCTTATTGAAGTAGATTTTCGGTGGGCAGATGCTGCATCCATTTTCCTACTCTCACCTGTTTCCAAGCAACATAAGATTTCCCTGTGGCCAGACATGTTTTTGCAGAAGATTGGAAAAGGAGGGCACTGTCAGTAATAGGTCACTTAAAGCTTCATGCTATGGCACGACAACAAGACACAAACACAAGGGACTTCTTTCAGTTCCCTTCAACCAAGATCATGTGGTTGGGTTGCAAAATGAGCTTCTTAAACACACAAACCTGTGTGGGTGGATCAGCAGATCTGGGGTATTTCTCACTGAGGAGAATAGTTCAGGTCAAAACAGCTTGGCTGGCAATCCATCAGCATTCCAAGTGAAGCCCCATGTTTTTAACACAAGAATCTTTGGGAGGTTTCACTAACACACAATTTTACAGACAGTAACCATCCCTTGTTTTTACACACTTGTTTTATAAATTCGTATAAACACTGATATTGTAATCTAAACTGTTTCAAGAGTGGTTATTGTTTAAATATCCATCCATCCAGCCATCCATCCATCCATCCAGCCAGCCAGCCAGCCAGCCATCAAGTCATCCATCCATCCATACATACATACATACATACATACACATATTGGGTCAACCCATAAATAATGCGGTATTTTCAACTGCATGAACTAAAAGTCAGATTGGGACAGGATAAACTACCTGCATCAACTTCCTATAAAAGCAAGTAGTCATTTTACCTTGTATTCTTAGTGCAAGTTTTGAAGAGTGCAGTTCTATTTTAACAGTTATTCTTTCAAAGTTATAATGGAAGTGGCAAAGGAGCATGTTTGGCATATTTTGCTTTTTGAATTCAATAAAGCCAACAACACAACAGAAAGTGCAAGGAATATTAATACAGTATATGGGGATCGGTCAATAAGCGTAAACCAGTGTCAACAGAGGTTCCAGAAATTCTGAGCCGGAAACTACAGTCTAAATGATGAAACTTATCCTGGAAGATCTGTAGAGTTTGACGAGGACATACTGCAGACTTTGGTGGAACAAGATCCCATCGTAACAGTTGAGGAACTAGCAGAGAAGATTGGATTTGGTCATTCAACCATTCATTGATACCTGCATGACATCAGAAAAGTCAGCAAATTGGATCAGTGGGTTCCTCATAAACATTTCGAGTTTAATTGCATGCAGAGAGTGAATGTGTGTTCTTCTTTGCCATCATATCTCTTGAATGAAACTTTTTTTGATCGAATAGTGACTTGTAACAAGAAATAGATTCTCTATAAAAATGTCAAGTGCCAAAGACAGTGGGTAGGAAAAGGAGAAACACTGGTACTCCAGGCTAAAGAAGGTCTTCACCCACGAAAGGTGTTGTTACCTGTTTGGTGGTATATGAAAGGTTTAGCCCACTTTGAACTTTTAAACCCAAACCAAACGATAAAAGAGATTTACTGTGAGCAGCTTGAGTGGCTTAAGTCAGTGCTAGAAAGAATAGCAACCATCTTTGATTTCACGTCGAAAGGTGTTCTTCCACTAGGATAATGCTTGGCAACATACAGCAAGAATGGCATTCAAAAGGCTGGAGCAGTTTGAATGGGAAACAATGCCTCACACAACATATTCACTGGACATTTCCCCATCTGATTATCATATATTCCACAGTCTTCAAATCATTTGGATGGAAAATATATGAATCCTGTGGATAAGGGTAAAACAGTACTTGAGGAGTATTTTTTGTCACAGACAAGTGAATTTTGAAAGAGGAGCCTTGCAAGTCTACTAGATAGATGTAAGAGCATTGTAGAAAAGGAAGGCCAGCATATTTAGATTAATAAAGAATTTTATCTTAATTTTGAGAAATAAAAGAGGTATAAAAAAAACTGCATTATTTATGGGATGACACACACATACATATATATACATACATACATACATACACACACACATATATATATATATATGTAGTTACACACACACACAAGCATGCATATATATGTATACACATGTGTATGTTTTAATTATTGATATATATTCATATGTTAGTGTTTGTTTTTATTTTCAGTTCTAACAAAAATAATTTTACATTAATCTCCTGGGTTACTTTTGTAGAGTACAAATTTATTATTCTTAAACAAGAACACTGTTGATAGTGACTTCGAAGTTTCAGCAAATTAAGCCATCATCACATTGTGATGTATTGAACTTAGCCTTATCTTTACATAGTTTCTGTTGAGTTAAAATCTTCCTTGGATGAACAGCTTTGAATGGAGTGTCATTAAGTTTTTAGGGTGGGCTGTTATGGAGAGGTGCTTTGGAGAGATTGAAATTGATTAAATTTGTGAATATTTTATAAGAATTTATTTCATACATGTAGAACTTTGTAAACAAGTCAACATGTGTTTCTCTTTTGTTAGGTAGACAGAGTATGTGACAATAAATTTTCGTTGTGTTTGGTTTTATTGCGTTTAATCCATTAATTTTATTGCGTTTGACAATGTAAAGATTAAAGGTTCAAAGTTCAGTATCTAAGCCCTTAATAATTGGATGTGTGGGCTTTTTTCCACAAAAGAATTTGCATAGATAATAAGTTTTGGCTGGTCAGTTTTTTGTTATTTAGGATATTTCTTGTTTCCCTTAGTAATGTAGGAGTCGTTAGTCAGGTGTGCCATGGTGTTGTTAGTAGAGAAAATTGATTCTCTTGTGTTTTGATGTTGTCAAAGACATAAGTCTGTATATTTCTCCTTTGGTGTTCATGGTTCCATAAGCAATTTCTTTAGTATACAAAGATTTTAACCCTCATGTTTTATGGAAGCAAAGTTTGTTTGCTGTTTGATTGTAAATATTTCTTCAATTCTATTCTATGCTAAAGTTGGGGGCATTATAGAAGGTGTGAGTATTTACTTCTATGAAAATGAGAATAAAAATAAAATTTGGTTTTAAAAAAAGATAAAGAAAGGGTGACTTTCAGATTGCTTACAAACAGATATATGTGTGTGTGTGTATGTGTGTGCATACGTTTGTAAGTTTGTGGACTTGTATTAGAAAATCTTTTATGAGGATTTTGGTTAGATGTAGGGAAACTTTTAGATAATTTCCAGAGTACTTATTTAGTATAAAGCGATTATAGCTTGACTAACTGAAACTTCGAAGTTGCTATAAAAATTATTTTTGCTTAAAAATAATATATACATATGGTGACACGTTAAAAGCACCAACCGATCGTGGCCGATGCCAGACCACCACCCCCCGGCACCTGTGCAGGTGGCACGTAAAAAGCACCCACTACACTCGTGGAGTGGTTGGCGTTAGGAAGGGCATCCAGCTGTAGAAACACTGCCAGATCAGACTGGAGCCTGGTGCAGCCCTGGCTTCCCAGACCCCGGTTGAACCGTCCAACCCATGCTAGCGCGGAAAACGGACGTTAAACGATGATGATGATGATATATTACTAATAATATATATATATATATATAATTAAAATCTTAGGGTAGCAAGAATATTCATCGAAAAATTCTTAGTTACCAGTGGTCTAGCGAGAAGGAAAAAATTAGTCAATAGACTATATATTATTCAAAGAAGAATACAGTGTACATTCAAACATAAAAGAGATACCCGAAGAATAGGATATCTGACTCACTAGGAGTCAGATATTCTATTCATTGGGTATCTCTTTTGTGTTTAAATGTACACTGTATGTTTCTTTGAATTATATATATATATATATATATGTGTGTATATGCACATACACATACACACATATACATATATACGTGTGTGTGTGTGTTTTAATTATTGATATCGAGGAAAAAATAATGAATATTTCAGAAATTTCATATTCAAACAGACTATTGACATTTTTGTGTTTATATTTACATATCTTATTTTGTTTTCCTTCATTGATTTATTTACATGACATACAATGTGCATATCCTTTTAATTATACAACATTCAGTGTGTTTATTTACACTATATTCAATGTGTATATTTTCCAGTTTATCCATAGAATAAGGCAGTGTGTATTATCCAAATTATGTGGATAAATTTCAATGGAGTTTAAATTAAACACAATATCCAGAGCATAAACCTCTGCTTTATATACACAACATCCAGAGCATAAACCTCTGCTTTATATACACAACATCCAGAGCATAAACCTCTGCTTTATATACACAACATCCAGAGCATAAACCTCTGCTTTATATACACAACATCCAGAGCATAAACCTCTGCTTTATATACACAACATCCAGAGCATAAACCTCTAATTTATATACACAACATCCAAAGCATAAACCCCTACTTTATATACACAACATCCAGAGCATAAACCTCTGCTTTATATACACAACATCCAGAGCATAAACCTCTGCTTTATATACACAACATCCAGAGCATAAACCTCTACTTTATATACACATCCAGAGCATAAACCTCTGCTTTATATACACAACATCCAGAGCATAAACCTCTGCTTTATATACACAACATCCAGAGCATAAACCTCTGCTTTATATACACAACATCCAGAGCATAAACCTCTGCTTTATATACACAACATCCAGAGCATAAACCTCTGCTTTATATACACAACATCCAGAGTGAAATCACCAATTTATATTATGCACAAACATTCGTTCATTCTATGTAAGCTTTATACATTTGAAATGAAAAGAATTGTGGAATATCCCCCACCACCCCACCCCCATCATCTCTACTGTGTCCATCCTGCCAGTTGCTGTACTTAAACTACTTTCCTAATTATTTTTCTATGGAAGAACAACTCTCAACAATTCTCTCTCTGCCCAGTTTTTTTCTGCAGAAATTCAAACTGAGAATCAACCGCATTAGTATTGTCTGTTTGGAAGTGTTTACTTACAGAAGGTTCCAAGGCATTAACCACACTCTCTTCTTCTGATTATTTACTAAGAACAACGAAAAGGTTTTATTACTAGTGACACTGAAATTAAACGTACGTCATTGTCGTCTGCATCATCATGAGTATCATTGCCATTTCAATGCCAACATTTTCATGAGATTACATGGTTCAGAAGGAATTCTTTGAAGCAAATTTTCTATAGCCAGATGCCCTTCCTGTTGCATATCCTTGCTTCCAAGCAAAATTATATTTCCCCATGAGTGGACAAGTATTCATGGAAGACTGGAAATGAAGGACATTGCTGCTGTGATGGTGATGCTTATATGCAACAATCACACAATGTCCCTACAAGGAACACCCCCCACCAAAAGGCAACCCACTCATCTATTCACATATATACATAGAAATGTATGTATAAGGGATCTCAATGCAGAGGGAAGATTCTGATAGGAGCTATCACCTATTTAGTTCAGTTTTTAAGGTATGAAGTAAGTGTTTCTCAAACCTGAAGATCAGCTATTTGATTCAACGGCTGCATTTCAGCGTCACACAACATCTGAGACCATGCAACAACCAAATTGTAGATATTGAACAGTGCTATTTGGTTGGACATTATGGTGTGCACGTTACATGCTCATCTGTCACGTGAGTACATATTACAACTTGATTGTAGGTATTTGCCATAGTGTAATTCAGAGGTGTGTTAAAGAATACAGACTGAGTAATCATTTTACTGTGGCAAGGAGATGAGATACGCGATTTTGAGCAGTTTCACTGTATTGTAGTACTTTTAGTCTATTGAAGACAAGCAACAAAAGGAACTTTGAACAGAATAAAAGAGAAATGTAAAACAAATGAGGAAAATAAAAAAAAGTTTTGATGGATTAAAACAATGCAAAAATTATATATAAATGTATAAGATGGAAGCAGGTATGTGTGTATGCTGTAGTGTTTATCATAAGCATTAAACCATTGAGGAATGTAATCAGTGAATACAAATGTAGAGACAAAAATGTATAAATGAGCTGTTGTTAGTGAAATGTGGGAATTGCATCTCATTTGAAGTGTGTGTGTGTGTGTGTGTTTAAGAAAAGAGAGAGAGAGAGAGAGAGAGAGAGAGAGAGAGAGAGAGAGAGAGAAAGAGAGAAAAGAAGAGAGTTATAGTGTTTCCTGTAATTTAGATTATCAACTAAAAGTAAAAATAGTAAATTTACAAGAGATACCAAAATTTAAAGAAACTCAACACCACAAACAATAAGGAAACTTCCTGCTATTCTTCTCATCCGATATCTCGGCAATAAATAAGTTCAACGTAAGCAAGCAATAAAGAAGAAACGCACGTGTGCGTGTGTGTGTGTGAAGGTTAGTCGAGCGTTCATGCCGATACATTGAACTGACTGATCATGCATATACCATTGAGTATTCAACAGCTTGTATAAATAGACTTTATTATTTTGTAGGAAAAGAATATTTCAGAACTGGGAATCTAGCCAAGTTTTATCATCTTCTGTAAATATGTTAAAATGAATGAACATACACAAAAAAAATAGTAAATTTCAATTTCCAGTATTAAAATGATTTTAAAATGTGTGTGTGTATGTGTGTGGTTGTGTGTCCATATACTCGAAAACACTATTAATAAGGGACGTAATACATAGTTTTCCATTTATAGTTATTCCCCTTGCATTTGATCACCTTCATTGCCTCCACCATTTGCTTTCAGGCAGCTTAACTTTTAGCGAAATTCTTTCATTGCTGAAGAGCCTTGCTTCATTGCAAATCAACTAGGACCTGAAATCCTAAGCAAGGAACAAATTTCTTCTTGATAAAGGGTCATTCTAAGAACTGATTAAAACATCAAATATGTTTATATAGCCACACTGCCTATTTATTGGTGCTATGTATTCTGGAGTATGGTATTCAAAATTAGAAATGAAGAGAAAAAAGGTTGCACGGAAAGCAAGAGTTCCACCGGTGGCTTCTGGCTCTGCTATTACATGCTTCCACTGCAACCGTGAATCTTGTGCCAATATTGGTTTAAGCTACCTCAGGACCCACAATATGAAATGTGGTTAATCTGGTAATCTTACAAACATGAAGGACAAACATCACTTATCGATTATTGAAAATAATAGATTTCAAGGTAATGATTTACAGCTAGAAAGGTTTCCTGTCAGACTTCAATTTTGTGACCCATTACAATATAGAGGGACATGGGAGACTTTTTCTCAAACCAGAATAATCCAACAGATTATACTCTCTGGGTTATGACTAAATGGGGCTATTTTTAAGTCTCCAGCAACACTACAATTACACCTTCTAAAACACTGTGTCCCTCTGTCTCTCTCCCTCATACTTTAATTCCCTCTCTTCCCTCTCTCTCAAACACACTCACACACTAACACCATGTTTTTTAACCTGTTTCTTATTACAGATATATTATAAATGTAAACAGAAAGAAATTAAAAACAATAAAAACCAAAAACATGAAATAATAATAAGACAAAAAACATCATGATGAATAATTAATCCACAGAGATTGATATGAATCAGTGAGATATCACATGACAACAAATAAAAAAAAACAAGGACAATCAGCAATGAGAGAACAATAGGATATATTCTGCTTCAAGGGAGACACATTTTAGTCATTGAAAAACTCACAGAAATTGTTAAATTTATCATTAATTAATTAGTGTCAATATTTTCCTCACACTCTCTGCAACCTGGTCACTGACACAGAAACACAGCAAAATTGTGTCAATGACCAAGTTGTAGTGAAGTTAACATTTTATTTTTTTCCTGTATGTTTTTGAATCATTAAAATGTTTTTTTCACACATCATATAGAATTGCTTTAGTTTCAGTAAGCAGCCTCAGATCTAAAAGCCTCGCTAGACAAGTACAACCCTGAAATAAAAGGAATTTCCTTTCAAAATGTCTCCTACCTCATCCATATTGATTTTTTCCCTAATTGCTTTTTTCTCTTTATCCATTCTGGCAATCTCCTGATTTAATCTTTCCTTTTGTGCAACAGTGACCTTGATTAAATGGTTTTCTGTTTCATTCTCCTTTATTACAGCCAATATGAGATCCTGATGAAGAAGAATAAGGAAGATTAAAACAAATGACAAAAATAATTCTACAACAGGCACAAGGCTTGAAATATGTGCATGTGTGGGGACAAGGAGGAGGAGGAAGAGGAGGATAGTCAATTATTTTAAGCCCTGCACTCAACGTGTACTTTATTTCATTGACCCTGAAAGGATAAAGGGGAAAGCCAAGCTCAGTAGAATTTGAACCCAGGACATGAAGAGTCAGAAGAAATGCTTCTAACGATTCTACCACCTCACCATCTTGAATTGACAGATTTTCTGGAGCCTTGGAAAGTTACCAGGTGGCATTTGTTCTGGTTCTTTACATTCTGAGTTCTAACCCAGCCAAGGTTGACTTTGATACTTTATTTCCTTAATCCTAAAATGATGAAGGGCAGTCAAGTGCTAGCATTGATGTAATCTACTGACCTCCACTCCTCAAAATTGATAGCCTTATGCCTGGAGGGTCACATCTCTGACATCCTCCCCCACCATTTTTCTCTTTTAAACCTTTCTATGCTATGCATTTGTCCCTATTTTTCAGTATACACAGTCTAAACTTTCTTTCATTTTTTTTTATCATATGTAAACCCCCTCATTTTATGCCTGTCTTTGTATTGTCCCCCTAATGGCAAATAAATGAAATCATTATTATTATTATTATTATTGCTGTTATTTTGAAAAACTCTCTCAAATACTTTTTAACTAGCAGTTATTCTTTACTTGAAAGCAGGCAATAACAAATCACCAAAGGTTTCAAGTAATGCCTTCTCATGTGACTCAAAGAGATAATACCCACCTTAGAATGCGAGCTGTACCCAACAATGTTGTCTTCAGGATCTCTTCGAGCCTGACAGCAGCTCCAATATTCTTAATATTTTTATTATTATTATTATTTTATTGTATCTGGGGAGAGTCGTTCTCTGTTAGTACCCTATTACTTAACACACCAGTTTGATTTAAATAAATAAGTAAATGAGTGGAAATTGAATCGTTGAGTGTGTTAAGTAATAAGGCACTAAAAGATAATGACACTCCCCAGACACAATAAAATATGTTTCAACACACGTCTTCACATAAAGAATCTTGCAAATGATACAGTCAATTCATCACATATGCAAATAATAATAATAATAATTTCGTTTTTGTATTTACGAAAACGAAATTATTATTATTATTATTTGCATATGTGATGAATTGACTGTATCATCAGAAAAAAGAAATGCCTGGTAATATTTCTTCCAGCGCTTTCCACTTTGGCTTCCAGTCCCACCTAGATCAATATTGCTTTTCATCCTTTGAAGGCTGATAAAATAAGGTACCAGCAAAATACTGGGGCCATTCATACTGGGAAAACTCTCAAAATTGCAGTCAATAACAGAAAGAGATGTCAGTGAAATGTTACTGCTATTTCTAGCAAGTCCAACAACTGTATAAAGTGTCCTTTGTTTTTGCACATTAAGATGAATTCATAAATGAAAAATCTGAGGGTCTTCTATCTTTGCTATGGGAGCAAAAGTAGGATAATTACAGCTAAGGTGGAACACAGAATTCAGACGTTAGAGAACAAGACTGTGAAAATGCTGTTACACATCTCATGGACAAAATTTGAGACAAACAACTTGTTGGGACAACAAATCATCAAATATGTTGGTGGAAAAGAAGCTTTCCTTGCTAGAATGAAACACTGAACTCTCTCTTGGTACAGATATCCTCAGATAATTCTATGTCTAAAAAAACATTCTCCGTGACAGCTGAATGAAATTGAAGGAAAAGATACAGAAAATCTTGATTTGCTGACCTCAGGAACTGGACTGAGTTTAAAAGTCCCATCCTTCTTTATGTGATGTAGGACAGGAATCAGTGATGATTACTGATTGACAGAATCTCAAAAATGTCCCCCTACTCCACCCAATAATTGGTATCAATCACAAGAAATGGAAATCTATGAATCCATTCGATTATTCGTTTTTATGTCGTTTTTCATGCTAGCATAGGTTAGACAAACATATTAAGGTGGCATTGTTTTACAGTACAACTGGATGCCCTTCCTGCTTCTAACCCTTAGGTACTTAATCAGGGAACACAAAACCAAAGCAAACTTTTGTTGTGGAGGTTTCTAAAAGTTTAATCATGTAAACTGAAATCAGAGCTAACCTGAGTGTTCTGGAGTTCTTGTTCCACATTCTTCTTATGTTGGGACATAGAATACATTCTTTCTTGAAGTTCATCAAATTCCTTTTTCTTACTCTTCACCTCCTGCTTTATCTGAAATACCTGAAATGAGAAAAAATGGTAGAATGTTAAGAAACAAGAAACAAGTCCTCCTGTAGTATTTAACACTATGGTTTTGTTTTAATGGTTGTTTATACGCACAAAGTTAACCTTGGCAGAAGTTCGTCTTACTGTGCTCTAGTAGTCCTAATAATAATAATAATAATAATAATAATAATAATATTAATAACAACAACAACAACAGTCCCTTCTGCTATAGGCACAAGGCCAGACATTTTGCAGAAGGATTTAGCTGACTAAATCAGTCTCACTACTCAACTACTATTTAATATTCAAAATCCCAAAAAGATGATTGACTAAGTTGGTCTTGGTGAATTTGAACTGCAATGATCCAGAAGAAATACCACATAGCATTTTGGTTGGCATTCTAATGATGTTTCCAACCCACTGCTCTGTTTTGTAATAGAAATATTAAAATTAATAATAATTTTATCTACTATGGACACAAGGCCTTATATTTTGTGGTGTAGGGGTACATTGATTACATCGACCTCAGTGGCTGTCTGGTATTTATTCTGTTGATCTTGAATGGTTGGAAAGCACAATGACCTTGTTGGAATTTGAACTCAGAATGTAAAGACAGACGAATGCTGTTATGCATTTTAAGTCACTAATGATTTTTACGAGATTGCAAGTTTAAAGATAATAATAAAAACAAGAGCACTGACAGAACACAAACCTCCACCAAGACAACATCAACATTCTCTCAAAGATTAGCCAGAGATGATTTTTAAAACGAGAATATCTGAAATAAACTTGACTGCTTTCACAAACGAGAATTCTAAAAATGAACCTGACCACTCCCAAAAATTAAGTACAAAACCAGGAAAAATAACCCAGAATACTTGTCTGGTAGCATGTCGACCCCAAAATCTTATCAGTTTGTGCCAGTCACGAGCCCAAACATCCCTGAAAGTTTCATCTGAATCCATTTAGTAGTTCTTCTGACATCTTGTCCATAGACAAACAAACAAACACACAAACACAACTGAAAATAATACCTCCGCCTTCGCTAAGGTGGAGGTACTGATAATAATGATGATAATAATAATAAAGTAAAGAAAGAGGAAGAAAAACAAAAAATACAACCCCTTAAAATCTGAAATAGGAAGAATTTGGAGCATGCAAACAGTAAATGTTGTGCCTATAATATTTGGTGTGTTGGGAACAGTAAAGAAAGATATCGAAAAACAGCTGAAGGTGATTGAAATACAATGCCCGGTAGAGTTCACACAGAAAGTTTGCCTCTTGGGGTTTTTGAGCACTTGAAAAGCAGCTGAAAACTTGTGGATAGTCAAGGTTACAGGTAGTAACTCACTACCCACATAAATTCTACCAGAAATAAGACTGAATTTGAGCCAAACACAAAATAGTAATAATATATTATATTCATTAATAAAAAACATAGAGAGAAAACTAGAAGTTTAAATTAAAACTCAAACAAAGTTATGAAATATTTCAAAACTCAACCCCACCACAAAATTCAGAATTATTTAACTGAGAATACAAATTATTGAAACAAATTTACTACATTTTATTTTATTATAGTCATTTTAATTTTTTTTTTGCCTCTCTTTGTGTGAGGGTATGTGTAGGTGTGAAGGCATGTGTATGCTGGAGTTTTCTTCTCCTGAAAAACAAATGCTAAAAAAATTCCCAAATGTATGGAAACCAGGATGTGTTTAAGTATAATCTGCAGAAGGTAGGAGATTATATTGTTTTCAACAAAACATAAACTTGACAAATAGCATTATTTTTTTCTTAAGCACGAATAAAGTGGTTTGCCACAAAGATGAAAACATTATTCCATGGTGATAATGGAGCTGACAGCTTGCATGTGTTAAGGTATAAAAGCAAAGCAACTTTACGTTTAATATAACAGTTTTAAGAACATACTCAAGCATATTATTAAACACACACACACACATATAAACACCACCCTGACTATGAGAATATTTTATATATACATAGAAGTGTATGTGTATATGTATATAATATATACATGCTTAAAAATATACATACATGCATATATATATATATAATATATATATATATATATAGAGAGAGAGAGATAAATATATATATATACATAAATATATATATACATAAATATATATATATACATACATACATATCTATATATACATACATACACACATACATATCTATACATACATACATACATACATACATACATACATACATACATACAAACATACATACATACATACATACATACATACATATATACATATCTATACACACACACAGTACAGAGTGCGGTGAATCAATTGTCTAAATTAAGCAAAAATGAAAATAAGACTGACATTTTATTTTAGCAGATGCATTTACCAAAATTGCATAAAAATATCTTGAAATACGAAAGAGTAAATTTATTCAATAAAATCGCCATTGGCTTCAACCATGGCCTCCAGACGACTTTGGAATCTCCAGCAACTCTTCTGGACAGGCTCCTTGTTTAAATTGGTGAATGCTGCCATAATCCTTGCCTTCAGTTCATCTTTGGTGTTACAAGGAGTTTTTCTGGTCTCTCACTCAACTGCGCCCAACACATATATATAATATATACATATATACATATATATATATATATATATATATATAATATATATATATATATATAATGTATATTTACATGTGTGTGTGTGTATGTGTATATATACACACACACACAAACATTTTCTAAACTCTCATGATTGAGAGATCATGGTTTTGATTCATGAACTGAGCAGTGCATTGCATTGCATTCTTGAGCAAAACACTTCATTCCACTCAGCTGTAGATGAGTCATCCTGGAGTTCCATCCCATTCAGGGGACATGTTGTCTTCTCAGCCAAGGTAACTGGGTAACTGGCCCTTTGAGGCCCTCTGAGCTTCATGACTAAAGACAATACTTATCCATATATCGTGTGTCCATAAAGTCTGGATGCGATTTTCAAAAAGTTTACATCAAGAAATAGTTTTCAAATGCTGCCATCACTCTATGGATACACTGTGTGTACGTATATGCATACACACACACACATACACACATATATATATAAACATTAATGTATGTATAGAAACGGGTGTGTTTGTGTGTTAAAGCAGCAAAACCATGATGTTATAGAAGTTTGAATAAACAGAAACACTTTAAAAACAAACTTTCCTGGAAAAAGTTATTTCTAAGATTTGTTTTTATATTTTGAACATTTCTGAAAACAAAACAAAGCTCAATGTGCTTCGTGTTGTTACTTGATTTGGGAAAGCAAATAAAAGAATTCACTTATTATACATGTGTATACATGTGCATATATATGTGTGTGTGTGTGTGTGTTTATATGTACATAGGTGTATGTGTGTATGAAACTGCATTTCCTAAGTTACAATATAGTTCTTAGTTGTGATAAAGCGTAAATTAAATAGAAGCATACACAAGAGTTTGTATGCATGCATGCTCAATGCACACACACACACACACACACACACATATATATATATAGGTGTATTATTTGTATGCGTTATATGCACACATGTATAATATCAACATAGGCATACATGTATCTCAAAGATATCAGTAATGAATCCTTTTTATTTTGATAATAATAAAGTATACAAATACACATGTCTATCAAAATAAGACCTAGAAACCTGTTCCTGAAGCCATTACACCTAAAAAGATAACTAATGCCTCTTATTTTCACAAAGATTCTAATCTGGGGTAAATTTAATTTTCAGGTATTTTTGTTTCTGTTCATTTAATGGCTTTTTTTTAATGTTTTGTGTTTTCCATTCAAATCTCTTGTAAACAGAGAATGAAGATATAAGAAGTGGATGCTCTTGTAAACCAATCCAATATCACAGATTTGTATTGAGGGGAAAAAAAAACTCGAGGAAGAGAATTAAAGAGCCAGGGAAGGCCAACAATCATTGACACGACCATAAAACTTGAAACCCTAACAAACCTCCTGTTTGTGTTAATATCTAGTCATCTACTGGTTGGCAAATAGGAAGCCTCACTAGTTTATATGGATGTAAGTACATATGTTTGGATAAATGTGGGTATATGTGCTACTGTACACACACATATGTATATATTTACATATATACATATACACTTGTATACATACATATATCCATACACAGAAGTATGTGCATGCACAAATGTATATGTTTATACATATATGCATATAGATATACATATATATATATATACAAACACCAATATATGTATATATACAAGCATGCACATATATGTACACAGAGATATATACATATATATATATATATATATATATATATATATATATATATATATATATTATATATATATATATATACATATATAAATATACACACACAATTATATGCATGAAAAAGTGTATATGTTTGAGTGTGTATGTATATATATATACACAGACACATTCACATACATATATGTATGTATATACACACAAACACCCATATATATATATATAATATATATATATATATATTATATATATATATATATATATATATAATATGCATACATATTCACATACATCAAACCACACACATCTATATCTACATGCACACAAATGTATCTTTACATACACACACACGTATGTGTGTTTAGATATATACACATTATAGAGCTGCGTAAGAAATGTCAGATATTCTGAACCTCTCACTGTCAAACATCTATAATAATAATAATGATAATAATAATAACAACAACAACAAATATTCATTAAGAAGACAATTAATATAAAAAATAGAACAAGTTCTAATGATAGAAAAGCACTGGAACAAAAATGTAAAAAGTAAAGTCAGAACATAAAAGATTTCCATAATAACAACAACAATTATAACTACTACATATGTTTTGAAATGATAACACAGTAACAGATTACTCTATCACCTTTTAAATTTAAGTTTTGAAACAAATGGTTAAGGAAAAAATAAAACAAAAGTGTAAAAAAGAAAAATAACAAGAGCAAAAGTTAAAATAAATAATGAAAGTTTCTGAGTGAGAAAATTTGAAAGCTTGTTGAATGGTTGCAGATTAGGTTTTACCTATCATTTTGACAGAGGTTGGTGGTGCCAGGGCTTGTGCCAGTTTGTAATGTTATCAGAAATATTTTAATAAGATATAGTTTAATACTTATATATACATATATATATATATATATATATATATATATATATATATATATATACACACACACACACTTTTATATATGTGTGTGTGTGTATATATGAATTTATAACAATGAATATATAACAATGCATACATATACATGTGTATATATAATATATAGATATATAATTTTGAATACACACACACATCTGCACACACATTTCCAACAGCTACAATAAAAATGGCTTGTGATTTTGTCATTTACAAATTTTACAATAACTTTTTAAGTTACAAA
Organism: Octopus sinensis; assembly: GCF_006345805.1. Lineage (NCBI taxonomy): Eukaryota > Metazoa > Mollusca > Cephalopoda > Octopoda > Octopodidae > Octopus > Octopus sinensis. Next base: position 25,543,892 of record NC_043015.1, read on the forward strand.
CTCTTTTTACATTTTTTGTTAGTTATTTTTTGCAATATGTTTTTGCCACATTATTTTCCATATATATATATATATATATATGCAACAACAGAGGGGGAAAAAAATCAAAAATTTCCTTTCATTTTTGTATTTCATTTAGTTGGTTTTGGTTTTCAAGAAATATATTTCTGTATTCATGTGTCTGTTTTAAAATATTATTCAGTATTCAAGGAATACATTTATCACACCATATGCTATAGTTTTCTTATCAGCTGAAACAAATTATTTATATTCTATTTCTTCAAACTCATCATCAACATGGGTTGTAGAATGTCTTGATTTCTTTAAGTGACAATAAAAAAAAAAAGGAATTAATACAATCTCTCAAGGAGGTAAGTAAAGACAAAGCTAAACAAGTGACGAGTGGTTCCATTCTTGCTGAAGCTAAGTTGCTTATTTCTTTGAACTGACAAATATTGTATTTTCTGGCATACAAGGCATTGTGGTATTTTGTGCAAAGATTCAAGCATTGTCACTGTCTTTACAAATTTTGCTATATTTCACATGGAATTTTTGGTCTGCCAAAGTCAGTTTGGTGTATAGGTCAACCTACCTGTTTTAATGGTAAATTGGGGTCTGAGATATCCAACTTGTAAATTGGAAAATACGATACAAAATATTAACTGTCTTATTTGCCTAAACGAACCTGTACAGTCTTCACACTGAAACACTCCCAGTATATATTGAAGACGCTTTCATTACTAATGACTCATCAAATATTGCACGCTTTATGTGACATTGGCATATTCTTCCTTCATAATATATATTTTATTTTTTATCCATACCAGTCACAGGACTGAGGCCCTGATGGAGCAGAGTCTTGAAGGATTTAGTCAAACAAACTGATCTGCATTACTTATCTAAGTCTCTTGTTGAAGCACTAAACTACAAGTATGTAACAAAATTATCATCAAGTGCTTGGGGGAATGTGATTATGTATATCATCTTCATCATCATCATTTAGTGTCTGTTTTCTATGCTGGCATGGGTTCTCCAGTTTGACTGAAAACTGGTAAGCTGGAGAGCTGAACCAGGCCCCATCTGATTTTGGTTTGGCTTCTACATCTGGATGCCCTTCCTAATGCCAACCACTCCATAGAGTGTAGTGGAAGACTTTTATGTGTCCCCAGGGTGTACACACACACACAGATACATAACAGTTTCTACCCAGCTTCCATCAACCAACTTCAATGGGATTGAACCTGAAATCAAGTGGTTGCAAAGCAGGTTCTTCCCCACCCAACTATTTTTTATATAAGAACTGAAGATTTTGTGAGCAGAGTTAACGAGTAAGTTATAACATTCTACTTGACTTACTTGAAAAAGCAGCTAAGATCCCTACACAGATTAGTGGCTGGACTATATATCTCTGGATAGATTATTGTATAGAATTATGGAAGAGGTGTAGAGTAAATGGTTCTGAGTTGTCTTTTGAAGGATTTGATTTAAAAACCATTAAAACTGAAACAATGAATTTGGATTCAATAAAATAAAGTGAATTTAACAGCTTTGTACTTCAATGAGTGGCTCTTTCACAGTATGGTCATTATTTAAAGATGTCTTTGAGTTATGTCATTAACTTAAGGACATTTCTTTAATGCAGAAAATGAGCAAACCAAGCTGAATGCTAAAACAAAAAAGAAAAAAATCAGTTTGGCTCCACATTGTTCTGAATTATTCAAATCCTGAAGAAAACTGAGTGAGCTTTCTGTTCAAACAGGCCACAAAGCAAAAATGCACACACACACACACACCTACATCTACCCACCAACTATTCCTGTGAGGATCATTGGGGTAGAATTACTCCTGTATGGGTTAGTATCAGAAGTAACCATCATTAGACTTTCAAGCTGGATTCCCAAGTGGGACCAACTAAGGCTATGGACATTCTTATCCAACTGTCTTGCTCTTGGTTTACCCTTGGTCTCCTGTCAATTAACTCGGTTTGAGGAATCTGTTTTGTGCCACAGCTGTGACCCCTCAATGCAGAGCAGTACCAGCTCAACCTGGTGAGACCCCTAGGTCTCTGAGCTATGCACCGTTTTGGGAAACACTGCTCCAGAGATCCTTCAGAGGAACTGCAAACATTTTATGAATATAAATAAAAACATAAAAAAAGGATTTTAATATGGATGAAACTCAGATGAAAGGCTATGACATTTATTGTAGGGGTGAGGTGAGTGCATATATGTGCATGTCTGGGTAGGTGGGTACATGGCAGCTCCTGTCAGGAACTTAGAAGATACATACTAGAGAGGGCTTCCCATATTCTAAAGTGTTAATACTTCAATTAAAATCTTAAATTTTACATATCAAAACAAAAATAACCCTTTGTGTCCTCCACGACTAAACTACTTAACCCTTTTCTTTCCTGCATGGAAAACAGATTTTAAATGATGATGATGGTGGTTTCTATTGAAATATGTTGCTTTTATTCCAGTTTATTTAAAATCATGGATTTAAGGAAATAACCATGACATTATAAAGCTGGTATTTAGAACATAACAGGAAATCTTGGAAGGTTTTAATTAAGATCATTTTAAAACATGAAGCTTTTATCAGAGAACAAGGTGTCGCCTCAGATATCTTGAGATCAAAAGGCTTAAAAACCATCATGTCAAGGACCTATAAAATCCATTAATGTGTTTTGGGATAGAACACCCAGTTCTTCATTGTCAGCTGATTAGAAATAGGCACCCATGGCCTGCATTGATTGTTTGCTAGTTTAGGAAATTTATCTCACACAGACTAGCATTATATCCTGGGATGAGGTGGGCATGGGGGTATATTTAGCATTCATAATTTTAATTCAAAAGAAGGTAGCACAAAATATTGGACATATAGACTATTTTCATTTTCAAAACAATGGTTTCTTTCATCCATTTTGCTGACTTAAGTACAGGAAAAGAAGGGGCTTTTTCCCTTTTACATTAGAGTTACATGGCAATCTTTTTTCTCTGTGGATATCTTTCCTTTTTTTTTCTTTTTTTTTCTAGAATACCTACTTCTTAAAGTCTGCCAAGAATCAAGATATTAAATATTTATTTTCAAAGACAAGACAGTAATCAACAGATGGTGCTGTTGAAATGGTGATTGAGAAATTAGATTATTAATCTTATAATGTATTAACACAAATCTCTTTGACAAGCAGCAATGAATGTCTTACTTGGAAAAAAAATAAACAACAATTCTAATAACACCACCAACACTGATTGTTATTTACATATAAAGTAAAATTTTCACTTAGAAGTATCAGAAAAAATAAAATTAGAAGTAAATTATAAAAAAAGACATTTCTATTCATCAAGTACAGATGTACTGAATATTGTAGGCAGAAGAATTTGTTAGGAAACTCTCAAAAGGCAGAGGGAGATTGTCATCATCATCGTCATTATTAGCATTTTCATCATCATCTTCATTAAACTGTGGGTCCTTACAGCAACACTGAATGCATGTTTAGTAAGGTCATCGATATTGGTGGGGCTTTTATATTTATATTCTCTTACTGATTCCAGTTTTTGGATTGTGGCCATTTATCATCAGTGCCCTAGAATAATGTTAATCAGTTATATCAACTCCACTAAGAACTTCATTCTGCTTTTTGATCAAGCTCAGTCATGAGTGTGGCATGTGGTGTTGTGTCACATAAACACACAATGACACTAACACACAAACACACACACACGCACACACACATCACCATCATCATCATTAGCTTAATCTACAAAAACAATTAACATTTTAGCTTTCAGATAACTCTGTCAAATGTAATGCCTACTTATTCACATTGTTTTGAATTTAATCCTGGATTATCATGTAGCTTCAAGATTTTGATGATATTATGGTGCATTTTTAAAATGAAATTGTAGGGTCACTAGCATAGCTAGGTGGGGGCGGTTCACCCTGGATGGCACTTTTAAAGGGACATCACTTTTGGGTCTGCTGTAGGCAATATGTGTTTTTTGTGGGGTCTGGGAGTGGAAAACAGAAAGACCACCCCAGGCAGCACACACTCTAGCCTTGCTTATGTAGAGGGTAGATGTGAGAGGTTGGATCTGGTTGGTTTGAAAATAATACAGGTAGAATGTTTTGGCCAAGTGAGGTCAATTTAAATGCTAAAGTGTTAATCACCTTATTTGGAAAAAATTAAGGATTGGCATGAAGGATGGGAATTTCACCATAGAATACTGATTTAACTATTGTTCAACCGAAGCTGGCTTGGGAAAAGTACATGTCAAATAAAAGATAAAGACACCAAGTATAGATAATGATGACAATAACCATTATGGTGATGATGACAATGATCATGATGGTGATGATGGTGATGGTGGTGATGTTGATGGTGGTGGTGGTGGTGGCGGTGGTGGTGGTGATGGTGGTGGTGATGATAGTGATGATGATGATGATGATGGTGATGGTGATGACAATGATGACAATGGTGATGATGGTGATGATGATGATGATTCTGGTGATGGTGATGGTGGTAATGATGATGGTGATGATGATGGTGGTGATGATGGTGATGATGGTGGTGATGGTGGTGGTTGTGGTGATGATGATGAATGACAATGATGCTAATGATAGAGCTGATGAATGTGATGATTTTATTTTGTTTATTCCATTTCTAGTTCCATCCATTCAAATGTTCTATGATGATGATGATGAGGAAGAAGACATCATCTTTAATGACAAAAATCTATTTTGCATTTTGTAATTATCTTTTTTCTTGTCTTTCTTCTTTCTTATTTTGTTTTTTTCTGACCAGGGAAAAATTAGATGACCAAGCTGACCAGGGTGAGACTTGAACTCAGAACAAGCGAAAAAATATTGAGAAATGTTGCAAAGTATTTCATTGTTCAACCCTCTGCTTATTCTACTTATTCTAATATTTCACAACCTTGCAGAACATAATTAACAAAGAAAAAAAAAACAATACGTAACAGATTTTCAAAAATCTTAAAATTTTCCTTTTCATCTAAACTACAAAAAACAACCAACCTTTTCATGTAAAAATTACTTTGAATAAAATTATTAAAATAATAATAATAGTAAAAAAAAAAACTTAACTAAAATCTTGTTTAAATTCATTTTTAAAAAATCTCTTTGAAAGTAATAATAAAAATGTAAGATTAAATTTTCAATTTGTTTTATAGAGTCTGGAAAAGTTAACTTTTCATTTTAGAAATAGAAATAATAAATCAGTAAAAAAAATATTATTATTATTATTATTATTATTATCATTATTATTATTATTATTATTATTTCAATTAAAAAAAAAATTTTTAATTTCTTTCAGAAAAATACTCAGATTTTTTTTTATATTATTATTTTTCTTTACGCATTAATTTGTTTCCAAGTTTTAATAATTCTGAATGATCCAAATAAAAGAAAATTCAACAAAAACAAAAAAGAAAGATGGTTGTGTGGTTAAGGAGTTTGCTTTGTAACCAAGTCATTGCAGGTTCATTCCTACTGCAAAGTACATTGGGTGTTTTCTACCACAGCCTTGGGTCACTCAATGCATCGGGAGTAAATGTGCTTGATGGAAACTGAGAGGAAGCCCATTGTGTTTTTTTGTCCCATTGTGTTTTTTGTTCAATTGAGCTTTTTTGTCCCTGTAACTTAGCAGTTCAGCAAAAGAGACTGAGAGAATACGTAGCAAACTTTGAAAACAAGTACTGAGGTTGATTTTGCCCAACTCCTCAAGGTGGTGCCCCAGCATGGCCACAGTCCATTGACTAAAACAAATAAAATAAAAGATTAAATTTTAAAATCTAGTTGTTATTGTTTAGCCAGCTCTTAAAGACAATCTGTCCATGACCATTGCTTCTCTTTTCGTTTCAGACATATCCAAAGACTACATTTCTAAGATTCATGTTATTGTTATTTAACCCCAAGTAAACCATCATCAAGTATACCTATGAACAAAAATATTCAAGTTATGACCACCCTGTCCTACTTTTCAAGAAATGGAGTTAGGGCCACACTGTCAAATGCAGCTTTGCTTTTTTCTTGTTTTCTTTTATGAACAGATATCAGAAACATTTGGCTGCTATTTCTGGCAATTTGAGAGGCTGCATGTGGATCATAGATTTGAGTCTAATTTTGAAAAACATGATTTCTCTACACAAGTTGGACTTTGTATTCAGCAACATTGGCACCAGACCATTGCCAGACCATGGGAATTGGTGGGGAATATTTTAAGTCCCAGTCTAAAAATTGTCATACTGTGTTGCTACACACACACACACACACACAGCACAGGCTTGGATGTGCAGTTAAGAAGATTACTTTCTAGTCATGTGGTCTTGGGTTCAATCTCACTGTGCAGTACCTTAGGCAAGGAACAACTAATATAACCATGGGCTGACCGAATCCTTCTGAATGGCACACAAAAATTGAAAGAAACTCATTGTGTGTGTGTGTGTGTGTGGGGGGGAATGTGCTTTTATTTACCCTTGTCTTGCCATCTCACCACAGCTGTAAACAAACATCCCCATCACTCAAGCAAAAATTTCGTCTGTGGTGAAATAAAGTATTGGGCTAACCAAAGCCTTGTGACAGGATTTCGTAGATGTAAACTGAAAGAAGACTGTCGTGCATATATATCACTGTGACCGTGACCGACCAGGCTATCAGATGTTGCCACACGTTGCTGGTCACAATGCGCTTCGCATTGTTTTAGCCTTCAAATGATGCCACCCCGCTGGCTAAGCGAGCAGGCTAACAGAAGAAAGAGTGAGAGAAAGTTGTAGCGAAAAAGTACAGCAGGGATTGTCACCCCACCCCCTGCCAGAGCCTCGTGGAGCTTTTAGGTGTTTTCACTCAATAAACACTCACAGTGCTTGGTCTGGGAATCGAAACCGCGATCTTATGACCACAAGTCCGCTGCCCTAACCACTGGGCCATTGCACCTCCACACACACCCACACACACACACACACACATATATATATATATATATACTAGCAGCTAAGCCTGGTTTCACCCGGTCTGTTTGGATGATGTGGCTGTGATTGTTTTTGGTTAGGCATAATCTATAACAGTGTTTCTCAACCATATCAGTTTGGGTCCCCTGTTTTGATTGGAGCCTCCAGCTGTATGAAAATTTCCTGACCCACCCCATGTCAGAAAACAGCTTCTGGAGTTGTGAAGAACGAATTTGTATGTAGTCTGTTTCTGAGAGCTATTCTATTGGACTTTTGTCTACTCATTATAATAATGATATAATTATGAACATAAAAATTATACATTAATGCCTATTTTTGTAAGCAGTTGTATCCGTAAAACTTTTATTTGCAGAGAGCAGAAATTGAAAGAAGATATATGAAATGGACGTGTGTGCGTATTTTTACGATAGTTGATTTATGGAAAAGATTATGGTAAATTTTTGAAATGCAAATATGTGAATGAAAATTAAGTTCAGACCTCTAGATGGTAGCTAGACCCGGTAGAAATAGCCAAATCTCCCACAAAACTGTCTTAATCCGACAATTAAGACAGTTAATCCGACAATTCTTCTTATTATGTAGCTTTAATGAGAAACTGTAACTAAAGATTAAGATTATTAACTCCACAAAGATGTGAAAGAAGAGAGACAGCATAGCGAAAGTTTTGGCTGACTGTCATCCTGTACTCCCCTTGTTGCTAGCGAAATGGTATATGCCGACTGTGTGACCAACTGGTTGTTTAAATGGCGGAACAAACAGGGGAATTCCATTAGAAAAGTTTTAATTGATTTTTTCGGTAACTCTGGGGCTAAGGAAAAAATACAAACTGCATTCCAATCTATGCACCCGTCTCCATATGTGTGCCATTTTACATGTGAATCCACCCAGCAGTTTGGCTGTGAACCTCAAGACAAGAAAGAATACAACGATCGCCCATGTCCAATTTATATATATATATATATATATATATATATATATATATATATATATATAGAGAGAGAGAGAGAGAGAGAGAGAGACAGACAGACAGAGATAAGCACATAAATGCAAAGCAAGGTAGAAAAGATAGTATTCGAATACCTAAGGTAGAGTAACATACTTTTATTAAAGCAGCAAAATCTTCACAAAACTATTACTCAGAGTTTCACACTTTGTTTGTCGCACAGTTGTGATGAATACTGAATGAAAATAGTGATGGTGCATATATTATAATCTGATGTAATTTAATACAACGAATAAGCTTTTTAAATTTGATTGGGTGACTGATTTTCAAAATCTGGAAGTCACAAGTTACAAGTTGGGTAGTTGGAGGATGTGAAAGTTAATAGCAAAATACAAATACAAATATGAATATATTATGATAAGATCGAAAACAACTTTGCATAAAATGGGGGCAGGGGGAATGTAAATCCAGAAAATAATTAATTAATACTTATTAATTAAATTAAAAAAATAGGATCGCAAGTTGGGTGTTAAAAGTGAGATTATAATATGTAAATGAGAAGCCATAGAGGAAATGCTCAGTGACACTGTACAATATATATATATATATATATATATATGTGTGTGTGTGTGTGTGTGTGTGAAGACATATACAAATATATATACTTATATATACATATATATGTGTGTGTATATATATATAAAGACATATATATTTACATATACATAGATATAGGTACAAATACACACATATATAACATTATACACACACAACACACACAGACACCTCCACACATACATAGCACATATATTACATGCACATAAATGCACACAGAAACAATACTACTCTGTTTCCAGCAACGCTAATGTGGTTGATCTGGTTAACATCAGTGATGTAAACCCTCAATTAACCATATCTCACATAACTTTTGGTGCCCCTGATATCCTAGCAGGAATAGATAAGATCAAGCACAACTCGGCAGTTGTTTCGATAAGTTCCTGGTCACTGTCCTGAAGATATCTCAACATCAAATTGCACCCTCTCTAGCTGAGCTCTGGAGAAACTCACTTGATGCAGGCTACATTCCTCATCATTTTCTTTCCCAGTCTGTCGTTCAAGTCTTCAAAAAGGGAAACAAATCTCTTGCAGCGAACTACCATCCGATTTCACTCACTTCTCATATCATTCAAGTATTTGGAAGGGTGGTGAGAGCGTGAATAACTCACTTCCTCGAAAACAACAATCTGCTGAACCCCAACCAGAATGGTTTCCTTGATAGCAGGGACTGCCTGTCGTACCTTCTGCACCATCTTGCTGACATTTTAAAAGCTTTGGGAGAAGGCTCCAACGCTGACGTCATATACCTTGATTTCAGCAAGGCATTTGAAAGAGTGGACCACAAAATCCTGCTGAAGAAACTGTCCAACATTGGAGTCTGTGGAAAGCTGCTGCAGTGGATAAAGTGTTTCCTGACAAACAGAACCCAACATGTTGTGTTTCAGGGAATACGATCCAGCTCAGCCAAAGTTAGTAGTGGTATTCCACAAGGTACTGTGTTGGGCCCACTCCTCTTCATTATCTACATCAATGACATTGTAGAAGTCGTCTGACATTCTACATTGAAAATCCTTGCCGATGATTCCAAACTCCAGAAGGCCATAAACGGTATAGCAGACCGAACATGCCCTCAATCGGACCTGTTTGCTGTTGTCCAATGGGCAGAAAAAAACAATATGCTTCTAAATGAAAATAAGTTTAATTTAATCCACTTTCTAAAAGAGGATACTCTGAAATTACCATATTCTCTTCCCTCGAGCGACTCCCTTGTGTCATCCAACAACACCAAAGGCCTCGGAGTAATTGTTGATTTACAATCCAAGTTGGAGTTCCCATGTAAACAGCAAGGTTGACTTGGCCCGCAAGATGTGCTCCTGGATCCTGGGATCTTTCTGGTCTAGAAATGCCTACACCATCATTCTTCTCTACTCTACTTTTACCCAACCTCATCTTGAATACTGTTGCTCACTGTGGTCTCCCCACACAAAGCAACTCATTATGAAAGTGAAAGCGCTCCAGACGTCAATAACAAGAAAGATAAACGGCATGACAGGTATTGACTATTGGAGTCAACTAAAAGAACTCAATCCCAATTCTCTCCAATGCCGCCGAGAATGCTACATCAGCTGTGTGATGTGGAAAATATTCCATCATCAATTTTAAAATCCAAACACTTGGGCCCCATGCTACCTACCCACTACAAAAATCGAACTCTAGATACACAACATTACGACACAACTACTTTACCTCAACCGGTCCAGCTCTCTTTAATATCATACCAAAATACGTCAAAACGGAAACAGATCCCATAAACTTCGAAAGTTCTCTGGACAAAATCCCGGACCAAGCTCCTACACCCAAATGTGTCTCCAATAATAACTCTTTGCTAGAGTGGACCATAGTTCCTCATATATGACTAAAAGACTTCACCAGGTGGTACTATTGAGTTAGACATGGCCTGGGACTATACTGGCTGAAACCTGTCCAAGTTATCAAAGTTACATATACATATACACAGTAGGGGTGTGTATTCTGGGTGTGCAAGGTGTGCGCTGCACACCAATCGAAAATGACAAATTCATTATAAAAATTAACCTTACTCATTAATTTAACTTTTGTTGTACCACTGCTTGAAATTTGGTGGTGGGTGTCCTGAAATAACACTGCACACATCACAGTGCATTGTATCATAACATGGTATCAGTGTATCATAGGATAAAGGGAGAATGGCAAAAAATTAATGGCGAAGGGTATGCGACAGCTTTGACAGCACGGTTGCAGATTCATTTCCGTGGCGAGAAGTTGGAAGTTTAAATTCCTTTAAAATTCCTTAACTAAAACTAATGTTTTTTACAATAATTTTTTCCTTACAATATCATCATATAACTTGGATCTCACTTTGTTTTCAGTTAATGTTAGCGTCATATATCTGTATCCTAATGAAGTATACAGTATTAACATTTTGGATCCAGCATTTTGAATAGAAATACAGTCTGTATACCTACTTTGAGTAATACTAATGTTAGCCATAGTACAATAAATGTGGCAGCACACCAATGACAACCACCATATGCCACAGTTGCACACACGTCTACATACACCTACATTGTATATACATTTATGTAAATTCGCAAGTGAAAGAGAACCAAAAAAAGTGAAGATATGATATTTGACAAAGAGGGTAGTGGGGAGAAGAGAGTAAAGTAAAGAAAGAAGGAGGATCTGTTCAGTTTGGCTCACAGACTTTTAAATTATTTTTTTAACTACACAATTTGAAACTTCGTATACTAGTGTAAGTTCTTACGCAGAACACGGTTATTTTTTAGCATTTTGGACAAAATTTGGTATTTTAGAAGTTATTTCGTGTTAAAGTTGTCGTATTTGGGTAATTTCAACCAATCAACGACGTGTATTCAGTTAAAGAAAGCTACTGCTGTTTGTGATAGTAATCGAAGAGGAACAACTTCCGGGTCATCTCTACTAAATGTCACCACTCTGTTCTATTTTATTTTTTGCTTACTGCCTGTATTGCATATTACACGCTGTTTTTTTTTTTTTTGTTCTCGCGTCGGACAGTAAACATCGAAGAATCAACACAAAGAAGAAATATTATTTACATATTTTTATTCGTTTGCCCGACATTGGTATTTAAGATGCAAGGCCTACTTTTGGGGAAAATTTGGTTTTATCCACACATAAAGCGCACGGGTGTTTAAAAGACCTATTGAGCTACGGGTCTGCAGCTAGCTTGTTTGTTGTTGACGTGTATGTAGTTTCGAAATGCCTTATTTCACAACTATGAGATGTATTGTTATGATTTTATCTTACTATAATCAACAACAAACACATTTCGTCAATATAAAAGTTTTTATTAGATTAAAACTAACGGATCTGTTTAGTTTGGATCGCAGATTTTAAAGAGGCAAGAGAAAAGAAGAGAGGAAAAAAAAGAAAACAACGGGTGTTGGCTATAACAGGGGAAATTAGCTGATAAGCTTGCGAAGGCTACAGTAACGAATACATATCGAATGGACAAGTTTGATGGTGAAAGGCGTAGAAAATATAAGGGAATAAAACAGGGTCTGATGTATATATCAAAGATAGCTTAGGGACATGTATACGAGAAAACAAATGTATAGTATATAAACACTTTCGGCATGCAAATTAGGGACGCCTTCGTAGAGTAACTGCTACATTTGTGGAGTATATAAACAGTTTGGCAACTTGTTCCTCTGGAGGCTGTCAGAATAGTGTAGACGCCTCTGATGAGAACCCAATGAAGTTCGAAAATCGATTAACGTTGTTCATTTGTATTTTTTTTTCAGTCTTCGGAGAAATGACTAAAATTTGCTCTGTTTATAATTATCCCATTAAAGCAGCTACATGTACACGCTCACTCTAACATATGTGCATGTATAAATATTGATATATGTAAAATGGATTTGTGTGCTATACAAACATACATGTATACGCACACGCATATACATACAAAGCCGCACATCAAATGTACATAAATAGATTCCTATAAACACCTATAAAACACACACACACACACAGACTCATCTATTAAGTAATCAAGTAATTATCAGAAGTTTTTCCTTTTCAGCATTCAATCGCGTCACTAACAAAATAACAAGATCATTCTTAATGCTTGCGGTAATCTGGATTGTTTGGTGTGTGTGTGTGTATGTGCACGTTAGTATGAATGTTGTATGAAAGTCATGTGTAAAAGAGAACGAAATCAAACGGAATCGAGTGTAATTGAGAGTAAACGACGAGAGAAAGGGGGGGCAGAGAAAGACGCAGGGAGAGAGGGAGAGAGAGAAAGAGAAAGAGAGAGAGAGAAAGAGAAGAGAGAGAGAGAAAGAGAAAGAGAGAGAGAGAAAGAGAAAGAGAGAGAGAGAAAGAGAACGGGGAGTTTATATAAGACAATCCAAATACACAAACTATATACATACATACATACATACATACATACAAGTATGCATAGCCATATATACACATACGGTATGCGTGCATATCTAGACAGATACGCCCACTTATGTACATACGTTATGCACATTCCTTTCTAAACACCTCCGTTTAAACTTATTACACACATAAAAGGCATAAGTACAGATTGGTGCCCCACTCCCAATTCAAAAGATTTTTAACGAAACTCAGCTTAAAACAGGATTCTGCCGTTATTTCATCACCATAACCATTATCTTCATCGTTGTTTGTAATGTGTCTCTCCGAAAACGCATAGAAAGTAAAGAAACAAACTCAGATGCGCGCGCACACGTGTGTATGTATGGAACCTATCGTAATCTATCTACTCACGTATGTATTTACCTATGGCCTGGCTACCTACTTATGCGCGTACGTATATATACATATATATATATATATGCATACATACACGCACATATGTACACAAACACATACACATGCGGATACAAAGACAGAGAGAGAGAGGGGGAGGAGGGAGGGAGAGATGTTCGAGAAACAAATACATAATCCCAGATAAACGATAGTGTCCCTGAAAGACACAAAAATGAAGAAAAAGGGTAAAAAAAAAGAAAGAAAAAGAGACATGAAAATGGCCATCCGTTTGTTGCAGGACAGAAGAAAGAAAAGAAATGATCAAAGAAATTCCCACCTCATCCTGTAACTTCCGATTTTCGTCATTAAGAATCGGTATTCTTCCTTCTTGCCAGTCGATTTCGCTCAAAAACTTGTCCATTTCTTTGCTCTCCATTGTTAAAAATTTGATAGACACTTCCCCACTGTCAACAAGCGATTTCGATAATACTTTGTGATTACTGTTTCTATAGCAACATTAGTCATTCAGGGGAAATAACTATAAAATACCAAACTGACTTATTTCCCTTGAATAGCCACGTCATTTTGTAAAATGTGGTTATCTCCCTTAGTAAGGAGGCTACGGGAAGCGTCGCGTCGATATTTATTATTAATTAATGGACTGCGGCCATGCTGGAGCACTGCCTTAAACGGTTTTTGTCGAACAAATCAACGCTAGTACTCGAAATGTCTCATCTTGCCAAACTGCTAAGTTATTGAGATGTCAATCAAAAGTAGCTGTCTATTGGTGTGGAGAACAAACACACACGTATATATGTGCACACATCCACACACACACATATGCATATACCAGCACATATCTACAAAGGCACACACATATACGCATGAGCACTCACACGCACGCACACACACACACACACACAGTGGGGTGTTCGGGTTAAATTTGACGATTTTAAAAATTTCCTCTTTTATTTCTAGAAAAAACAAACGAAACACAAAACTTGATATATTGTTGAACATAACAGCGTTAGTAAGAATAAAGATTAAAGTTATTGTTGAAAGACAAAATAGCTGACATTAATGATTGGAAGCCATCTGAATATTGGAAAAGAGTTACCCGTATCATGATCATTCATGCCGGATATCCAAATGTCAACATCATGACTGCTTCTCTGTAAACACTGTTAAAAGCAGCAAGACGCGTCCCACGAGTCATGAAAAGTAAGTTACCCCGAACTGTGATTGTTTTCGGGTTTGTCTCCAGATAGGGTGACGTCATATTGCCCCGTCTTTGAACAGGGCCTTAGGCTCAATTGAGGCGGTTATATAAAGCTGCTCGAGACTGTGGTCAAATCCTAGTTGGAGAGGATTGCTGCTGAAGAGACCACATGCCTGACAAGATTCGGCTCCTTACCATATCTCCGGAAAGAATCAAAAGTAGTTGTCAGAGAATTTTTGGTCCCCTAATATGTCCGATTATAAATCCAGTGCATTACTATGTGTGGGGAATCGTTGCCTGTAGCATCAAGATCGAACTGGTGGTCAAGTTGGCAGATCTTTCCAGGAACGCATGTACTTGGATCCAGAGCTGCCTGGAGGCTATGGAGGAAGCTGAGGGCGGCTACTTGGAGTAAACCCCTCTCACAGCCATAATCTAATTGATATTTTTTGACTTCTTAAGTACTTTCATTTTTTTGAGAGATATCTTTTATTTTCTTTTTGCGGCAAACTGTCAAATTTAGCATGAACACTCTACATGTACAAACACACATGTATATACACGCACGCGCACACACACACAGAGTACATACATACATACATAAACACCGTCAGCGAAGTTCACTCACAGAGCATTAGCCGGCCCAGGGCTATTATAGAATCTGAAGCTGTCACGCAATGGTATTGAACTCGAAACTACATAATTGTACAGCGAGTTCCTTAACCACACAGTCATCTCAGCGCCTGGAAAATAAGATAGGATGATAACGTCTTAAAAGCTTTTGGCCATCACCAACCACATCACCAGCAATCACCACACCACATCACCAGCACCTACCACCATCACCATCACCAACAACAACGACTCTTTTAAATGACCCCAGTAATTTCAACTATTCAAATGTTAAAATATCCACACTAAGGCCTTGCTCGATCCAAAAGTAAACGCTTCATGTCAGAACGTTCAGTTTGCTTCCGAACTCTGAACGGAACCCGATACACCTGGAACTATGGACCCCTTAATGCTATCAGTACATTCACGTGACTGCCTTGTCATTGTTATTTCCGCCCTAGGTCAACACTGTTTTCACCCACTCACAGTGACCACTGCTACACTCCACTATTTTCTTTGTTTTTGTTTATTATTTGCTCTTTAAATAAAGTGTCTACAAGGACTACAAGTCCTTCTGTGTTGTTTGGAAAGATAACCGGGTGAGATGTTCAGAGTGATTCGGCGGCCGCTTCAAGCTGGTCAGCCGACACTGAATGTTAAGAGTCAGCATGTTATAGGTCTGCACTAAGCTGTAGCAGCAACACCAATAGACGGCGCCGACACCATCACCGAAGCAGCAGCTTAGTTTGTGTTGGCTTCGTTCCAGCCTTACTGGTTAGCAGTTCGGTAAAAGCTGGTCAATGGAATAAGACTGGACTTGAAATATGTACTGGTTTCGAGTTAGTCGATTACGCCATTCCAGGCGATAATCCAGAATGGCCGCAGTCTAATGAACGAAATAAGAAAATCAATGATAGCGTAGTAAAAATGAAAAGACTAAACTTTTTTAAAAATTGCATTTTCCAGGGGAGAAAACTCTAATTAAATGCTCTCTCTCTCTCTCTCTCCCGCCTAGTTATCTTCCCTTTAAAAAGAACGTACGCCATACAGATTTCTTGATTGACTGAATTTTAATTTTGTTCGTAAACTAATATTTGATTGCATCATTTCTTACAAACTATCGAAAATACTTCGCATCAGTGAAGATAAGGGTGATTTGATTTGATTTTTTTAATAAACCTTGAAAACTATTGTGGATTGTAGTGGTAAGAAGCTCGCTTCCCAACTACATGGCTCCGGGGTTCAGTCCCACTGCGTGGCACCTTGGGCAAGTGTCTTCTGCTAGAGCTTCGGACTGTCCAACATCGCGTGAGTGGATTTGGTCGACGGAACTTGAAGGAAACCTGTTGTGTGTGTGTGTGTGTGTGTGTGTGTGTGTAAATATATATGTACGTGTCCTCTCACCACCTCTTAGTGTTGGAGTGTTTACGTCTCTGTAACTTAGCAGTTCGGCAAAAGTTAACGATAAAATACTTATCAGGTTTTTTTAAAAAAGGGGGTCGATTCATTCGATTCCTTCAAGGTGGTGCCCCAGCATGGACTCAATCTACTGAATGAAAGAAAAAAAGAAAAGAATAAAATAGTATGAATAATTAATCAAAATAAAAGAAACTAATTATTGAAATCCTTTGATCGGATTGGATTGTCCATGTTCAGTCGAGTGCAGGATGAATGCCTCAGCATTTTCTCTCCACGAGAAACTGGCCTGGAATCAGACTGGTTTGATGAGCCTCCTCTGTCACAGTTACTCAACTATAATCAAGAATTAATTTTCGTAATTATTAAATAGAATATCAAGGAAGGCAACGAGCTTGCAGAATCGTTAGAACATTCGGAAAATGCTTGGCAGCTTTTTGCGGTTGTTTATGCTCTGAGTTCAAATCCTGTCTAGGACGATTTTGCTTGTCATTTTCCGGAATCGATAAAATAAATACGTGTTGAGGATTGGAGCCGATGCAATCGACCTACCACTTCCTCCAAGACTTTTGGCCTTGTACCAAAATTCGAAATCTTTATTATTAGACATCGTTAAAAAAGTGCATTAACAGAATCGTTTGAGAATCGAAAAAACCCCCAAAAAACCCACCTCTTGATATTTATTCCATCGCTTTACGTTCAAACCCGGGTGAAGTCAATTTTATCTTTCATCCTTTCGGGGTTGATGAAATACAGTGTCAGTTAAGCTCTCGGGTCGTTAGTATCGACTAACTTCCTTTCCCTAAAATTGCAGGCCTTGTGTCAAAGAAATTCTTATTCTGAGGCTTCATCTTCTGACTTCAAACCACGCTGAGGTCAACTTGGATTTTCATTCCACCGGGGTTGATAAATTAAAGTACGGAAGTACTGGAGTCGGTGGTGTGTACCACGACCCCCGCCCCCCGCCGCTACAAAAATTGCTTTGTGTTTAGAACTGCAAACGTGACAGACTGGCAGAGTTGTTGGAGCGTTGAGCATAATGTCTTATGGTATTTCTTCCGACTGTTTACATTCTGAGTTCAAATCCTGACGGAGTCAACTTTTGCCTTTCACCCTTTCGAGACGCAAAGTACAGTTGGTCTTGGCAGGGATAAAACAAAGTACTAGTGAAGTACAGACGCCGGTGATGTCGATTAACTCTCTTCTCTCAAAACGGCTGGCTTCATTCCGAAATTAGAAATTATTATTTGTAGACGGAGCCGAGTCATTTGTCTCTTCTAAGACTAGTTATTATTAAAGTGAGTGGAGGATTGTCGTAATCGACAGCGCGTCGAACAAAATACGTTGCCGCATTTAATGAAGATTCCTTTAATGTTATGAATTCATAAAGTGCTGCAAACAATTCCGCTCTCACTCAGTCAGAGATCGATAAAATATTATCAATAAAATATTGGTGCTCTCTTTTAAATTTGTAACAACCTGGGTCTCTGATCTGGGATATCTGAATGTCTACTAAGATCATATATCTACATCCGGAAAGTTCTATTTTAGGGCATAATCCTGAACAAGCTTTCCTTTCATGGAAGACCAGTGGATGCTCATTCATGCAAGTTCTTCATGGCACCGATGTTGTTCAAGGAAAAGGCATGACAACCTTACGGCTTGTCCACCCGTGACATTCCAGGTGTTGACATCAGAATACAGAGCCAGAGCAGATATCTCAAGGTATAACCTTCGATGCTCTATCAATTCTGCTAATCCAACACTATGTATCGATGGATTAGTCATCGATTCCAACGGAATGAAAGGCAAATTGGAAATCGACGGGATTCGAACGGGGAACGCAGGAAGCCGGAATAAATATCGCGGGGTATTCTAACCGATGTTCTCTAACAATGATCGACTGCTTCCTACGTTAGAACCATCGTCATCATCTTTAAAAGAGAGATTAATCGGCAGTACCGTCAGAGCGTCGAACAAAATTACCCTGCCATGTTTATTTTCAGTCTTTTACATTACTTTTGCATTTTTTTCCGGTCTTACATTTCTGCATTCACAGCTCACAAATATCAGTTTTTAATTTTACTCCTTCCGGCGACGGTAAAGAAAAAAAAAAACCGGGATTTGGTTCTTTAGCTGCTTCTTTAAAGCAATGCCAAGTACGTGGCTGGTATTTGATTTATCGACCCCTAACCGGAAGGATTAAAAGTTAAGAGACAGTCTGAGCGGGATTGGAATTAATAATGCAGAGATTTGAAAGAAATATCATGAAATCTCAGTTAGTGGTCCCCATATAACGAATAATTTTTAAAGCTAGGCCAAACGAGTTGCAAAATCGGCAGAACATCAAAGACGAAATGCATCGCGGCATTTAGTCACGTCATATTATGTTTCGAGTCCAAATTATGACGTGGCTAATGACTGTCTTTCATTCGTCTTCACTTCGATTTAAGTCGATTTATTACAAACTTTCCTGCAAATCGAGGGCCTTGTACTATAGTTGTAAAATATTGACAACATGACATAATATTGTATGATGGATGGTAAATATTGACATGGTTAATGTTTAGCTGCTTTTCATAGAAGGGGTGCCGTAATAATATACTACGTACTACGGAGCATTTAAACTAAGGAGAATGAGAGAGAGCGAGAGAGAAAGAAGGAAAGAAGCAGACAGAGAGAGAGGGAAATAAGGAGAGAAAATATGAAGGGGAGGTAGAGGAGGAAATAAAAGGAAAGAAAAGAAGGAGGAAAAGAAGAAGAAAGCAATGTTAAGTACGTGGCTGGTGTTTGATTTATCGACCCCCAACCAAAAGAAATAAACGCTAAGAACCAGTTTGAGCGGGATTGGAACTCATAACGCGAAGATCTAAAATAAATATTGGGCAACTTTATCGCCTAATAGCAATATTATGTTCGCTTTTGCATTGCTTTTGAGGTTTCCAGTCGGAAACTTTGGTAACGGAATCTCATTCTTTCCATTTGTATATATAACTATATTTATATGATGCTTAGTGAGAGATGGAAGGTGCATTGTCTGTTTCTTATTTACAAGATTTCCAAAACTAGGGGAATGTAAGGAGGAATTATTCTGCAATTGGTCTTCCATAAAAGGAAACTTTAACCAGGATTCCTTCATACAAAAGAACATTCCAAATGCTGACCCATGATCTTATGAGACATGCGGATATCCCAGGCATTTGATGGGAATACTTCACATGCAATGAACTCCACTGAAGGTGCCCAAGGAATCGGTGGTGATGGTAAACTTGGCGAAGGATCGAGTCTAACCTAGAACTCAAAACACAAGGGGATGGAACTCATGCCACAAAGTATCTCTTACAGCGCTCTATCAAGTCCGTCACTGCATTTTCTTTGACTAGTACTTTATTTATCGATCTCAACAGGATGAAAACAAAGATAATCACGGCAAGATCTGGACTCTGAACGTAAAGAGCTGGAATAAATATCGCAAGTCATTTTATTCCCCAACTCTCCAACGATTCTGCTAATATACCTATCTGGTAAGGATTACAACAAAGCTGATCTCGGTGAGGTTTGAGCTCGGAATGTAAAAAGTAGCAAGAAATACCTCAAAGAAGCGTTATACATCCGCTCTAACGATTCTGCTATTCCACCTCTTTGTTTAAGGATAATTGCTTGTAATACTGACTCAAAGCGGGCAAATTCAAGGGGATGGGTTAATTGCTAAGATCGATCCTAGTGCTCAAACGGTACATATTTTATTGATTTCGAAAGGTAAAATCGACGTCGGTCGAATTTATACTCAGAACGTAAAGACACAAAATACCTATTTCTTTACTATCCACAAGGGGCCAAACACAGAGAGGACAAACAAGGACAGACAAACGGATTAAGTCGATTACATCGATCCCAGTGCGTAACTGGTACTTAATTTATCGACCCCGAAAGGATGAAAGGCAAAGTCGACCACGATGGAATTTGAACTTAGAACGTAGTGGCAGACGAAATACCTATTGCTTTATTGCCCATAATGGGCTAGACAAGGACAGACAAAGGGGTTAAGTCGATAATATCAACCCCAATGCGTAACTGGTATTTAATTTATCGACCCCGAAAGGATGAAAGGCGAAGTCGGCGGAATTTGAACTCAGAATGTAACAGTAGACGAAGTACCTATTTGTTTACTACCCAGAAGGGGTCAAACACAGAGAGAACAAACAAGGACAGACGAAATAACGAAATACTGCTAAGCATTTTTTCCGGCTTAGAATAGATTCTAACTGTTTGCCGCTTTACGCTGTCTAATAGGAAAATTCATTCGTTATTTTAAATAATGTTTTCAATAATTTTCAACAATTAGTGATTTTAGATATTTTAACTGATGATTTTGTTTTAAATAGAGTTTCTTTTAAAATATTTGATCTGACGTTGCAGAGAACCAGAAGCACGAATCCGTTTTCTGCGATGCTTAAACGACACCGCTAATTCGCATTAACTTTGGAAGTTAAAATACTTAGCTTGTTTAGTTATAAATGAATGCCATAAGTACGTGACACACAAAGTCAGGAGGTATGAGAGATGACTATATACTTATTTAACCACGTGCCATATATAGGATTACGGCTGTTTCACAATTTTCTTCATGTATTATTAGTTTCAGTATTTAAGAAGTTATGCGTACATCTTTTACATTACACTACTTTGTGATTGAATATTATGTGAACTGATAGCCAGTCTGTACGAGGAGCTTACAGTGATATCCGCATGGTTCTCATATATATATATATATATATATATATGTGTGTGTGTGTGTGTGTGTGTGTGTGTATTAGAATTTTCTCTGATTTTTCAGATTTTTTGTATGCTGGACTACTGGTTTTAAATTGATATTAAAATTAATATTAATTTATCTCCCTCATTATTTATATTTATATATACATATATATATATATATATATATATATATATATATATATAATATATATATATATTATATATATATATAACCGTTACCCTTGAATACTGTGTCTTATTTTGTATGTATGTGTGTGTGCGTATGTATGTTTATGCGTGTGTGTGTATGTGTGTAATAGGACATATGTATTTAGAAGTGGATAAGCATATATGAGTATATAATTTAAGATTATAAGTATATTTATGAGTGTGTCTATATGATTGTCTGTACTTGTGTATATGTATATGGTTATATGTGCACAGTTGCACCTAGGTGTTGTATCTATTCACCGTTAGACGATGATGAGAGGAACAAACACACACCCACACATATATATATATGCGTGTGCGTCTATACAAACAAACAAACATATATGTGTGTATATATATACAACCTTCAACAAAGTAACAGTCAAGTACACAACTTAGACGGACACATACCAGTACACGGACATAGGTTCACATGCACATACACATGTACACACACACACAGACGCGTCTGCCCCATTCTCCTAGATACTCACATACATACGTAGCACGTATGTACATACATACATACCTGCGTATGGGCATACACACGTACATACGCACGTACATGTACACACACACATACATACGCACATGCATACGTGCGCATATACATACATACGCACATGCGTACGTACGTGCATACACACATACATACATACATACATACATACATACATACATACATACATACGTATATATATATATATATATATATATATATATATATATATATATATATATATATATAACATGAACTAACTAGATGTAAGGGAGAAAAGAGAGAAAAAAAGAAGATAAGTAATAGTAAAACAAAAGTTTCGTGATATAGAGATAAGTGACTGATAATAGGTCTTAGAGTTTTGTCGTGGGGGTGAGGGTCGTAAATCACTTCCTAGTTCCGGCGGGTGAGGTTGAAATTTGATATTGTTGTGATGAGTGGTCAGTCTACATCTATCCATCACTACAGGTTTATAGCTTTCAGTTTATAGTGTGTGTGTGCGTGTATATACACACACACATACATACATACATACATACATACATACATACACACAGGCGTACGTACATACATGCATGCATGCATGCATACATGCGTGTATACATACATACACACATACATACGTACATATATATAACGAACTAACTGTTACTTTCTCAGATGCAGCACGGATTTTTGTCAGTGAACAGGTCGCGGTCTTATAGCGACGAAAATATTTTGACAAATTAAACTTAAATGTTGAAGTGAATCGAACAGCTTTTGTGTGTTTCTTAAATGGCTCACAAACACCTTCCACGCTGCCTTTGTTTTCGTTTCAGCACACGATCTCAGATCAAATCACTTGCTATGCAAGTACATCTCCGTATATATATATATATATATATATATATATATATATATATATATATATATATATTTATAGTCGAGGCACTCTGTCAGTTATGACGAGGACTCCAGTTGATCCGATCAACGGAACAGCCTGCTCGTGAAATTAACGGGCAAATGACTAAGCACTCCACAGACACGTGTACCCTAAACGTAGTTCTCGAGGCGATTCAGCGTGACAAGGTTGGCCCTTTGAAATACAGGTACAACAGAAACAGGAAGGGTGAAAGAAAGTTGTGGTGAAAGTACAGCAGGGTTCGCCATCATCCCCTGCCAGAGCCCCGAGGAGCTTTAGGCGTTTTCGCTCAATAAACACTCACAATGCCTGGTCAAGGAATCGAAATCACAATCACACGACCGCAAGAGCCCGCTGCCCTAACCATCGGGCCATTGCGTCTCCACACACACACACACACACACACACACACACACACACATACACACACACACGCATATTTGTCTGTGTGTATATATATATATATATATATATGGAATTATAAGATCAGCAACAATTTAGATTCAAATGTATATAGTACTTAATTTAGATGCATCAGAATTTTGTATGGTGTAACCTATAAAAATTTGCTGGGTGATTATAATCAAAAATAAGCAACAAGAATGATTCCGGTAATTTAGTACAATTGTTTCATACTACAACATTTTATTAAAAGCTGTAAATATTACAGCAGATTTAAGATGCTGAGTACTCTTCAGCTAATTTATATAGGTTTTCCAATAATATAAAAGCTTTCAAATCAAGTAATAACATTTTAGGGAAGGTAAATATACAGATAAAGATGTAAATATAAATTTTAGGAACATATGAGGTTGTGTAGTTCAGATGCTACATTATTGGTATTGCTATTATCATTATTTATATCAATGTTGTTGCTGTTGTTGTTATTATTATTATTATTATTATTATTATTATTACTTCCTTTGTGTATTCTGAATTCCTCCTCTTTCTACAACTAACTTGAATTCCTTTTATGGTATTCTAAAACCTTCCCTTACCCTAATTCCTATAACTAAAAAATTCTTCTAGCAGTCAGTTGCAAGCAGAGTTTTGGTCAGTTAGCATCTGAACTACACAACCTCATATGTTCCTAAAATTTATATCTACATCTTTATCTGTATACTTACCTTCCCTAAAATGTTATTACTTGATTTGAAAGCTTTTATATTATTGGAAAACCTATATAAATTAGCTGGAGTACTCAGCATCTTAAATCAGATGTAATATTTACAGCTTTTAATAAAATGTTGTAGTATGAAACAATTGTACTAAATTACCGGAATCATTCTTGTTGCTTATTTTTTATGCACACATATATATATATATATATATATATATATATATATATATATATTATATATATAATATATATATATACTAGGTTGTATATGTATATATACATTTGTCATGTCTATGTTAACAGTCTAAAATTGCCGGTTTTTATATTTTGTTTTATATAAATCTATTTTAATAAAACGGGACAACTTAAATTTCTTTCTATCCTATAGCTTTTGCTATATAAATTTCAAAATATTTATTTGCTACATTCAATTAACTGTTAATTCGCACATCTGTTACTTCGATCACTTCTTTATTTTTTGTCGTTCGATTATTCCCGAGAGAATGTATTTCCATCGATTATTGTCGATTAACTGTTTGCATACCCTCGGGTACATCTGGCTTGGCTTTGAGAGGCACGGACCACAACAGTGTAGGGGGACGACCGATAGATCGATATTTAAGTATGACAATTCATGTTCTCAATTCACTGAGCTCGATTATATTTTGAAATTTGTGAAACAATCGTTTCTACTATAGGCAGAAGGCGGCCTGAAATTTGTGAGGAGGGGACTAATTGATTACATCAACCCCAGAGTTTCACTGGTACTTAATTTCTCGAACTACCACTAAGCATTTCGTCCAGCGTGCTAATGATTCTGCCAGGTCGCTGCCCTTGAAATCTGTGAAATAATGACCATTGAAAGACAATATGCAGCTGAAGCTTTCTCAACAAATGCCTGGAAGACTCGTAAAATCACTGACGACCTCTCCTTGCGATCTCTCTTCCACAGCTTAGAATAAAGATGTGGTGTTAGAAAAACTAATCATTTCCTTTTCTGGGCGAGAAACAGTTAACAACAGTTGGTAACACTTTAAAATTCAAGGGAGAAGAACAGCAAGTGAATATTGCTCTCATAACCACGATGCTACAGTTGTTACGTAAATATTCAAGACAGCATCACACAAGTGAGGCCATCCGAATGATTAGCATGGAGTCATCAGCACACACTAAAGTTTGACGCTCACATGTGCTATTCCATCTTTTTTTCTCTATGGCTACAAATGTAGCCCTTACTCCTCAGCCCGTCGTATGTATGTGTGTGTTTTAGTGGTTGTACTTGTTCTCACATTGCCTGGCAACCAATGCTTGTTCGTTTACATTCCCATCATCTAGCTGTTCGGCAAAAGGAACTGACAGAATATGTACATTTAAAAAATAAGTACTGAGATAGATTCGCTCACCTAATGCCATAAAGGTTCTGTCTCAGGATGGCCGCTGTCCAATGACTGAAGCAGGTAAAAGATAAAAGATATTAGGGCACTGAATCAACAGTGTGTTGGACACAATACCTTGCTGCAGATATTTCAGTATTTCCAACAAGTTGTACGTTTCAATCCTGCCGAAGTCAACTTTGTTTTTCATCCAATCAAACGTACAATTTGAAGCAGTCATTGATTCCAGTGCTGCTGGTGCTGGGATCGATGTCGTCGTCCGTTACCTCTCAAGAAAATTGATGCCTTGTACGTTTGTTAGAAATGGTCGTTAGTGACAACTTGTTTTAAAAGGACAAACTTCTTTTTAGACATTGGATATTGGGGACAAAATTCGGATTGGCAGAATCAATAAAATCGACAGAATATTGGTAAAAGTAGGTTCGCAGTGTTTATTTAGACGGTTTTTGTTATATACGTTCCGTGTTCGAATCACGTGGTTGTTCGACCTTTACCTTTCGTCCTTCCGGCGTGAAGCGAGAATTTAACGACATTGTAAATGAATAGGACTTGTATGTAGGTAAATCTAGTGTGAAACAGAATATTTAACAAATGTTTTCTTTACTCTACTTGTGATTTAGTGAAACTTTAAATAATGGATTTCATTAAAAGTCAACGAAATTTATTCAATATGGCTTCCGGTGGTAAAAAGCCGGATGTCACTTTTACTTATATTAGTTCGTAAATCGGACGATAATTTACACTCTGAGAAAAAAAATAACAAAATCTATATAACAAAAACAATAATATTAACAACAACAACAACGTATTTTTTATTCTAGCCAGCAATAATCACTTATATTGTGATGTATATCGATTTCTTTTGAATAGTGTGGGCACTTATTTCATTTCACTGAATTATTTGGTAATTTGGGCAAAAGAATTTGATGTCAATACGCTAGTTGTTTGTTTATTGTATTATTTTTTTATTTTATTTTTTGTTCTCTTTCTTCTTCATACGTTAGTTCTGTTTTTCCATTTGTGTTTTGTTACGATGTTAGTTGCTAAATAATAATAATAATAATAATAATAATAATAATAATAATGATAGTAATAAATAATAATAACAACAAATAATAATAATAAATAATACATCTGCTAAACAAGCAAGCCTCTTTGTCCTTATTCCACACGAGCTTACATTCTATTGAGAAAACGAATCAGAGTGCACACAATATATTCTGACATTATGTTCTCTTGTCTTGGTGCCAACAATACATTCCTTTTAGTGTCCACTTCACACACAAAAGAAAAAAAAATAATGTATTCTACAGTATATTTTTGATACTTGGGTGAGCTAAGGCCAGTTCGTTCAGCTAAGAATAAAATCGTTAAAAAATAGCATTTTTCTTCTGCGTGGTCTCGTCGAACATTTCCTTAGAAATAGCAGCCAAATTATCCTGAAATCGTACCTTGCCGTCTTACAAAAAGAAAGGACACATTAAATAAGGTTTTCCTATTTACACCAAGCCTGTTTTTTCCTCTCTGAGCGTCTTGATCATAGATATGCTTAATCAAGGCAGACTTAGGATTTAAATTAGAACAACAACGCAGTAACAACAATAACGACAGCAACTACAGTAATATTATTCGCTAAACAAATATATATACATAATACGATGCGCGCGTGCATACACACACGTGTGTGTGTGTGTGTATGTATATATATATATATATATATATATGTATATATATATATAGCTATTAGTGAGGGATCATCAATCAGGGAAAAATACTTCGTAAGCTCTTTAATAATTGTTTAGATGAGTGAAGAACTCCAAGTGTTCTTATGGTAGGGTTCGAGGTTAGAGTTCATTGGCATTCTATATTGTAAATCCGTGGTTGCGCTCCAGTCAAACTTGCTTTTACACAGAATGGTATATAAGACAAGGTAGAAGTAATGGTCACCGCGCTTATTTTTCCTTTATTAAAGAGATAAAGCAACAATATGTAATGGCCATTATTTATACCTTGTCATTATATATATATATATATATATATATATATATATATATGATATTTGAAAAAGGAAAAGAATGATTTCACCGGTAGTTCTAATCCATTTAATTTTTTAATAATACGATTTTACAGTTTTGTTTGTAGAGCTAGTAAGTTCTTTGTTAACTTCGGTGAAGAGAATTTTTAAAGGTTCCTTGTTATTAACAAACCATACCCCCACCCCCAGAGACACCCAAATCTCTTATATATAGAATCACACAGCACAATACAATCTGAGATCGGTTTGACAATCGTCACCGACGAATGCGAGAAAGTTCTCCAGAAAAGTTAAAGAATCTTTAAAAATCTCCCCACCAAAGTTAATAAAGAACTTACTAGCTCTGCAAACCAAACTGCAAAATTAAATCATATCATATGATTAGAAAATTGAATTGATTAGGACTATCAGTGAAGACATTCTTTTCTCATTTCAAATGCACCTCACTGTACCAAGGATTTCACATATTTTCCGATGTATATATATATTATATATATATATATATATATATATTATATATATATATATATATACATACATACATACACACACACACACACATGTATGTGTGTATGAAGATATATAAATATATGTGTATGTGTGTGAGTTTAAATACACATGTATAGCGCTATATCCATATGTATTCATTCTTTATATAAAATTAGGTCGCACGAGGGACTTTTCGGAAGGCGGGTTGGAGATCGAACTGAATATGTTTTATCGTCTTTTAACAACTCTTTAAGATCCATTCGCCCCTCGTTCTCACTCAACTGAAAGCCAGGTAAATATAAACATGCATGTCCCTAACTACAAAACTAATTTACGTAATGGGACATGGCTGAGGACAGAACAATTATTAATACAATATCAATGCAGTGTGGTGTTAGGAATGAATAAATAGATAAGTAAATAAATTAATATAAATATACTGGCGCAGGCGTGGGAAGACGCTTGGTTCTGGGTTCAGTCCCACTGCGTGGCACCTTGGGCAAAGTGACTTTTACTGTAACCGCGAACCGACCAAAAAGCCTTGAAAGTGGATTTAATAGACGGAAAGAAGCCTGTCGTGTGTACTGGGGTCGATGTAATTTGTATTTGTCCTCCCACTACAGCTTGGCAACCGGTATTGCTGTGTTTAGGTCCCCGTAACTTAGCGGTTCAGCAAAAGAGAGCCATAGAGTAATTACAAGGGTTAAAAAAATAAGCATTAGGGTCAATACATTCGACTAAAATTTTTAGGCGGTGCCCCAGCATTGCCGCGGTTAAATGACAGAAACAAATTAAAGATAAAAGAGAAAAAATTACTCTAAAGATCGAGTGATGAGGACATGGTGGGATCGGATCTATGTTGAGACATGGATAACTCAAGAGAGGGGAGTCGCCTGATTTCCAAAGATCTTTCCAGAGACGTTTGTGTTAAGACTTTGCACTTGGAAGTTGAAATTGTAACATATTATTTGCAGAACTTTCTATGGGACTTACTGTTACGATGGGACAAATAACAAAGCAGCGATAGCAACAACAAAAGTGGCTACAAAACTAGCACCATTACCACCATCACCACGACAACTATAATAACAAAACAACCGACACAAAAACAATCCCATCAACAACAAAAAAAAACATACAAGAAACCATCATGAAATTTCGTGCACCACCACTAATAAGAGAAGACATTTATCCATTTTTTGGTGCTATAATTCTCTTGAAATACTTTGCTAAAATAATTGTCATTCTTAACTTTGCTTAAGGCGGCGAGTTGGCAGACGCGTTAGCACGCCGGGCGAAATGCTTTGCAGTGTTTCGTCTGCCGTTACGTTCTGAGTTCAAATTCCAACGAGGTCGACATTACCTTTCATCCTTTCGGGGTCGATAAATTAAGCACCAGTTACGCACTGGGATCGATGTAATCGACTTAATCCGTTCGTCTGTCCTTGTTTGTCCCCTCTGTGTTTAGCCCCTTGTAGGTAGTAAAGAAATAGGTATTTCGCCCGTCATTACGTTCTGAGTTCAAATTCTGCTGAGACCAACTGTATCTTTTCAGAATCGATGAAATAAGCACTGGGGGCAGATGTTTATGACTTGCCTCTCCACCAAAATTCCAGGCCTTGTTCCTACAGTAGAAATGATAGTACAAAGGATTTTTAAACTGGTTTAAGGTGGCAATTTGGCAGAACCGTTAGTGTGCCGGACAAAATGTTTAGTGGTTCTTCGTCCGTCTTTATCTTCTCAATATTCAAATTCTGTCATGGTCGACTTTGCATTTCGGGGTTAAATGAAATAGTTTCAGTCGAGCAACGGGGGTCAATGTAATCAACTCTTTCCCTTCCCTCAAAATTCCAGGCCTTATGCCTGTAGTGAAAAAAAAAAAAAAGGTTATTATTTCGGTGGTGTTGAGTTCGTATCACAGCGAGGTTAACTTTGCCTTTTATCTCTTCGACGTTGACAAAATAAAGTAGCAGTCTAGTAATGGGGTTGACCGTGTCGTTTAAATTCCTCCCTTCAGAATGGATTAACTAGTACCTAAATAAAAACCCATTATTAACATTAAATTTTGATGGAATGTTTTAAATACTTTTAGAAGGGGAATTTCATATCAAAGAACTAGGAATAGTCTTGGACGTAATTTTTATCAAGAGTTACTCTGTAGGAGCTTTAAACCGGGCAATGGTGCACGTCTTGCACTCAGTACCCTTTGTAAGCCTACTCTTAAATAAGAAAACTATGGGCGGGGCGAGTTAACGAGGGGTCCTTCTAGATCAGTGACTACGGACAATTTTATATTCCTCCCTTGCTGCGTGTTGGCATTTTAAATTTCGTTAATAAACCTGTTTAATTTAGTTTTTGATAAATGTTTGCATCATACTATGATATTGCAGAGAGATGTTTTTTCTCATATTTTGAATGACAATACCGTGTTATTAATAAGAATGTGATGTCATAAATACATCATCACAATGCTTGGTCATCACGTGTTCTATTAGAACTAACGTCTAAATCTTTTCTAAATAACAAAATATTGTTTTAGGAAAAAGAGAAATTTCGCAAAAAGCGCCTTAAGCATTATTGACGCGACGGAGAAATCTTTGAATTGTTGGCTTATCTTCTTTGAGTTAGTTACAACGAAGATCAATCCAGCAGTGAAACCATTGTTTAATAACCCGCCAGACTGAAGAAGCGATGTAAAATGAAAAAAAAGAAAAAATTCAATTCAAGAAAATTAGATATAGGCGCAGAAATGACTGTATGGACGAGGAGATTGCTTTGCAGGCATGTGGGTTAGGGTTCAACCCTACTGTGCAGCATCTTGGCAAACTCTTCCACTATAACCTTTTGCTGATCAAAGCTGTGTGAGTGAATTTAGTAGACGGAAACTGTAAGAAAGCCTATATATATATATATCTATATATATATATATATATATTATATATATATATATATCATCACAATCAAGGAACGGCCATAATAGGCCATTCACCCACTAGAATAACAGCCAAGCTTCAACCGCAAAATAACATTAATTCCGTAAACCAGGAGAAAATTAAAAAACATTTACCCTGTAATTTCTTATACGAATGGCCTATTATGGCCGTTCCTTGATTGTGATGTTGAACTTAAAAATGGTCTATGACTATTTAATTTTTTCCCACTAGGCCGCTGGTGGCAAAACAATTCTACAAAATTTTTTGCCACCCTATATTGATTAATTATGAATTTTCTGGTTAATTCCGTAATGGAATCGGCGGCTTATATTTATTTGCTGCCGATAAATTTGGCGCGAGTGCGATGATTTGAAAATTTTTGGTCAGATATTGCCGAGGCAGGGACAGAAATGCCTCGTGAAAATATCTGTTCCGATCTGGCTATTTCTTACTGACGATTCTAAGGGCCTATGGAAGATTGGCTTGATTTAGTTTAATCAGGTTAGTTTACCATTAAACAGTAGATGAAACGGTGCATTGTATAAGAAATTACAGGGTAAATGTTTTTTAATTTTCTCCTGGTTTACGGAATTAATGTTATTTTGCGGTTGAAGCTTTGGCTGTTATTTCTAGTGGGTGAATGGCCTATTATGGCCGTTCCTTGATTGTGATGTTGAACTTAAAAATGGTCTATGACTATTTAATTTTTTCCCACTAGGCCGCTGGTGGCAAAAAAATTCTACAAAATTTTTTGCCACCCTATATTGATTAAATATATATATATATATATATATATTAGTTGAAATTTATAGAAAAACAAAAGAGGAAGACAGGTGTCTGAACAACAAGCAAGTATATTAGTTTGACGCTCGGCAAAATTGAAAAGGTCGTTTACGTTTCGAGCCTATGCTCATCAAAAGAAAGGAATAAGAAAATATAAACAGAGAGAGAATGAAAAAGAAACTTGTAGAGTTCAGCGGTCTAACATGGCATATCTGTGTGTGTGTGTGTATGTGTGTGTATGTGTGTGTATGTGAATGCATGTATTTTTCAATGTATGTGAGGGGGTCTGTGTTTTTCCCCACTTTATTCGACAACCATTGCTAGTTTTTTTACGCCCCCGTAAAGCAAAAAGAACTATAAAATAAGAACCTTTAAAAACAGTGCCCCAGTATGGTCGCAGTCCAATCACTGAAAAAATTAATAAAATATAAAAATATCAAACTCCAAATACCTGGCATTGTGCCTATGTTAGATCAGTGAAACACTGTCTGTGGAACTACCAAATTCCACTGACTTTTGTGTGTCCGGTAACACGTCATCATCGGTAGATTGTTTCGATCTAATCCGCATCTATTATTGATGTCATCACCTGCACAGTTGTCAGTATCGAATTGCTGTCAAGATTATTATTGTTACTTCTACATCTTAGAATCGAACTTGATCGAACCGATTAAAGATGACGTACGTCTTGATTGTTTTTAAAACAATTCACATAGGGAACACGATCTGAGTCCTTTCAGTGGGATATGGTATTGGTTTTTTCTAAAGGATGGTAAGCTTCGCTCACACGTAATCACCTTTTAGAAGATTAAAAAAAAAAAGAAAAACATTTGTTGTGTGCATTAATGGTCGGAGATGAGATAAAGAATACAATAGTATAAACAACACACACAAACATACAATGTCTGAATTTATCCATTCATATGTGTATGTATGTGTATGTATTATGTATATATATATCTGAGTGCACGTGGTGTGTGTATGCATACATATATATATTATACACACAGATATACATACATACAAGCATGCATACAGACACACACACATGCATGCATAAATACCCGTCTGTATCTGGGTATGTGAGAAGTCAGGCGGCTTAGTGGTTAGGGGCGTTGTACTCCTGATCGTAATATTATGGTTTCTATTCTTGGACTGAGCGATGCGTTGAGCAAAACACTTCATTTCACCTTGCCTCAGTTCACTCAACTGGCAAAATTAACCGTTCATCATCCCAGGCGATGTCCTACCCAGAGGGAGAATATATGCCACAGAATCCGGGGAAACAGCACTTATGAGCCTATTGCTAGGGGCGGATCTCTGATCCTTTTTTGATATTCATTCATTGATGCACAGAA
>NC_043015.1:25580876-25585876 GCF_006345805.1 Octopus sinensis
CAATCCAACTGACTTTTTACCACTGCAGATATAGAATCAGAGGCGGCGACGTTAAATTACATCGATATAAAGGAAGATGAAATGAAAATAGACTCAGCTATTGGCCCCGATGGATTCCCGGCAATCCTCCTAAAAGTATGTAGAGAGTCTTAGCAAGACCATTGCAGTTCCTCTTTCAGAGCTTCCTTGCAGCTGGCAAACTTCCAAGAGAACTGAAGGAAGGTAAAATATGCCATATTCATAAAGGAGGTAGCAGAGCGGAGGCCAAGAACTACAGACCTATCTCTCTGACCTCACACATCAGCAAGGTCATGGAACGAATAGTCAGAAGGAAACTAATCACCTTCCTTGAAGAAAATGACTTGCTGCCTGACACCCAACATGGTTTCCGACCAGGAAGAAGCTGCTTAACTCAGCTCCTGCAGCACTATGACTGGGTGCTGAACAACTGCTCAACCACTCAAATGTGGAAGTCATATATCTCGACTTCGCAAAGCCTTCGATAAAGTCGATCATGGAATGATATGTCACAAACTGCGTGATCTTGGCATAGTTGGAAAACTAGGAGAATGGCTTCACGACTTTCTGAAGAATAGAAGTCAGGTGGTAGTAGCCAATGGGGCCACTTCCATTAGCACGCAAATAGTGAGCGGTGTTCCACAGGGCACTGTTTTGGGACCACTACTGTTCATAATGGCCCTCTCAGACATGCCCTCAGCCAC
Source organism: Octopus sinensis (assembly GCF_006345805.1). Classification (NCBI taxonomy): domain Eukaryota; kingdom Metazoa; phylum Mollusca; class Cephalopoda; order Octopoda; family Octopodidae; genus Octopus; species Octopus sinensis. Next base: position 25,581,599 of record NC_043015.1, read on the forward strand.
GCGGAGAGCCACGATCACAAGTTATGCAGATGATACAAAAGTTTCACAGGCAATACAGAACCCTGAAGACACTAGGCACCTGCAATATGAGCAGGACGAAATTACAAGTGGGCTGAAAAGAATAGCATGCAGTTCAATGCTGAAAAGTTTCAAGCTTTATACTATCAGCATGCAAAACTGAATGCAATACCCAGGAATACACTGGACCCGGAGGGATTGCAATCCCAGAGGCACAATCAGTGCGTGACCTGGGTATTCACATGAGTGATGACGCGACCTTTCATGTACATGTTGCTAAACTGACAATGAAATGCAGACGGCTGGCTGGATGGATTCTTAGAACCTTTAGAACAAGAGAACAAGAAACCATGATGGTCCTCTGGAAGACACTTGTCCTAAGTCACTTGTCTTAGCTATGTCTCAGCTATGGTCACCATCCAGTGTCAAGTTGATCACAGAACTTGAGGCGATCCAACGAAGCTACACGAAGAAGATAGCCTCTATGCAGAATGTAAGCTACTGGGAAAGACTCAAGAGATTAAAATTATATTCCCTGGAGCGTAGGCGGGAAAGATATGCCATAATATACATCTGGAAGATCCTGGAGGGAAGTGTCCTGAACTTTGGCATCGAGAGTTACGCAAACGCCAGAACTGGGCGCCACTGCGTGGTGCCTAGGACTCCAAACTTGCCATCAAGATGTAGGACAAGATTCTGTGATAGCCTGGGCTTCCGAGGCCCACAGCTCTTCAATATCCTCCCGATGAACCTGAGAGACCTGCATGGGGTAGATACAGATGTCTTTAAAATGGAGCTGGATCTCTTCCTGTCAGGTGTCCCAGATGAACCAACTTCACGGCAGGAGGGGCAGATGAGGGCAGCTGCATCGAACTCTCTCATGCACCAAATAGCAGTTGCTAGAAAGCCTCCATGAAGTGAAACCAAGTAGCAACACCAAATGGCGGTGCCCAGCATGGCCACAGCTCATGAGCTGAAACTGGAATCAATCATATAATATATACATATAACATATATATATATACATATATATATATATATACATATATACATTATATATACATATATACATATATACATATATACATATATATATATCATATAACATTATATATATATATACATAATATATATACATATATATAATATATATATATACATATATATATAACATTATATATACATATTACGTACATATATATATATATACATATATATATACATATATATATATATACATACATTATATAATATATATACATATTATATATATATATACATTATAATATATATACATATATAATATATATATATTACATATATATATATATATATACATATATAATATATATATATATATACATATATACATATATATATATATACATATATACATATATATATATATACATATATACATATATATATATATACATATATACATATATATAATATAACATATCTATATATATATAATATATATATATATATATATACATAATACATATATATATATTATATGCATGATTGATTGATTGATTGATTGATTGATTCTAGTTTCAGCTTATGAGCTGTGGCCATGCTGGGGCACCGCCATTGGTGTTGCTACTTGGTTTCACTTCATGGAGGCTTTCTAGCAACTGCTATTTGGTGCATGAGAGAGTTCGATGCAGCTGCCCTCATCTGCCCCTCCTGCCGTGAAGTTGGTTCATCTGGGACACCTGACAAGAAGAGATCCAGCTTCATTTTAAAGACATCTGTATCCACCCCATGCAGGTCTCTCAGGTTTTTCGGGAGGATATTGAAGAGCTGTGGGCCTCGGAAGCCCAGGCTATCACAGAATCTTGTCCTACATCTTGATGGCAGGTTTGGAGTCCTAGGCACCACGCAGTGGCGCCAAGTTCTGGCATTTGCGTAACTCTCGATGCCAAAGTTCAGGACACTTCCCTCCAGGATCTTCCAGATGTATATTATGGCATATCTTTCCCGCCTACGCTCCAGGGAATATAATTTTAATCTCTTGAGTCTTTCCCAGTAGCTTACATTCTGCATAGAGGCTATCTTCTTCGTGTAGCTTCGTTGGATCGCCTCAAGTTCTGTCATCAACTTGACACTGGATGGTGACCATAGCTGAGAGCAATAGCCAAAGTGGCTTAGGACAAGTGTCTTCCAGAGGACCATCATGGTTTCTTGTTCTCTTGTTCTAAAGGTTCTAAGAATCCATCCAACTGACATTTCATTGTCAGTTTAGCAACATGTACATGAAAGGTCGCGTCGTCACTCATGTGAATACCCAGGTCACGCACTGATTGTGCCTCTGGGATTGCAATCCCTCCGGGTCCAGTGTATTCATTGGGTATTGCATTCAGTTTTGCATGCTGATAGTATAAAGCTTGAAACTTTCCAGCATTGAACTGCATGCTATTCTTTTCAGCCCACTTGTATATTTCGTCCAGCTCACATTGCAGGTGTTTAGTGTCCTCAGGGTTCTGTATTGCCTGTGAAACTTTTGTATCATCTGCATAACTTGTGATCGTGGCTCTCTGCGTGGCTGAGAGGGCCATTATGAACAGTAGTGGTCCCAGAACAGTGCCCTGCGGAACACCGCTCACTATTTGTGTGTTAATGGAGGTGGCCCCATTGGCTACTACCACCTGACTTCTATCCTTCAGAAAGTCATGAAGCCATTCTCCCAGTTTTCCAACTATGTTGAGATTACGCAGTTTGTGACATATCATTCCATGATCGACTTTATCAAAGGCCTTTGCAAAGTCGAGATATATCACTTCCACATTTGAGTGGTTGAGCAGCCGTTTCAGCACCCAGTCATAGTGTTGTAGGAGCTGAGTTAAACAGCTTCTCCCTGGTCGGAAACCATGTTGGGTGTCGGGCAGCAAGTCATTCTCTTCAAGGAAGGTGATCAGCTTCCTTCTGACTATTCGTTCCATGACCTTGCTGATGTGTGAGGTCAGAGAGATAGGTCTATAGTTCTTGGCTTCCGCTCTGCTACCTCCTTATGAATGGGGCATATTTTACCTCCTTCAGTTTTCCTGGAAGTTTGCCAGCTGTAAGGAAGCTCCGAAAGAGGAACTGCAGTGGTCTTGCTAGGACTCTCTTACATGCTTTTAGGAGGATTGCCGGGAATCCATCGGGGCCAGTAGCTGAGTCTGTTTTCATTCATCTATAGCCTTGGTTACATCGTCTTCCTTTATATCGATGTAATCTATCGTCGCCGCCTCTGATTTTATATCTGCAGTGGTAAAAAAGTCAGTTGGATTGGTGATTTGGAGATGCCCAAGGGGTGGAGTGAAAACACTCTTGAATTGCTCATTCAGTATTTCACTTACCCTCATTGGTTTTCCTGTAAGTGTGCCATCCTTTTCGAGGAGTGGCCCTATTCTACAGTGCACTGTAGCTGTTTCTTTGGCATACCTGTAGAAAGCTCTGGGGTTAGATTTTGTTTTCTATAGCCCAGGCTTCTTTGTCTGCTCTTTCTTTTTCATGGGAGAGTTGCAGACATTTTTCGATTTCCAACAGTTTTATTTTTAAGCGGGACTTTTCACTGCTTTCAATCTGTTTGTTTAGGCGATTTGAAAATTTCGTACGCCGTCTCATTAAAATTTTCCTCTCTCTGGGGATTTTGTTCTTGTGTACAGTGGCCTTTCTCTCTGGGACACATTTGTAGCATATGGCTTGCATTACAGACATGAATTGTTGAAGTTTCATATATATTACTTGTCAAGCTTCAAGCATATAGTTTCCATCCGGATATTATACGATGGGTTGGTGCCTTCCTCTCAGATCGCTCCTTCCAAGTCCAAGTAAATGGTTCGCGGTCCGACGTCTCCAGTGCGAGCAGTGGCGTGCCTCAAGGTTCAGTGCTTGGGCCCTTGTTGTTCTTAGTCTTCATAAATGACTTGCCCGACGACCTCACGCAACACACCCTTCTATTTGCCGACGATATCAAACTGGTCGCTCCTCGCGGTAATATAGAGGATCTTCGTCGATGCCTCCACCAAATTGGAAGTGGTCTAACGATTGGACCTGTGTCTGAACGTGTCAAAGTGCTGTCATCTGCCTGTCGGCTCTACTCCTGCAACTCAACTTGATTTCGAGCCGGGTCGTCTGCTGCTGGAGAGGACCGATCAGGTAAAGGACCTGGGTATCTTGGTGGATTCCTCCTTTTCGCCTTCGGCCCAGTGCGTCCATGCTGCCAACAAAGCACGCGGAATTCTGTTCTTGATTCGACGGTCATTCGGA
>NC_043015.1:25590876-25620876 GCF_006345805.1 Octopus sinensis
TCAGTTAATTTGAAAACAAAAGAATATCATTTATTATCCAAGTTTTAAACTCCCGTTTATATAGAGTCCCGGATGCTCTGCGAACCTCCATTTAATTTTGTTTAGTGTTCCTTCATCCTTAAGGCGTTATACGTGACTGACCAGGGACATGGAGTAACGTCTTTCTGGAAATCTGATAGAGGATTTGTGTTTGCATAGGCGTCACTTAAATGCAGTTCCAGCCTAACCTATGTATCTTCGAACATGAGTCCTCATTGTATCATCACCTTTGGAGTTTCTTCCGTTGGCCCCGGGCCTGATGTTAACGTTGTTGTTGCCGCTGCTGTTGTTGTTGGAGCTACTGTCGGTGCTATATTTACAGAGCGTGGGTCTGGTGATAACACTGTTACTGTTGCTGGTGTAGTAGTCCTCCACTGGTGGTGGTGTGGCTGCCATCGGTGCTGTTATTTATAGGCGTGGGACTAGTAGTGCCATTGATGCTACTAGCGCGGTCGTCTTCTCGGGCCGTAGAGCTGGTGTTGGTACTGCGGTCGTAATTGTCGGTATCGGTGTCTCTGCTGCTGAATGAGTCTAAAAGATTTATGGTTGCGAAACCATTGGTCACTTTAAGACTGATTATACAGTTAACTTCCTCTGTGTGTGTGTGTGCATACTGCGCACTGCGGGCTCCTGATACCACCAACATGGTTCCAGCAGCCTAGCTAGCACCGAGGAAAACCTCAGGCCAGCCTAGCAAGCCAACTTGCTTAAAGAGGAAGAAGTGGTAGTTATAGAAGTCAGAAGAGTTGACAATAACAAAACCTTTGAGTCAAGCAAAATAAAAATAAAACTTCGAAAGGTGAATAAAAATTTATGGAATATATTTTAGTGAGTTCTATCGTTTACCTCTAAAATCCGTAGGACAGATTTCTTTTGGTGAGCTCTTCTTTTATTCCTCAGTCAAATAATTTATTTTCGGTCTTTTTTGGACTGGACTGTTGTTACTTCCGTTTCACGTTAATCCGGTGCCCAACTTCACACTTCGCATTCTTTATGTCACTAACTGATACTGAGAGTTCCTACACCAAAGACACACAGCTCACATTGACCGACTCACGTCAACCTGCCTCACATTGACTGCCTGGAACCAACTCCCTCACATCGACTCCAGGCACAGACTGCCGTATCAGCTATTCGCATAAGCCATTCACTTCGAACCAACCGTTCGGCACCAACTGCCCACAATACCTACCGTCCACATCAACCACTGATGCCAACTGTCCGGCATCGACTCACGTACAGACTGGTTTTTATTATCGGCATAAAACCTTAAATATAGAGGGGACACTACAAGGACAGACAACACAAACGTGGGGTGTATATAATGATAAGCAAATGATTTCTGAGATGTGAAAAAATAATGAAAATGGCTTTCTACCCACCAAAGTAGAAAGTTGCATTTTACTGTTTTTTTTACTGTTCAGTTTGTATCTCTTTTTTTTTTATTCAGAAAACTCGTCATATCTTAAAAAGTTATCACAGGTGGTAATTCGTCGAATCGAACCCGTAATACTGTATTCTATATCCTACTTCTGAATGTCTATTTCAGTCTGGCTGCTTTTTCATCATCTAATAATACTGCTTTCAGGTTTCGATTCACCGCTTTATCTGCAAGTTTCACTCTGATAACTCCCTTCATGCTTTTCTCGTATCTCACATTCTTTCTTGTTTTCCTTTACATGGCCTTCTTTCAACATTCTCCGTCATTATCGCAGATTCTGTTATTAGTTCTTCCAGTGCCTTCCGTCCTTCATCCACCTTACTTGTTGACGGCTCCGGCCTTCTTTCAACATTCGCTGTCATAATTGCTGTTGTTTCTAGCAGATCTACCAGTTCTTCCCGTCCTTCCTGCTACTTACTTGTTGATGGCTCCGTTCTATCGTTGCTTCTGCTTTTCTCTTTTCCTTTTTTTTCTGATTTCCTTTTCTTTTTTGGTGGGGACTCACTATTTCCTCTCTTGTCGTCCTCGTACAACTCTACTTCCTTCTCCGCTATTTCATTTACATTTTCCGAACTCTCTTCCTCCACCACCTGCTGTTCGTGTTTCTGGGGACACCTTGCCTTTGCGTGCCCCCTTACTCCACATCCGAAGCATATTGGTGGTCTCCCCTCTACCATGATCCTCAGTCTGGTCTCGTCGGGCAATATTATCTCCTCTGTCATCTTGTGGAGGTCTGGTAGGCTTATGAGTGCCATCACTTCGAAGCCAAACCCCTACCAATTGACCTCCGCTGTCTTGGATATTTTCAATATCGGTAATAGTGCCCACTGTGCTGTCTTCAAAGCTACGGTGGAATACTTTTTTGCTTCGTTCTCATTAACGAAGCGAACCTCCACCGTGCCAAATTTCCGTCCTCTGTTGTAGAATATAATTACGTTTTTTACCTCTTTTAGGATGTACGTAATTATTTTCCTTTCTGCTGTCTCTTTTATTTCCTTGTGGGGTGTCAATCGAAAGCATCCTCCTTCGTTTCTTCAACAAGGTGTTGAACTTCTTATAATCTATATCCTTTAATTCTTGTATCTTCAGTAGCTCAGCTGTCAGACTTTTTACCGTCACTGCTCCATAACTGCCTGTTTGGACCTGCATAGTTGCGTTATTCCCCGCTTCCCCTATAAATGGGGAAGCCAAATAAACTTTCAACAAATTCAAAAACAGAAAATCAAACACAATATCCAACAATTCGACAATTTTGTATTTCAAAAACAACTCACATGGGAGCGAAATCGAAACACAACCAACTCATACGCCTCGCTGACGGACTCACGTACAGACTGACTACCACGAGTTCATCCACAGTAAAAGCGTGCACAACCGTCCAGCATAATTTAAACAATCACGTGACCAAAATGAATTACTTTTTTTCGTTGGGGTTAACTTTTAATTTATTAACGTCTTCCATTGCAAAAACTAGAGACCAGTATTCTAATTCCCTTAGTACCATTCGAAATTATATTCAAACAATTTCTCGTTCGTAACGGTCGGTGTTCGCCCAAGCATAATCTTTCTTTCTTGGCTCAACTGCCGGCTGCCAAGCATCCCTTATATTCCTGTCTCATGACTCATCTCCTATGTTCCTTCTTCAAGGCTTTCACTCTACAGACACCAGTTCAATTTGGTTCGTCTTTATTATTCGAAAGACACTTATTGTTATATTCTTGTTGTTTGTATTTGTAATTGTGTAACATTTTTTCCTTTTTTTGTCATTGTTGTCGTACACATTCGCTTGCTTTCTACCAAAAATATTTAATGCTCTTAGATTTTTGGAGCCAGCCAGATTTGAACAGTCTCAAGTGTAACCAGCCGAAACTGTAAGGATAACCTGGAAGCTTGACTGAGGAGAGAAGGCTGCGAATGACCAGTCCTTATTTTTTCCTGTCTGTCCTTGTATCATCTATCTGTCCGGATGTTTTATTGTCGTCTGTTGCGTGCGTTCTTGTTCCATGTTTTGATTTGTGTGTGTGCGTGTGTGTGTGTGCGTGCGTGTGTGTGTGTGTGTATATATATGTATATATATATGTATATATATATATATATATATATATATATATATATATATATATATACATTATATATATATATGTATATATATATATGTATATATATATATATATATATATATATTATATATATATATATATATATATATATATATATATATATATATCTGTGTGTGTTCTACGAAACGTACAAAGCCCAATCTCTTCCTTCGACCTTTCCACCCTTATCGCACCCTTTTTCGCTCTTGTGTTACTGATCCTACTTGAGATTTCTCACTCTGCGGTCGGAATCTCATCTGCAGCCCCTCTCACCACTGCTACCCTGCTCGTCGAACACACCATTCTCTGCCCCTTTCCCTGCCTCACATAGGGCCCTTTTGTTTCTTCTCTCCATCACCCATTTATTTCTGTAAGCGCTCCACCAATCTAAGCGACTTCCTCGTCCATAGTTTCACCTAACCTGTATCCCTTCCCTGATTTCACTACCACCAATTCCTTCACTAAAACCACATGTCATACTCACCTCAGAAGGAACTCATTCTGATGCACTTATAGTAACCTTATGTATGCTCTTCCTATTGCTATACATCGGACAAAGCAGCTACCAACTGACCAAAAGGGACATCCAACTTGGCACTCGGTAAAAACAAGATGCCAAATTTCTGGCTCACATCGTTCCTGTGCGTACACGAAAAGTTAGTCCAGCTGTCCATTTAAATAAGAGGACCCAAAGAATAATGAAGCCAAAGTTCCCAAAAGGCTCTGGGCCCATAACCTGTTTATCCACTATTTATAAAATTTTAACATCTATTCTCGTGGAAGGAACATGTATTTATGGAAGAGAAGGATAGTTTCCCCACTGAACAAATATGATGCCGACGAGGCTCATATACATGCAAAGATCAGCTCTTAATTAATCGCACGATCCTTGAGAACTGTCATAACCAGCCCAGAAATCAGTTCTGCATGAATTGATTACGAAAGGTTTTCAACAGAATACTGCATTCATGCGTCTTGAAATCGCTGGACATCTTCAACATTTCTCCTGTAATTTCAATCTTGCTGAAGCATAATATATCAATGTGGAATACGAATCTACACCACTCTAATGGCCGACTATCTTCAAACAATATTAGAATCAACTGTAGCATTTTCCAAGGTGACTTACACTCACCTCCAATATTCTTTACACGTGAACTTAATAGAACAGGGTATGAATATGAATTTGACAATTAGCAAATAAACCATCTATTTTATATGGATAACTCTATGGCAAAGACAATAATGAGCTTGAAGGCCTCTTACATACTCTATAGCAAAGATAATGATGAGCTTGGGGGCCTCTTACGAACTGTGAAAACATTCATTGATGTTATTGGGATGGAGTTTGATCTTGATAAGTGTGCCAGAACCACTTTACAGAAAAGGAAATTGATAAAATGAAATTCAGTCGTGTTTGGTTTTGACCCAGTTATAAAAATACTTCAGCAGCAACAAAACCATAAATACCTAGGAATAAATGAAGGATCTGGCATTGACCATGCAAGGATGAAAGAAAAGATCTTGGAGGAGTGTTATAGGTGAGTAACGAAATATGAACAAAATGCACATAACAAAGGTGTTAGCCATAAATTCCTTGTTAGTTCCTGTTGTTACTTATAGCTTCATTGTGTTGAAGCGAAATAAAAGCAACTGAATGAAACATTCGTAAGTTGATGACGCAGCAGCCAAAGGCAGACGCGGATCGTCTTTACCTTCCCAGGGCCCAAGGAGGTTGAATCTTGATCCACTTTGATCACCACAATTGGACTGGCAAAATTCGACTTGAAACAACTAACGACTGGCTACTAAAACTCGATGAAAATCACGCTAGAAGTAAGAAATTTCAGTCTATCTTGAAGGAGAGCAGAAAATTTGCTATTGATTTTGTGAATGATACCCAGACTGAACAGCATGAGGGAAGTGCGGTGAAGTGTGACAACTGTTGCAGCAAAAAGTATAATTAATGGCAAAAACAAAAATCGCATGAACAATTGACTGGTAGGTGGGAGTAGAAACCTCTGCATGGTAAATGTGTGGCCCGTAGTAAACAAAGTAATGTTGACCAGAAGCACACCTATCTGTGGCTATGAAGCTCAGGGCTTAAGGCAAAGAGTAAAGGCTTCATCTTAGCTGCTCAAGATCAGAACTTATTGACCCGGAACTATCAAGTCAATGTAATGAAACATGGAGTAGATTCAAAATACCGATTCTGCAACGCTGAATTTGAAGCAATGGACAACGTAATCTCTGACTTTTAGCACAAGTGGAATATAAATTAGGACATGGCAGAGGTGGTCAATATCTGCTCTGGTTAATATATCGGCATTATACAATCAAAACTGCGGGCAAATGGTATAAGCACCACCTGTAATTGAGGGAGTAAATATAACGATTCTTTGGAAATTCCAATACATGATAATAATAATAATAATAATAATAATAATAATAATAATAATAATAATAATGATAATAATAATAATAATAATAACAACAACAACAATAAATTACATTATCATAAATGGAAACAATTGCTATATCAATGAAAAACCCATATAAATGTATGAATATAAGTGTGTGTGTGTGTGTGTATATATATATGTATATTTGTGTAAACTTCAAGTTGTAACAAAGAGCAATATGGTAAACATTGAAACAAAGATATTTAACCGACAAACCACAAAGAAAGACCAAATGGCAGAAAATTAAAAGAAAAATGTGAAGAACAATTTATTGGCGTATATTTTGGAACATAAATAGTTATAAGATAACATTAATGTGGATTAAATTAGAATGAAAATATAAACGATATAGAACGAGGTTACATGTTTGAAGAAAATGTGCAAAATATCCAAGCTAAGGTGTACAAATAAATGGATATAAAATACGACTAGCTCAAAATAACTTTATCTATTACAGTGCTGTATCAAATTAGTAATGTGTGTGTATTTACTACATGTTACTTCCAGAAAGTTTGTATACATTCAATGAACGATATCACATTATCGAAAAAATGTATATCGAAAAAATGTATATCTCTTAATATAAGACAAAAAATGGTTTTCTGTTTTGGATCCTATCTGTGATATGTGTATGTCATCTTCATGTAGCAGCTTTACAAAAATAAATGTTATCTAACAATAAAATGCAGAACAATCTTGCACATCTTGAAACAACAATTATTTTTTACAAGGCTGAAGCATCGGCAAAGTAAAATGGATCTCCATCAGTTTCGACAATGACTATTAATTTATTTGATCCTCTGAATTCCCTGTTCATTGAATTAGCGTGCAAATGGCTGAGTATTCTACAGACACCTGCACAAATAATAAAATTCTCAGGTGGAATCCATGCAACAGAAAATGACAAAGCTGGAACACTAAGTTATTGGTAGAATTCATCCAATAACTTAGATGCCGCATCCATGCCATTTCCGTTTGTTAATTTCACTAGAGTTGTGCAATCTGAGATGATGCTAAAAGATGTCATACAGTCAGTTCGAACTCGGATCTTCGGGAATGCGAAGTAAAGCTGTTAACCATTCAGACACACTGCTTTCCCATGATACTAGTTTGATTTATTATCTAAATAAGTATGTAGTATAAAATTAAAAGATAATGTATAAGAATATATTTGAATATAAAATAGAATATAAATTATTATATGGTAACTTGAAAGTGGATTATATGAAATAGAAATGAAAATGTTAGGAAGTAAAGATGGAAATTTTGAATGAGTCACTGTACAAGATTACATAACTTGCAGTGAATATTGGGTAGGAGAACATGCAGCCAGTTTAATTAGATGTAATAAATACACAAGTTGGAATAAAGTTGACTGCAGTAATACAATATTTAATGAAGCAAAATAAATTAATAGTTTAATTGGAATATGTAGGTTGTAAATGCAATAATTGAATAAATTTGGAAAGTGGAGGACATTAATTTAGTTTAAGCAATCAAATAAATGTATTAAAGGGTAGAGCATAACTAGAATCTAAGATCTGGGTTTATCCGATGCCACTGCATAGATTCTGTGAATTTATTAATACTAAGTAAAGAAGTTGTAACGTCGAACCAATTGTTGTTAGTGGAGACTATACTACTTTGATTTGTGAAGGCGACATCTATGTTGAAATTGTTTTCTTACAAGAGAGAAATTAGTGAAAAAGAATATAAACATTAGAAAAATGTATTAATAAACTAAACAAGAATGTGGCTGTATGTTGAATAATTACTCCCTAATTAGAAAAATATTAGTTGCGAAATGTTTGAATGTCTTAAAAATCCTACGCTTTCAGGAAGAGAATGATTCATTGTTCGATAATTGGCTGTTGGGAAAAAGTTCTCTGAGCTACAAAGATGATAGGGTTTTCTTATTGTTAGATTGAGCTCTTATGACTGAAAGAATTCTCCATTTTACCTTAAAAGACGTTTTGTTAGAATTTAGATTTGAAATATGGCTCCATGGCAAGGTATCAGCCTCTCTGTTCAAAGTTTCAAACGTATATGAATTAATATAATCTCTTTTGTTTTCAAAAGAATTGGCATGTAAGCCTATTTATAAATTCGACTGGCACAATGAAGTAATCCTTTGGCTTCATAATTTCCTTCAAGTATTGGTATTCATATGATTATACATAATTTTCCAACCAAAATTTCTTTAAGTTATTAATTCAAATACTTTAGAGCTCGCTAAAATTGTGGACAGTGGAATATGATACTTTAGTATGTTTTGACTGAGAAACTTTCGATATTCTTTTCTGGTTTGACGGAAAATGTTCTTGCAGGAATTAAGAAAATCCCGCTTAACTTCGGTCATTGATACTCTTAAATGGTTTCTACGTCTAATACATGTTTAATTTATATTTGAAGTACATTATACTGTTCCTAAGTATCCGCCTCTTCTGCATACTTAACTGTAATACTTGCATTGATCAATTGTGAGTGAGTGAGAGAGAGAGAGAGAGAGAGAGAGAGAGAGAGAGAGAGAGAGAGAGAGAGTGAGAGAGAAACAGAGAAGGGAGAAAAAAGAGAACAGCCTTTCCTTTAGAAAAAAACAAAAAACTATTGTTTTACTTTTATAAAAGTTTTGTCATATTTTTTAATGAATTCCAGTTATTACCCTAATGTATCTAGATGTTCATAATTTCATCTACAAGATGAAGTGATGTTGGCGTATATTGCTATCTCCTCAATGTAGTCAGAGCCAATACGATTGCTCTCTATATTAGTGTCGGAATTTTGAATATTTTCTTGTTATATTCATCCGGCATCAGGTGTTTGTAACTATTCTGTTTTACCTGTTTGTCTTTCTCAGCCTTGACTTATGAGTACTGCTTCCATCAGCAATCCTCTGTGCCTATGAGGAATTCTGTAGAGTAAGTGTGTGAGGGTGTGTCTTGCCTGTTTAATGTGTTCTCGTCTACTTCGGTGTTTTGTTTTGAATGATGCGTTTCAATTACTTCTTCCATTGCATGTTGAACACTTGTGCGTGAAATACAGAAATGTGAAATGTGGAGTTTAAAAATTTCCTGTTTGCAATCGAATTTATAAATTAGATTGGTCGTTTGAGGCGTGTTCACGGATTTACAAGATTTTGACTGGCGATTGATAACGATGCTTTTAACGCTGTTTTAGCTGGAATAGCCACGGGGGATCTCTTAGAGCTCACAGTTCCAACAAAGTAATCACGATAGAAATGGTAAAAATTACAAATTTCTCATCTGATCTACGCTGCAAACGATAATTCTTTTTTTCATCTGGGTAGAATGTTGAAACTAAGAACGGGTAGATCTGGTAAAAAAGATATCCGTTCTAGCATATGACAAATGCCGTAAATTATGTATTCTAAAAGTTGCAATTTCCTTTGAATGATGTATTGCAGCAGGTTTGATTGGTTAGACGGAAAAATTCAGCCAAGATTTACACTTTATAAACTGCTTGAAGATGTGAAAAAAAAAAAAGGAAAATTTTATCCTAACAGGCTCGGGTGGATGATAAATATCTGTCCTCACACAAAAAAAGTTGAATATGTGGCATTCTACATGGTGCAACATCACTTAAAATGATATATTATAGCATATGCACATTTGATGGGCGATAGCGAGTATTTTAACAAAAATTCAACGTTTTTATTTTTATTAAAAGCTGATAGAAAATTGCCGAAAATTCAAATTCTCAACCACACAGGGATCGTAAAAAATAAAAATCACATGGATATACATGTACATACTTATTTAGCCCTACATCTACCACCCCTTCCTACTTACCCCAGCTACACGATCGATTTCTTGTCCTTCCACGCGGTCGATTTCCTGTTTATCATGCGGTATTTACCAACATCGGACTGTTATACCGCGTAACCTTTCCCGACTAATCGCAGGCTACGTCCAGTAGTAAACATTGACTCTCTTCAATCGAACCCTCTTTCAGACCCCAATGGCCGAAGACTAGCTACACGCTTGAGACTCAGAGTACTAAAGAGTCTGAATCAAGCTGTTTTGATATGTATAGGTTGTTTCACATGAAATGTTGCATTTTTAATTCCTTGTTATTTCAGTCATTTAAAAAAAATTCAATTACGTATGCCTTGCATTTATCTTGACTCTTTTTCTTTCCCAACAATATTGCTATACAAAATTCGTGCCCACAGACCTTATGAAAATGATAACAACCAAACTGTGTTGAGTGAGTTTTTCGTATGAGTACAAACTGGGTTACTCTGCGGAGGAAGCTCTACGGAACATCAAGCGAGACTTTGGTAATGGTTTTGTTGCCATCAGAACTGTTCAACTTTGGTTCCAAAGCTCTCGTTCAGGAAATGATAGCCTTGAAAATAAACCAAAGGGTAGGCCCAAATCAGTTATTTGGCATAATGCATCGGGTGAACGAAATCCGAGAACAAAGTTTCGAAAACTTTCATCAGAGCACCAAACATCTCGCACAACTGTTTTTGGACGCCTGTAAGAAAATGGGAAAGTCAAGAAAACAGATAGGTTTGTTCCACATCAACTGAATGAGATTAAAAAAACGGAAGCCTCGAAGTGTGCTCCTTATTGCTTTCTCGACTGGAAAAATACCATTTTTGCATCAAATCATTACTTGTCATGAGAAATGGATACTCTTTGACAACAGCAGGAGAACAGGACAGTGATTAGATGCAGGAGAGTCACCTAAACATTACCCGAACCCACCATTGCACCCTAAAAAGCTAGAGGTTACTGTATGGTGGTCTGCGAAGGGTGTTATTTATTAGTCATTTTTGCAACAAGGAAAAACGGTAATAGCATCGTATTACCAGGAAATTGATTGTATTCATGGGAATTTGAAAAAGAAGCAGCCCAGACTAGTGGATAGAGATAGCCCAATTTTGCTCCACGACAATGTACATCCTCACACTCCAGCCTACGATTCAAAAGTTGCAGAGCCAGAATTATGAGATTTTGCAGCTGATATCTCTCCTACTGATCACTTATTTGAGCATCTTGAGCTTTTCATAAGCAATAAAACATTCTTAAATGGAGAAAAAGTAATTGAAGTATTCGGACTGTTTATCAGCAAACGATGATTTTTTTATAAGATGGAATATGACAGAGAAACATTGGGTAAACGTCATAAATGAACATGGATCATACTTTGATTAAATAGATAAGTCTCTAACACTTCTGAAACATTTTATTGTTACCTTTTAAATACGATATTTCATGTGAAACAACCTAACATATACATACATATACATACATACATTATTATGGCTGCCCCCTCGTTATCGAGTATGGCCATTGCACGAAGCTTAACTGTTACTTGTGCTGTGATCGAATGTGACTTTTTAGCCCTGCTAAATACCTACAATGTCTTGTACAAAATTGGCAACTAAAACCTTTACTGGTAATAGCTGGCTGTAGTTGTAAATGGACTTCATGTACCTTTGCATGTCGTTTAAGTCCTCCTGCCGAATTACACTCTCTTCCACATGCCCGACAGATATGATTAGTATGGTATGTTACACCATCACCAGTGGCCAGGTTGTCACTCATCTGTCTCGTTTTATGACTACGAAGATGACTCTTGAGTCCAGCTTTACTGAGGCAGGGTCTTGCTCAGACATTGCATGCCAGCATCAAAGGAAGACCCTTCCCTTTTGGTAGTGTAACAGCGATGCCCTTCCTGACATCCCTCCTTACTTTCTCATGTGCAACTCGAGATTTCTCAAACGTGGCTGTCCCCTAATGCACAATCCTTCTCCACCTGCTACGATCAATAGCTATGCCTTCCCATGTGTCAGGAGATATGCAAGCATCTCTTAAGGAAGCCTTCAGCAAGTCCTTATACCTCTTTTTTGGTTTATGTGGAGGTCGTTCTCCTTTAGCTAACTCTCCATAAAAGAGTTTTTTTGGCATCCTTGAATCCTTCATCCTAACCAAATGACCACTCCATCTGAGCCTTTGCTATAACACAAGAGCTTCTATACTTTCACACCGAGAGCCTTCCAATATTTCAAGATCCCTGATGTGGTCCTTCCACTTAATGCCATAGATCCGTCTGAGGCACATCTGATGGAAACGTTCCAGTTGTTTAAGGTGGTATCGATATGTGACCCACGTCTCGCAGGCATAGAGAAGAGAAGGGAGCACACATGCCTTGTACACCTTTATCTTTGTCTTTCTGCATATGTCTCGCCGACTCCAGAGACGCTTTTCTACCCTTCCGAAAGCAACACTTGCTTTCCTAATTCTGTATTAGAATTTCATCATCCAAATTGCCATATCTATTAATAGTGCTTCCCAGGTAGACAAACTGATCAGCTACATCAAGTCGTTTACCACATACATAGATATTTGGTACACTATACTGCTTACCAGGGGCAGGTTGATGCATGACAACAGTTTTCTTGAGATTGACTGTCAATCCTAAGGCAGTGCAAGCATCAGAGAATGCATTCAAAATGTGTTGCATATCAATATCTGTGTGCGCTACTAGCTCACAATCATCTGCATACAAAAGGTCTCTTATGATAGAGGTAAATACCTTTGTTTTTGCAGCAAGGCACCTGATATTAAATATGCTGCCAGAGGTTCGATAAAAACCTGATACAAATCCAGACCCTGTCCCACACACTTTTCCTGAAGCTGTCTAGCTGAAAAGATCATATCAGCAGTGCCACGTCCCACACGGAAGCCAGATTGACTTTCTGGAAGAACACAATCTGCAACGTATTTCAGCAGACGATCCAGAAGTATCCTGCATAAAACCTTTCCTACAGCAGACAGCAATGATACTCCCCTATAATTACCACAATCATTCCTGTTGCCCTTTCCCTTATACAGGACCACCATTACTGCATCTCTACAGTCCTCAGGTACAGATTCACTAGTTCATATCTTACCAAACAAAGAGTGAAGTTTCTGCAGAAGTTTCTCACCACCATGCTGTAACAACTCCGCATGTATGCCATCCATACCCGGAGACTTCCCATTATTCAACCTTGAGACAGCCATTGCAACTTCTTCCAACTTTGGTGGTTCTGCGAGTGCTGCCTTCACAGGCAATCCAGGGATGAGATTGAGAACATCCTTACTAACTATAGACTGCTGATTCAAAAGTTCATCAAAGTGTTCTTGCCACCTTCGCAGAATTCCTTGTGAATCACGAAGAAGTTCTTTACCATCCCTGCTTTGATGTGGTGTCATCAGGGAAGACATCGGTCCATAAACTTCTCGCAAGAGACCATACAACAGCTTTGTGTTATTGGAATCTGATGCTGCCTGTATCTCATCAGCCTTCTAACTCCACCACGTATCCCTCATCTGAGAGAGCCTTTGTTTCACACATGATTTTACGTCCTTGAGTTCTCTATGCATCACTTCCCTTTCTTGTGGCTTTGCTGACAAATAGCGTGACAAAGTACGTATTTTATCAGCCAATAAATCTATGTTCATCATTTTCTTTGAACCAATCTTGATGCTTTCTTTGTATCAATCCCAGAACTTTCTTGCCTATATCATAAACTGACTTTTTAAGGGTCGGCCAATCCTCCCCAATATCTGCAGCATTCATTTCCTCTCGTAAAGTTCTCTTCACACTAAGACGATCAACATTCAGTCTTTTAGGGGTAATCCCTGCAGCTCGGATTTTATGTTTTGTGACTAATTTCACTTTTGTGACTAATTTCACTAGGTGGTGGTCAGTCCAACACTCAGCTCCACGAAGAACACGAACACACTGCACATCCTGTCTGTCACGCACCCTAACTAGGATGTAATCCAGAATATGCCATTCTTTAGATGCAGGGTGCATCCATGTAGTCTTAAGCTTATTCTTTTGTTGAAACATGGTATTGGTAACACACAAACGCAGCTCCTCACACATCTGCAGCAAAAGCATGCCATTACTATTACACTTGCCCACCCCATGCTTTCCAATTACAGTCCATGTGTTAAAATCCCTACCCACTCTAGCATTAAAGTCACCCAGTACGATGACTTTGTCTGCCCGAGGGATATTTCTTATAATGCCCTTCAAAGCATGGTAGAATGAAAGTTTTTCGTCATCAATATAGCACATAGTTGGAGCATACACACTCACCAAGGTCATAAAATTTCCTTTAGCCAAAGGAATTCTCATGGACATAAGACGCTCGTTAATTCCGATTGGGAATTCTTCCAACTTGTCCACAAGAGTTGTCTTAACAGCAAATGCCACTCCAGCTTCTCCTCTAAACTCTTCATTCCTCCCTTTCCAAAAGAATGTATATTTTTCACAAGATTCTGTAAGATGACCATCTCCAGGTAATCTCGTCTCAGATAAAGCAACGATGTCAAGATCATAGCGTTGAAGCTCCTTCGCAACAAGCGCAGTCCTTCTTTCAGGACATTCAGAGGACTTGCGGTCAAGCAGTGTCTGTACATTCCAACAGCCAATATTCAATATTTTCTTTGGTTCTATCACAGTAGCATGATGATGGCCGGGTTTAGACTGTGATGCTCTGGAGCCCCTTCCCGGGCCAGACTCTTTCAGCTGATGTGGTTCCAGAGTCCTTACTGCCATTTATTTTTATACTGTACATCATTGATTTTTTGCTTTTTAAGGCTACAGCCAGCTATTCAGTTGAGACTCACAATGTCATCAACAATCATGGATTAGTTAATCAATTTAATCAATCAATCAATGTTGTTATCGTGCAATGCCTGTGCAAAAAGATTTTTTTAAAGCGAGGAAAGGCTGTGCACTGAGTCAATCCCACTCACTAAGCAACAGCAGCCATAATCCGAAAAGGAGAACAAGTCAACATCATCGGTAACCACTGAGCCGCAGGTTTTATGTCGGAGTTATCCCAGTTACCTGAGTTACCTTCTCCTAGAAGGATGCCCTAACAAAGGCTAGGAGTTCTTCACTCCCAATGGTTTAACCGCGCGATCGAGTATTCAGTCCGATTATTTCTATGTCCCTACACATGATACAGCCTTAAGCCTTAAGAAAAAAAAAATTGCACATTTATTGGATGGCCGTTGACTCTCAAGAGTTCCTCCGCCCTTTGACGCGTTTGTTTTTCATCCCGCAGAGTGACCAATAAACACCCTCCTCACCAAGCTAGCTTGGTGGGGTTGCCGGTTTAGTCGCCGACGACCCGACCGTGCAACAGGTTGTACTGGGTTACATGTTACCAGTAGCACTCGAAAGTGACCTGACATTACATACATACATACATAATATACATACATACACACACACACACACATATATATATATATATATATATATATATATATATATATATATATATATATATATATATACACACATACATGCATGCATATATTTACACACACGCACATTCATGCATACATATATATATATATATATATATATATATATATATATATATATACAATATACAGTACTATGGAATATATCTATAGAGTCTTGTTTAAGAAACACTATATTGCTTACGTTTGCGTTGTTTTGTTCACAATCAATTTACTTGTAAACTCCCTATTATAACTGGCTAAAGTAAACTAGATAGTAAACTTGCATATATAACATGTCCTGGGCAGCTAATTCGAATACTAAACTACTAGCAAGTTCTTTGTAAATTTGTCACACTTTGCTTTATTACACACACAAACTTATGGACGTCAACAGATGATTTTAAAATCGTTCCTTTCAATTTCCACCTCACCACAACAACCCCTTCCGACCCTTAAAACAATCCCAACCACACCCAAAAGTAATTTACCTCATACTCTGTGGTAGCTATTTCTAATCTCAATCCAAGTTACATAATTCTAGTGTGCAAAATTGATCTTTCAATATTTTTCGTAGCACGATTTCAATGCTATAATGTATTATTGATTATATACAGGGATTGTATAAACCAACAACGAATATGAATACATTTGATGCGTAAGCATGAATTTTTTTTAAAATCAAATAAAAAAAAGAATTCAAGCATTTATAAAATGTTCAAATATCGTCGGAAATCGGAAATTAATCCTAAAATTTGACACAGGACAGGAGGAAGGCTGAAACATTAATTTTCAAATATACGTAAAGTTTAAAATTGATTCTGTATAAAAAGAATAATATTTATTAAATGATAGACCTCATCCTGTTTTTGGTTGATGAAAAGGAGTTTTTAGGGAAATTTTAGTAGTTTATAATCTACTTTAAAACTGGATGAAAATTCTAACATCCATTCCATTCACCTTGGTAAACATTTAATATTTTCATATGAAAAAATTGTTGAATATAAAGCAGTCTGGATACAAGATTATATATATATATATATATATATAAACGTGTGCGTATGCTGTATGTGTATTTGTGCGTGTTTGTATAATTGTATATTACACATGCACACAGTGTAAAAATCGAGTCCATGAATGACAAAATTCAGGGTGTCGTATATTTGTGAATAGAGCAGTTATATTAGTTAATCATGTAATACAATATTATAGCTCCATTTCAGACGATTTACGAATCGGTTTCATACTTGAAAGTTTGAGAAAGACTAGTCTCAATATTCGTCAGAGAGGTTTGTATGGAAACTATGGTGGCACCTTTTGTCACTGGAGTTCAGAAAGTGCCTAAAAAACTCGGAACGAAAGAACAGCAGGAAAAAATACAGAGGAAACTTTTGCTCCTTAGTGTTATGTCCTTTGGATTAGAATCAGATTACAAAGAGCCGGCATTAAGTATGAAGTAAATGCTTGAAGATTGGGATAGGGGCTTACATGAGGGTATCTTGCGCTTGGTGTATGCGTGCGGCGGAGTGGGAAGTCGGGGTCGGGATTGTGTGTTTCGATATAAAAAAAAAACAGAATGTGGTAAACCTTATGTGAAACCCTCAGATCGTGATGAGAGCAAATGCTCATGAGGCAGCCTATGAGAACGGCACACACACATTAATTTGTTATTTGGTGGCTGAGAATGTTGTTGAAATAGCTATATATTCTTTTCTTCTCAAAGCACAAGGCTCGGAATTTTGTGGGAGGGGGTCAGTCGATTAGATCGACCCTAGTACGCAACTGGTACTTATCGACTCCGAAAGGATGAAAGGCAAAGTCGACCTCGATGGAATTTGAACTCAGAACGTGCAGACAAATGAAATACCTATTTCTATTTCTTTACTACCCACAAGGGGCTAAACACAGAGAGGACAAACAAGGACAGACAAACGGATTAAGTCGATTATATCGACCCCAGTGCTTAACTGGTACTTAATTTATCGACCCCGAAAGGATGAAAAGCAAAGTTGACCTCGGCGGAATTTGAACTCAGAACGTAACGGCAGATGAAATACCGCTAAGCATTTCGCCCGGCGTGCTAACGTTTCTGCCAGCTCAACGCCTTGAAATAGCTTTATATTAAAATAACAGTATCTTCCCCACTTATCTATCTTTTCTCTCACGATTCAGTGACTCTTACTTACAAAACAAAAGTTTACACTTTGTCTCATAGCAAAATCGACCTCGGCGGAATTTGGACTCAGAACACAAAGACAGGCGATCTACCGCGAAGCATTTCGCCCAGTGTGCTGACGTTTCTGGCAGCTCGCCGCCTTTGCAAGGAACATCATTCGCATGATATAATGGTTCTGCCTGCTCAGTGCCTCAGATTATAGCGTATGTTGTAATCTATATAGTAATATAACAATACCTTCTTTTTACCTGGCATTTGTCACACTCAAGAAATTTTATTCTAATGAAGAAACAATTTTACTCACAAAACTGTTTGTATTTATACGAAAGGAACAATAGAAATGTATTTTTATGAAATACGTTAAAGAATTAATAAAGTTGCTCACAAAGGTAATAATGCTGTTATAGATACAATGATAAGTGAAAACTAGGACTCGTAAATAACACTTCTAAGTTATTACTGAGAAAATAGAATAAGATGTTTTCATTACTTATGTTCTTATGCCTATCTAAAGTCAAATGACATTTATTAATAATAAACCCATTTAATTGACGGAGTTGTTTGCTATAAATTATATTTTGAGAAAGACTGAGAGAGCAATAGTGAAATAAATGTGTAGTGTGAGGCTGTTTGATAAGGGGAGGACTGAGGAGTTGGAGGAATTAATGGAACAGCTGGCAAGGGCGAATGGAGTGCAGTGGTATGGGCATGTGTTGAGGAAGGGATGAGGAGCATGTTCTGAAGAGGGTGCTGGAGTTTGAGGTGAATGGACAGTGAGAGCGAGGTAGACTGAGGAAAATGTGGAGGGGACAGTTGGAGGAGGTTGGAAAGGTTGGCTTGAGAAAGGAGGACGCCCCAAACCGGGCAAGACGGCGAGATGGTGCGAGAGCGGTTGCTATGGCATTGAGGTAGATCCGGCGACCTCCGTTAACAGGGACAAAACCCGGATTCAAAATGTAGGCATGTTGCATGAAGGTATGTGTGTGTATGTGTGGTGTGTGTGTGTGTGTGTGTGTGTGTGTGTGTGTGTGTGTGTGTGTGTGTGTGTGTGTGTGTGTGTGTATGTGTGTACAAGTGGGTGCTGAAAAGTTCGTGGCTTTAAGAGTATGACGAAAAACATAATTGGAATTCTTTTACATGGCTTACAGAAACTGAAAGACTGCTGTAGTAAGCGTGTGAATCTGAGAGGGAAATATGTTGAATAAAATCATAATTAGCTGATCCGCCAGCATTTCTTTTTTTCTTTTTTACCCAAAGCCAGAAAATTTTCAGCACCCCCCACCCCCATATATATGTATAAATTGTTTGAAGTGATGTACAAATTTCATATATTAAGAAAAAAGAATTAGCAAGTATTTTGGACAATTGTTTATTTAGCGCTTTCGTCTCTGTTCTGAGAATCCAGAAAACAGGTAGAAATACTAAATAAGTGGTTATATTTGCCTGCTATTAGTTGCAACTCAGGGATCACGTGACTATTCATTCATTGGCTTATCATTATTCCTACTTTATCCCAGCCATCTGAATGCAAGAGGATTAAAGATGTTTACACCAGTCAAACGAAGATCTTTAAATGTCTCCAAAGAAGCATTGTTTAAGAATTTCACAGCCATGAGAGCTGAGTCAGAATACGAACCAGTGAGATATCACTGCAGGAATCATACACATCTAACCAACTACTAAAAAAATAATAACTAGCAGAGCCTATGGAAATTCCACAGAGTAAGTCAGCAAATTTGAAAACCTTATCTTTCAAAAAATTCTCTTGAAACCAGCCACTTGATCCAAACTGTACTTTCAAATACAACCGAAATTAACTTATATGGTATTGCTTATTTTCCTTCTTTTAATATGTTTAACAGATATGATGCACTTTATAGGAAATAAAAGATGAATTAAGCGATAAAATTTACGCATATATATATATATATATATATATATATATATACATGCATATACATACATACGCACATATTTACATACGTACACACACATACCTAAATACATACATACATACATACATGCATACATACATACATACATACATACATACATACATACATACATACATACATATATACATATATGTATGCATGCTTGTGTGTATGTATGTATGCATGTGTGTTTGTATGCCTATATAAACTACACTGTCCAGGGCTAAGTCAAAATTATTTACCAATTGAGAATTTTCTTTTTTTCTTTCTCATTTCGCTTCAGTTCAGGTCTGGAATATGAAAAGGATAAAAGTGTAACATCTTCAGTTATTTTAGCACACGGCCAGCAGTCTCAAGGATGGGGTAAGTCGATTACATCGACCCCAGTGTTCAACTGTTACTTAATTTATCGACCCCGAAAAGATAAAAGGTAAGGTCAACCTTAGCGAAATTTGAACTTTGATCGAAAAAGACGGACACAAGTTTGTCCTACTAGCAATTCTGCTAACTCCCCGACTTAATAAGGCTGATGATAATAATAATGATAATGAAAGGTAAATGTGAACATCAGCGAGATTTAAGATAATGGTTTCTGATTTTCGAATGCGATCAGAAAGTTGGTTTTAGAGGCTGTGTAATACCTAGAATATTACTGGTACTCTTGTAGTGGAACCCAGTTTATAGACGGGTACTTGTAAGATAGAACATTATTATTGACAAAACGGCTCGTTTCAAAATCTCAACCATCAAACAAAAGAGGGAAATATCAATCAAATTTAAGGGAATGAAAACAATAAAAAAATTTTAAATGAATAAAATAAAATAAAATTAAAAAAACACAGAAGTTTTGGTTTCAGAAATTACAGAAAATTAATCGACAGAGATTTCACATCGGAACGAGGAATAGCGATAATGTTCAGGAAATTGGACAACAGCAGCATCAACAACATCTTCCACATCTTTCCCTTCCCCACCAGCATCATCAGCTTCTGCAGCTAAAACCATATCACCATCAGCATCAGCAGCAGCAGCAACAACAACAACAACAACAACATCAGCTGCAACAACCACAATGACATCGCAACATCTTATCGAAAGGAATGCTTGAATGTCGGTGTCATTTGCAATAAATTTCAGTGTGTGGTCAAGAAAATTTGCTTCTCAACCACGCGGTACCGGATTCGGTCCTTCTGCAAGGACGCATACATGTAAATCTGATAAGCTTTTGAAAACCAATGTACAAAGCAGGAGGCATCTCAATCAAAACATGCAAGACGATAGCAAGGAATGAAAAGAAGGATAAAGGTACCGTGCTACCATGCAAATGTTGAATAATGATTTTATAATAATTCGGGGGGAAACTTCCCTTTTCAAATACAAGAAATAAAAATTATCGCAGGGCCTGGAAAAGGCAACCGTGTAGAGGGCGCCTGTTGGCTCTCTTAACCAATATTTATACTAGAGACGTTTTTAACCCGCTTTTTATTTCCATGTCATCGACAAAGCCGTCGTCGTCATCATCTTTTTCCACCCAACCACTGACTCCTCTTCACCTTCTTCTTAATTATCTCCATCAAAATGGTTATCACCTTGCACCTCCTAAATTTCCACTTGCTATCATTTTTATTTTGTTTCTTCTATCAGGAAGTTACCGCTGTTCTATAATACTTG
The DNA here is from genome assembly GCF_006345805.1 of Octopus sinensis. Classification (NCBI taxonomy): domain Eukaryota; kingdom Metazoa; phylum Mollusca; class Cephalopoda; order Octopoda; family Octopodidae; genus Octopus; species Octopus sinensis. Next base: position 25,611,983 of record NC_043015.1, read on the forward strand.
ACTAAGCAGGATTTTGAAAGCAGATTGCACAGAACCGAATATAAATACCACATGTCACTTTATTCGACGCTAGGCCAATTCAGTAAGGTAAATACCAATCTTCTGCTCAAGATTTGTACTTTAATTATCGATTACCGAAAGATAAAAAGCAAAGAAGATCTCAGCATGATATGAACACAGAGAAGAGAGAACCAGAACGAATATAAACCCAAAATATCTTACGCAATGACTGAACGGAACCAAGGACAATTCAGTGTGCTGGTTGCGAAAAAGGACGACTATCAGTGCCGCGATGCGAACGCCAACCCATTAAATATGTTGTAAGCTGTTTACAATTACTATCTGCAACTAGAGACTGGAAGTCTCCACTTCATATATGTTATTAAAAGATATTCAAACGTGATAATGGTATTTATTTATTTATCTATTTATATATTTATTTGTTTATTTTTCATTGAATCTCAAGTGTTTGTTAGAAAACCCAGTTAGAAAACGATATTCTACGTTTTTAAATTCTATATCTGCTTCCGCAGAACAGAAAATACTTTTAACATTTTGGAAAATAAAATGTTCTATTTTTTGCATAGGATTACACACACACACACACACACACACACACACACACACACACACACACACACACACGCACACACGCACACACACGCACACACAAACATGTATATATATTTCCGCTTGTACACACACACACACACACACTATATGTTTGTTGTTTTTGCACGGTTGATATGTTGATCTTGCTTAAAATAAGGAGTGGAGTAAGCAAAGTGTGGGGTGAAAAAAAAAAACCGAATGCTTCACATTAGTTGATGGAGAAAGATATAAATAAAATGAAAAAAAATGTGTTGTTTGTTAAAGATAACTTAGTTAAAATGTTTTACTTATTTTTTCTTTTTCTTCTCTTGTTTGGTTGATTCTTTATAAGAAAGGTGAGAAAGTAAAGCAACGTTTATTTTTTACATTAAAATTAAAAACAGTTTTATACTTCTCGACACTGTTTTGATAAAAATTTTCTGTTCTGACTCTTCATTTAAAAGCCAACATCAACCAACAGAAAAATAGATCTAAAAGATTTCATAAATAAGAACTGAAAAAATATGTATAAATACACACACGCACACACCTATATATATATATATATAATATATATATATATATAGATATAGATAGATAGATAGATAGATAGATAGATAGATAGATAGATAGATAGAAAGGGATAAAGAAAGAAATGAAATAAAAATGAACGGATGATATATATGTAATATATATAAACATATAATGCACACTCGCGCATATATGTATATATATATATATATATATATATATATATATATATATATATATATATATATGTATATATACATAATATATATACGCATACATACATACATAATATACATGCATACATAATATATACACACACATACATTATATATATATATGTGGCTAATAGCTCTTGTTGAAAGATTTGTTGAAGCTCTATTTCACATGAGATAGAAAATGGAATCCACAAAAGCAAGTAACAACATAGCAGCTTCTTTATCGTGATATCTCTAAATAAACAACACCAACCGGAACAATTTCGATAGCATACTCAAAGGTATTTTTCAAGACAGCAGAGTAAAATTCCAAAGTTAGTTTGGCTGCAAATTCTTCCTGATCGAAAGACTACCGAGAAGACTGGTATTGGAAGGAGTTCCAAAATATTGTAAGAGAAAGGAAGATTAAAAAAAAAATATGAGGAAAGATGGGATACAGTGTGTCCTTATAGAGAACTTGGAGAGCGTTTGACTGAGCTGGAATCGTGTCTAAATGGAACTGCAAGTATTCGGTGTAGATATAGGCAATATCTTACTGTCTCTGATTTGAAGTTACAGTAAAAGAATAATAGAATTTCGTTCAAGAATAAACAGAAGCACTAGACTAAATAAACAGACACACAAACACACACACGCACACACACACACGCACACACACACACACACACACACACACACACACACACACACACACACACACACACACACACACACACACACACCAAAGGATGCTGGACTTCTCGCCTGTAGATCACAATAGAATGCAACAAACTTTCAGACTCAATGAAACAATATCCTTTACAGAAAAACTGTATTGAACTCTATCTCAATTGTCATACATAAATTAGCATACATACATGTCAACATACATATACAAATGCATACACATGTACATACAAGCATACTTCGATTGACACACATCCACATATATTGTACGTATGAGGATATATGATGATAACAGGTTTGGTTGAAAATATGACAATGAGGAAGATAAGGACAAAGAAAACGAAACCGATAATTCTGTATTGTTTTGATATAATATAATAAATATTAATATGAATATTAATATTAGGGCGGTGAGCTGGCAACATCGTTAGCACGACGGGCGAAATACTTAGCGACATCACGTCCGTCTTTACGTTCTGAGATCACCTTCTGCAGAGGTTGACTTTGCTGCTCATCCTTGCGAGATCGATAAAGTAGGTACCAGTTGAACAATGGGGGTTGGTCTAATCCATTTAACCTCTCCCTACCAACTTGCTGGGCTTGTACCAAACTTTTAAAACAATATGAATATCAATATGTATCAATATATGATGCAGCATAGAATTTTGTCAGTAAACAGGTCGCGGTTTCGAAGCGACGAAAATATTTTGACAAATCAAATTTAAATGTTGGAGTGAATCTAACGGTTTTAGTGTGGTTTTAAATGGCTTATAAACACCTTCCACGCTGCAATTCTTTATATATATATGTATTTATGAATGCATATATATATATATATATATATATATATATATTATATATATATATATATATATATATATATATATATATATATGTATGTATGTATACGCAGGAGAAAGAGAGAGGTGAGAAAGAGAGAGAGAGAGAGAGAGGAGAGAGAGAGAGAGAGAGAGAGAAAGGGAAAGATATTGATTTGGACGACAACCAGAATTTTCTCTCCATCTATATTATCCTGCAATGGGATAATGATATGAATGACAAAATTCATTTCATATAATATATACATATCGATTTATTTATCTATTTCTGTGTATATGTACGTATATTATGTATTTGAATTCGTGTATATATATATATATATATATATATATATATATATATATATATTATGTGTGTGTGTGAGACATATATATTTATACATTTTATACATTTTTACATATAAGGTATGTTTATGGATATATACAGATATGTACAGAATATATCACTTATAAGAGTAAATCTTAATGCCTATTAATATATTTATGTGAAGCATTTTATACATGTGGTGTGTGCGTGTGTTTATATTTTCTATGTGTTATAAATAAATATATACAGCCACAAAAATGATAAAATATAGAAAAACTAAAAAGAATAAGAAATTAACCATCCTGCCCTCAGTCACGTGTCTTTATTATCAACCGTAGCGAATATGTTTATATTCCCTTAACGTGCCTCAATTCCTGTGGTTTGCCGGGATATAATTATTTTTCTATTTATTTTCCTCATTGTAGTCATTGGAGCTATTTGTGTATGTGGTTGGTGTCGTTGTTCGTTTGATCATTGTTGTTATTTAGTGTGAGATATTCGCCCCTGTAATATGCTATATAGTAAACAGCATCTTTAAATGTATGATTCTTGGGAGCAGGGCTGGTCGTAGGGATGATGGAGCACCAGGCAAGCTGAACTTCGGCATGTACAAGCTGACGGTCGTGGAAATTTCTTTCTCTCTGTACGCCCCGCCTTGGCACCACCTAGCACTTTGCACCCCAGGCGACTGCCCGAGCTGCCGGTACTTTGAGCCGGCCCCGCTTGGGAGTTATGCATATTGAAGTCTTTACTCGTCAACCTGGTCGATCGTCCACGTTCTACTGATCTCTGTTAAAACAATCATGGAGATAAAGACACACAAATCGTTCTCATATACACATGCGTAGACCTATATACATATATACATGTTAACGCTTATATACACATGAATGCACATGACCGACATACAGAAAAACACGAACAGTCACACAAAAATGCAGACACACTCTCACAAACACACACACGCACTTACATAGACATACATACACACAGAAAGACGCCATTTCAATTTATATTTCTTTCCCTTAATTCTATGTGAAACATTGTTGTCTGCCCTTAGTTTCTATCCAGTCATTTTTCTCTGAAGAGTGACTTTGTCCGAAGCGTTAAATCTGCTCACCACAGCAAATATACTGAACTACTTTTTATCAGTTTTGTTGCATGATAGATGTCTTGCCGGCACAGATCATCATCAGCCTCTCTGGGGTCTTTGGAGTCTATTTAATCATTTATGCGCGCGAACATATGTGTGCGCGGTGTAGCAACGTATCATACCTATGGGACATGTAGATCATGATGTGATTTGAAATGAGAATGCAAAGAGCTGCGACAACTGCACAAGGTACATCATCCAACGTTCCTAACAATGCCACCATTCCACTGTTCCAGAGTATTTATCAACCGTGGACGGATGACAGCAAAATCTCTCACGTCTCAGCGTTATCTCCTCTTGTCCCAGATTTATTTCAATACGCTTGCGCACATCGCGCATACACATCAAATACGTATAATTTACCACACACAAACACTAAATAGATGGATCCCAGTCCCTTTCTTCCACGATTATTCCGGTATTCAATCAACAGAATTTCCTGCTGATTGAATTAACGAGGAACTAGGTGAGTATACCACGGACAAAGGAATGTCCACAAGTGAAACCAGCGTAGCAACGCTGGATCATTAAAGTACAAAGTACTGGGCAATCTATTCGGCAGGCTTCCACACTGTTTCCGTTTATCATATTTCACTAACAAGGCTTGAGTCTTTCTAATGGGGAAAAGGTATTTGTATATCATCCAGGAAGATCGTGTCTGCGACCTCGTGATTGCGAAATAAACCTCTTCTGTCATTTGGATGCAAACACACACACACACACACACACACACACAATGCACACATAAACACTCACACATATGCACACTTACCTTCCAAAATACACACGCACAACTTCACAGGTATATACATATTTCTTCACACACACGCGCGCACATACATACACACGCATGCACACACACACTCTTACAAGCAACGACTTTGTGACCACAAATAAAGTCAAATCGATTCAAAAGATAATAGATATCGAATCGTAGCCGAGGAGACTTACCTCTTGTTCTTCAGCGCCTCTCTACTAATCCTCTAGATTATAATCATCCCCTCTAGCTATGAATATAGCTCTGTGTCAATATCCTATCGATTATCGTTATTAGCTTTACTGATAAGATATAAAATTAACATCGGTGATTTACTCGTCTCCGCTTAATCTCCTTGAAATATTTGATGAAAGCGTTTAATCTTTAACTATATTCTATGCATCAACATGGCTCTTAGAGCCAATATGTTCCGTACAACACAGACAATTTCAATGTAACAATCACTCGAGTATGACACCTCGCTAAAGATTAAGACTGACTAATACAGGAGAAAGATTAACGCTGATTAATAATGACATTCCAATTATTTTCGCAGGATTAATGTCAGTCTTGCCATGTAATCCAAAAAAAAAAAAAGGTTAATTTCTCGTCGTTTATTTTGAGATCTACCGTTTACTAATAAGATTTGCTGGGACAGCCGCACAACTGCCGGACTTAGCTCGGTTTTGACGTTGGTAAAAATTTGCACAACACTGTGTCAGAGACGTTCTAGGCATGGCCATCCCGTCAATTTGTATATCATTGACTGTCGTAATACAGAATAACGGTAAAGTCTAATGTGAAGGCAATTTGACAACTGTTTCTAACCAGCGAGGTGACTGCCTAGAATCCACGGAAGATGGTCTCCAATCGGCGACATCAGAAAACAAGAATCTGTCATGGATGGTATGGAGAAAGCATAAAAGTAACATGGAACAAAATGAAAATTAATTAAAAAAAATTAAAAAGCTATAAAATCTAATAAAAAGTTGGTTTGTCAGAAGAGGAAGAAAATAATGGTAAAGGAATAAGTTGCATTAAGTCTAGATAATACTGAAGAATGGCGTAGTTAGGAGAGAATTACATTACGGAAGCGGAAACAACAATAATGTACAGCGTGCATATGCATATATATATATTATATATATATATATATATATATATAATACATACATATAAATATATATATTTGTATGTATCTATATATATATGTACTATATAGATGTATATATGTGTATGTATATGTATACATACATATATATATATATATATATATATATATATATTATATATATATATAGAGAGAGAGAGAGAGAGAGAGAGAGAGGAGAGAGAGAGAAAGAGCGAGAGGGTGAGAGAGCAGATCCACACTCATCCACATATATATATATATATGTGTGTGTGTGTGTGTGTGTGTGTGTATACGTGTTGCCGTAGGTACCGTGTGTGTGTATCCCTGTCGGTATATGAATGTGCAGGGTGTATAAACATACAAACATACACACGTATGCATATATACATACATGTACACGCACGCACACACGTGTGTGTATACATACACACCCATAGAGACTCACACATATACACACACACAGATATATCCTCGTAAAGTTCTCTTCGGTCCTGCCTCCCTCTCATCATCGACGTCGATCAGTTAACAAAGATGTCTTTTAAGGAGATATAGGCTTATTTCTTTGCCAGCGTCTTAATTGAATGTCAGAATGGAGGAAATCGTTTTCTAAAAAGGTTAAGCAGATTACTTTTGTCTCTGAAACAAACCATTAGCGCACACAATACGACAGTGTATGTTTGTGTGTATGTACGTACGTATACATTTCCACACACATATGCAAACATATTCACGTGCAAATCAATGCACATACACACACATATATGCATATATATATATATATATATATATATATATATATATATACACATTATACATATGCACATATACATACATGAATATCATATATCAAAACTAAATGTATATATACACGAATACTTAGATACAATAGCATATATAATATATATAAGCATATATAATATAAATGTATACATACTTACGCACACATTCACACATACATTTATAAATACATAGACACATACAAACATATATACATACATGAATACATATATAAGTATATGTCTGTATGTATACACACCCACAAGCACTCGCATAAGCACATACATACATATATATATATATATATATACACAATATACACATATATATATATGTTTCTCATATAAATTTTCCTTCTCGTTTTTTTATAAGCTTTGTTTTTTTTACAATTCCTCCTTCCTTTCTTCTTATATTACGTTTTATTTTGTTTTTATTTTTTGCTTCTCAATCAATCTTGTGTTTATTGGCTCCATAAATCAAGTCAAATCACATCTGCAGTTCTATGAATGATGGTTACAAAACTATTAATAGTTTCTTCTATTTGATCCTCGTTCGATATCGTTGCTTTCTAGTAGAGCAGCACAAACAAGTCTTTAAATATTTCCGTATGGCTATATATATATATATTATATAATATATATAATATATATATTATATATATATATATATATATAATATATATATATATATTATATATATATATATATATGCATATGTGTATAAGCCTGTGCATGTGTAGTTATGTATAAGGTATATATATATATATATATATATATATATATATGTGTGTGTGTGTGTGTGTGTGTGTGTGGGTGTGTGATGCACGTTTCTGCGCATGTGCGTGATTATATATGTTTATGTGTATATATGTGTGTTTATACCGACACATACGCACACTCACATGCACGCACGCACACACACACATATATACGAACACACACATACGCTAACATTTCATGAAACCATTGGTAGACTTTTTAACCCAAAATAAAGTATATATATATATATATATATATATATATATATATATATATATATATATATATATATAAATATATACATATACATATATACACACATATATAAACGTACATATAATATATATATACACATACATATACACACACACACACGCACACATATATATATACCCTTATTTCTATTCTCCATTTGTGTTTCCTCATAGATAGAAGCGGCGTTTTTACATTGTCTGTTCCTTTTTTTTGTTTCGCTACTTTGTCTACAAATTAAAAGTAACATGTCACATTGGGACGCTTTTTGCAACATCTTTTAATTTCCTATTTCGTAGGAAACCCCAAACCATTTATAAAAGAACAGTTTTTTTTTTATATGTATACAACCATTTCGCCATTTTCCTGTTGTACTGTTTTCTTACTTTATTTCCTTCGATGATGATATCTATTCTCCTAATTCCGAATAAACGTCTTGTTTATTTTATAAATGCAATGGTGAATATTAGCTCCGTTTATTACAGGTTTTGAACAGGCCAGTCATGGTTTCATTATGCTTCAAATGGTTAGGTATCAAATGAAATCTCTTAGAGGGTCTCTGACTTGGCTTTTCTCATTTATTTTTATCAACGATACTGTAATTCCCCCCTCCAGTGGCCACCGTGTAGATGGAGAATTGAGTAGCTTTGCGGCGATCGAATATATTTTTTCTAGTTATTCAATCAATGAAATTAGTTAAAACATTGTTTTTTATTACATAAGTGGCTGAGTATCCCTTAAAGTGATCGAGTGTACGACGAATTTCTCTCTACCACCTACTCGGTACACGCGCGCTCGCATACATACACACAGGCATACAAACATCCACACACACACATACTATAAACGAAAACAAAACAGAAGAGTTGTTCATAAACGATGTCGTTACCTGATCGCTCGCATGTTCCATTAACAA
>NC_043015.1:25623376-25625876 GCF_006345805.1 Octopus sinensis
TTCGGTAAAAAGAGACCGATAGAATAAGTACTGGGCTTACAAAGAATAAGTCCCGGGGTCGATTTGCTCGACTAAAGGCGGTGCTCCAGCATGGCCGCAGTCAAATGACTGAAACAAGTAAAAGTAAAAGTAAAAGTAAAGTATATATATATATATATATACATGTATGAACCCAGTACAACCTGTTGCATGGTCGGGTCGTCGGCGTCTAAACCGGCAACCCCACCAAGCTTGCTTGGTGAGGAGGTTGTTTATTGGACACCCTGCAGGATGAAAAACAAAACCCGTCAAAGGGCAGAGGACCTCTTGAGAGTCAACGGCCATCCAATAAATGTTAGCACGGGTACGCAGAAATTCCGGGCTGGTGTCCGGCGTGCTGAAAGACCACTGGGAGTGAGGCGCCCCCTCAGTTTTTGTTAAAGCATGTCTCTAGGAGAAGGTCACTCTGATATAAAACCAGATATGCAGGGAATGCCACATCCCTGAGCCTGCGACTCATATTGGCACCAGACATATTGCTTCCGGCTTGTCTCTGGATAATGTCAATAAAGTGGAGAGGGTCTATGAGGTGTTGTGCAAGCCTTATTGGACCTAAAACTCTGCACAGGCATTGCCGACCTCTGCTCGATACGCGCATATTTTTTTATTCTATAAATATTTATCTGATTTTTAGTATATATTTTTACTTTTTTATTCGGAAGTCCGCGGCGATGGGAAGGTGGTGAAGCATGCAGACCTGACGGGTTGGAAGCATGTAGTCAGCGACCTGCACGTAGGCGGCCCATGCTACATATAAAGTCGTCTCCTTGTCGCCCAAGACAGCGGTAGGATTTGGTTGCTGCATGGGTGTCTGAGCAGCTCCATTTGGAGGGCACTGTTCACCTGGAGACCTGGGAGGTTCTAGAAAAGGTCAACCAAAAATTGCTTTCTTTCCATATCTGGTCAGTTTAGTGCGACTGACGGATGTCCACCCTGCGCTCGAAAAACAAAGAATCTTTTATCTATAAAATCTGGACGGAACTTAAACATTTCATGTTGGAAGGTGCGCACTCTGTTGGACAACAAGAGGCCTAAAAGACGCACTGCACTTGTTACTCGTGAGCTGAACCGTTATAAAATTGATATAGCTGCACTCTCAGAGACTCGTATAGAAGGCGATGGTCAGCTTGAGGAAGTAGGAGGTGGATACAACTTTTTTTGGAAAGGAAGGCAGAAGGAGGAGCGCAGAAAGGCTGGTGTTGGTTTTGCAGTCCGATCTGATATCCTTAAGAAGTTGGAAGAGCTCCCTGTTCCTATAAATGAACGTATAATGACCCTACGGTTGCACTTGAAAGGTAAGCAGTTTGCTACTCTAATAAGTGCCTATGCTTTGACTAGCTGTGATGAAGATAAAACAATCTTTTATAACCCAGCTGAGAGCCATACTTAGAAAAATTCCCAATTCTGATAAAGTCATTCTACTGGGGGATTTTAATGCCAGAGTTGGAACAGACTGGCAAATATGGAACTCTCTAGGACGTTTTGGAGTAGGGAAAAGGAATAGCAATGGTCTCATGCTACTGGAGCTTTGCGAAGAGCATGGACTTTACATTGCAAGCACTCATTTTGTGCACAAAGGTGATCACACAACAACAGGGATGCATCCAAGGTCCAAAGTTTGGTACTTGCTGGATTATGTCATCATCCGCAAGCGTGAGATTTATGACATTTGTAATGTCGAGTCCTTGCATAGATCAGAATGCTGGACAGACCACAGTCTGGTGCGAGCAAAGTTCCGAATGATCATTAGGGCGAAAGAGAGAAGAGGACCAGTCAGCATTCCTCGCCGTCTAAATGTCCACAAGGCATATGATGTTGTGGTAAGGAAAGAGCTTCAGACTCGCTTGTCCAGCATTGAAACTGCTGCAGCATGGGAAGATTTTCGAAACCAGGTTGTTCAATGTGCAGCCGAAACACTGGGGTATGTTACTGCCAGACACAGAGACTGGTTTGATGAGAATGATGCTGAAATTCAGCGACTATTAGTGGTAAAGCGCCATGCCCACAGTGTGTTGCTGCACAGAGAACTGTCTACTGTGCAGCGAAGTCTAGCACTTGCCCACTATAACAGTATAAAATCACTACTGCAGCGATCTCTCAGGAAGATGCAGAACTCTTGGTGGGAGGATCTTGCTCGTGATGTTCAGGCTGCTGCTGATGCAAATGACAGCAAGAAGCTTTACCATCTTATGAAGCGAGCTTATGGACCTAAGAGCTCCACATTAGCTCCTTTGCTTTCCAAGGAGTCTTCCACTCTGTTTACTAAATCAACAGAAATCACAGGTCGCTGGATCGAACACTTCTCTGAACTCCTAAACCATGAGTCAGTTGTGGATGAAACAGTGATTGATACTATGAAACAAAGGCCTACCATTGACTCCTTAGACTCCTCGCCCTCAATAGATGAAGTAATGACATCAATAAGTAAATTGAATCTTGGTAGGGCACCTGGAAAGGATGG
>NC_043015.1:25630876-25645876 GCF_006345805.1 Octopus sinensis
TTATCAAGTGAATCATCTGCCCCAATGAGCAATTGCATATAGTGGCTGGGTATTCCGTAAATACGTTTACCCATAACATTATCCTTAAGAAGAATCAGCAGGAAGAAGGTGGGATCTTTGAATTTTTGTTACTATCAATTCGACGAGCATCTGTATCGTCTCCCCACTTTAGTCAAAATAGACTATAGTAAAGGCAAGTGTTCAAAATACCCTGCTCTGGGATCGAACTCGGGGTTTCATAATTGAGAAACGAAATTTTTAACCATCTGTTCGTGTTGCTGTATACCACAAATACGTAAGCAGAGAAAGCGATAAAATATGACGAGCTGTATTTGCTTGCAGTCTTGAGTTCAAATCTACGATCTCGTATTAATTAGGTTAAGGCTGTAGAATAGCTACATGCCGCAAAATGTGCTTTGCGGTATTATTCCGGCTTTTTATGATCTTAACCAACTCTGTCCCATCGATACCAACTCTGTTTCTCATCACTCACATCACTCCAGAAAATAAGGTCTCAGTCTACGACTGAGTCGATAAAATCGACTAAGTTCCTCTCATCTAAATTGCTGGCCTTGTGCATAAATAGGAAACCATAAATTCCTTTCTACTCTAGGCCCGAAATAAGAAACTATAAATTATCTCCAAAATGTTAGAAGGCAGTTACCATCCCATCTACTCTCTTGCAGAAATCAAAGAATCAGATCGTACAATGGAATTTCACTCTCCCCACCCAGTTAATTACCACAACCTTAATTACATTCCACGAGACAATCTGTGAAAGAAGGCTGGGATTTTGAATGAAGACAGACATTTTCCAAACAGTTTTCGTTTCCACATAATCATATTAACAGGGAATTAAACTTTAAACGTTGAGCAGTGGGATTGAACTCGGTACTATGACATTGTGAAGCGGAATTCTTGATTAAAGTTCATTTTTTATGTGTAATATTTGTGAGGGGAGGTTAGTGAAATCAGTAAAACTTTCTTTCTTAAAGAATGATGTAATAACTGTTTAATAAAATAAATTGTGGAAAATCTCATTTCTCGTGATCATTATCTCTCTTTCTCTCTCTCTCTCTCCCTCTCTCTCTCTCTATATATATATATATATGTATATATATACACACACATATATACACACACATATATATATATACACATATATATATATATATACATACACAATTATATATACACACAAGTGTGTGTTTTTACATCTCTAACAATGTCTGTCAATCTCTCTCTCTCTTTCTAAATGTATACAATCTTATATATATTCAATGAAATCGATCATTGGACCACGTCCATACAGTTCAATGCCTTCAAGGCTTTCTTCGATCATAATCAGTTTGGTTCATATTCCAGTCTGGCACGTATTTTACCGATATCGGACTCTCTTTTGTCGAAACGAAAACTTGGAGAACAAAGGTTCACAAAATAAACAACACGGGTTTTAGAAACGGTGGAAACATAAACATTGACATCGACACACATACAGGCACCTCTCGTCTCCACCTCTCTCTCCAGACACACACATACACACGCAAACATTATACACACACGTGTATATAGCTAGATGGATTGATAGATATACATTCATATTCGTATATGTAAATACATATTCACCTACACGCATAATCAGTCTATCTACCTATCCATCAACCCACATATAATTTGTGAGATTATTTATTGTAAGTTGGGCGTTTTACGAACTTTGCTAAATGATCGTTCTCATATTTCTTAATTACTCAAAGTACTAACCGAAAACGCAAATTTCTTTATTCACAAGTTTAAAGATTTTAATTTCACGGTTAAATGATGGCGTATATCTCTGGTGTAGTGGCTTGATTCCCGTGGGTGACTTACTCCATGTATTTCTGCTAACAATGTTATCTACAATCAAAATCTAGCATATCTTGATTTTTCAACTGTTTTCATTATAACAGTTGTTTTAAGAGTGGAGTATGAAGAAACATCAAAATTCTCTGACGGTTTCTTTTGAATTGTTGCTGTAGAACTATCAGACATAGTGCTCCTTATTTGGCATTATTACCTTATGACTACCAGAAATATGTTCGTGTCAAGAGAAGGCACAGAGCGTTTAAGTGGTTATTTCGTAGGATCTGTTTTCAAGTTTGTCATCATTTAATCTGTATTTATAATATGTAATTATAAGCGAAGATAAATGAAATAAATCTATTATTTACCTTGTATTTTATTTATTATCGCATTTTTCAGACTTTGAAAGAACAAACAACAGAAATGAAAGTTATAAAAGTTATAAAACCACTTGAGAAAATATATGTATGGGAAAGCGTCAACAAAATGCAGAGTGTGTGGAATTTGAGATGAAACATGATACGTCTTGTAGAATACCTGAAGTCGGCCCAAGGAAAAATATAAGAAATAGAAACATGATCAAATTTGTGGAAGTTTTGTGAAAAATGGGGTTTGAAGTACATAGTAGAATCATTGGGAGGGACAGGTATTTGAGTCAGAAAAATGCAACATTTTGAGGGAGTTTCTCAATCAAATGGATAAGAAGGTGGAACATAAGTAAGATGTTATAGCAATAGTCAAGCAAAATCGAATTTGCATCTTCATTGATCCGCCATATGCATTTTATGTCCGGATTGTAAAGAAAGTAAACGAAATATTGAAAACCTATATTTCTTTAAAATTTGAATTTGTGAAGATTTGGAATATGAAATCTATAAAGATTGCACCTGAGATAATCGGCGCATTAGAGATTGTGAGTAATGATATAAACAAATAGTTGAAGGAGATTGGAATGAAGCTTCCAAAGGTTTGTTTCTTAAGATTTTGAGCACTTGTTGGCTTGAAATCATGTGGATATCTAAAGTAACAGGTAGTTACCTGCTACCCACATAAATAGTACCAGGAATACAATCAATCACGAGGCAAGATGAGGATATGACTACAACTACTACTCCTTTCTACTATAGGCACAAAGCCTGAAAATTGGGGGAGGGGACTAGTCGATTACAACGACCCTAGTGTCCAACTGGTATTTAATTTATCGACCCCGAAAGGATGAAAAATAAAGTCGACCTCGGCGAATAATAATGATCATAGTGATGATGATGATGGAACGACCTGCGCAAATGATTTCTCTTATCAGACGGGGAATCCTGATGGGTATATTGGCCTTCGTTTATTTGTACCGCAGTATTCCTTTGATGGCATGCGCTGCTCGGCAAAACACGAGCAAAACAAAAAACTGTTCTCAGTATTTAAGGAAGCTGACAAATACAAACAAGAAATCATACCACCTAATAAATATGAAGAACAAGAAGAAGAAGATGAAGAAACAACAAAAGCTATAAAACAAATGAAATCTAAACTAAAAATAGAACAGCAATGAACCATGATAAAACGATGGCAAGAAAAGCTCCTTCATGGTAAATACTGGACTAAACTAAACGCAAAAGAAATAGACAAAGAAAAATCCCAGCAATGGTTGAGAAGCTCAGGACTCAAAGCAGAAACAGAGGGATTTTTAATTGCAGCACAAGACCAAAGCCTCCCCACCAGAAATTACCAAAAACATGTAATGAAAAGAAATATAACAAGTAACTGCAGAATATGTGGAGATGGTCAAGAAACAATAAATCATATTATCTCTGGCTGCCCAGTCCTGGCTAAGAAGGAATATATTTACAGACATGACAGAGTTGGAACCTACATACACTGGAAGCTACGCCAACATTATGGAATAACAATAGAAAAAAGATGGTATAGGCACACACCAGAAAAGGTCACAGAAAACGAGAAAGCAACCATACTCTGGGATATACCGATACACACAGATAGAGAAATTAAGGCCAACAGACCAGACATAGTTGTCAGAGATCATGAAGAAAAAAATGCTTTCTAATTGATGTATCAATACCGGCAGATGACAACGTGTCTCTAAAAGAAATGGAGAAACTTTCAAAATACAAAGACCTGGAAATAGAGGTAACCAGAATGTGGAATCTAAAAACAGAAACAATTCCTATCATAGTAGGTGCATTAGGCATGATAAAAAAATATTCAGACAAATACATAACAAAAACACCAGGACTTACAAACACATATAACATACAAAAAATTGCACTACTAGGCACTGCACACATCCTACGCAGAACACTTTCCATACAATAACCATCAGAGCATCGCAACAAATCACAGCACATACCCAAGGCACACAGAGCTGCGCTCGGTAGTGAAGTGAAAGCACGCTATAAAAATAAAACTACTGAATAATAATAATAATAATAATAATAATAATAATAATAATAATAATAATACTAATGATAATAATAATAATGATGATAATAATAATAATAATAATAATAATAATAATAATAATAATAATAATAATATAATAATAATAATATAATGTTGACAATCTTACTAGAGATGGTGTCTTGATAAAAATACCGATTGGTGGTTAACCTTAAAACACATTGTTGAGTGAAAATTTCTAATACAAATGTATCAAATAACGGTGTTAATGAGGCTGGATCCGGAGTGGTAATTGAATGCTGGATCAGGAGTGAAGTCAGTAGAGAAGAATTCTGACGACGAATGAAAGCAAAATGGTATAGGACTCAACGAAATAAGGGAGCAACGATTAACCGACCAGGCTAGAGTAATAAGAAGAAAATGGTGGTTAACAGACATGGAAATAGAAGAGATAAGAAGGAAAGTAGAAAATAGAAATAATACTTCACCAACAGATAACGTAACCAGTGAGGGCAGGGAAATGAATGGTGACAGTGAAGACGTAGAGCAAAATGTAAATTTGAATGCATTCTCAGCATATGAAGCAGAAGTAGTCGGAAGAGCTATGTCACAAGAAAATGGATGATGACCAACAAGACATAGTGAGGATGCTGTGTTGTTATATCAGAGAAGACTAGGATCAAGCACCTCCCCAATCTGAAGTACATTGATCGATGCAAGCTCAAAGTTTAACGGAAAAGATAGTCTCGGGAAAACAGAGGAAGAAGTACGAAAAGGACATGAAGAAGAATTACGTAAGAAGGGACGACACAATCAATTCTATGTAGCCACAACAGAAGTTGCTGGAAAAAATAGGTGAGACTGGCTGATGAAAGGAACCCTAAGAAAAGAGACCGAGATCACTGTACTAGCAGTGCAGGACCAAGCTGTGTCCACGAGCTGGAGGGTCAAACTGAGGAATGAGCAAGTGTCTCTTGTGTGCCGCATCAGCAATAGAGTGGATGAAACTATTTCCCAAATCACGAACGAATGCCCAAAACCATTACAAGTTGTGGTGATACGACAAAGTAGCGAAAATGATCGCTTAGAAACTGTGTGAATAGTGGGGGTACTAGACAGAGGCAAAACGTGGTATGAGCACAAACCGTAGAGTGTGGCAGAGTCGGAGACTAGCGAAAGCCTCTGGGATTTCCCAATCCAAACAGATCAGGTGCTAGAGCATAACAGACTGGTCCTAGTGGTGGTGGTGGTGGTGGATAACATGCACCACACATGTTATATAGTTGATGTTGCTTGCCCCTTTGATCCATGAATAGTTAAGAAGGAAGGTGAAAAGATAGATAAATACAACCCTCTTAAGTACGAAATAGCCTGGCTATGGGAAATGAAGAAGATGAAGATAGTGCCAATTATTGCTGAGCCCTTGGGAACAGTACGAGAAGGCATCAAGAAAAATATGAAGGAAATTGGAATAGAGCGCCTAATAGAACTGTTGCAAAAGGTTTGCCTCCTTGGCACGGCCAGAATAATAAGGAAAGTATTAGGAAGCTGAAAAGAACGAATAGCATGGTACCATAGGCTGCAGGCAGCAAGCCTGGTACGCATGCAAGACTCCAGGAGCTCCAGAAAAACCTATGATAAAGAGAAATGATAATAATAATAATAATTGCATTAATAAATTAATAAGCACAGAATATTGCTGTGTAATGTATTTGTTTATAATTTATCGCTGTGAATCCGAATTGTGCCGATGAATTGTAGAATGGACAATTTGGCTTTAATGAGGAAAATGTTATTTGTCGCATACAGATTGCCAGTCAGTGGCACCACCTGCTTCCAAATTTGAATATATCGATGTCTCTACAATAACAATTGTCGGGCTGAAGACTATGGAAATGCTAGTTACAGCATCCATTTGTTTAAATATTGCCAAATTAAGCTGGAGTTAAAGGCAAAATCGATTATTTTGAGCTTTTAGCCCACTCGTTTAAATACGGAAGTATACAAAAATATATAAACCGGCGCAGGTAAGGCTGTGTGTTCAAGAAGCTCGCTTTGCATCAAAGTCGTTTCATGTTCAATCCCACTGCATGGTACCTAGCTGAAGTGTTTTCTACTTTGGTACCGGACCATCAAATGTGAGTGAATTTGATAAACGGAAACTGTGTGGAAACCCGTCGTATATGTGTGTGTATATCTCCAAGCGCGTGTATGTCTGATTTTCCTTCCCCGCTTGAAAACCGGTGTTGTTCTTTTTACGTCCTCGTAACTTAGCAGTTCGATAAAAGAGACCGAGGGAATAAGTACCGGACATGAATAAACACGTCAATATTGGGGTCGATTTGTTCAACTAGAATCCTTGAAGGTGGTGCTCCAGTATGGCCGCAGTCACATGACTGATACAAAAATTTCAAACTTCAAAAAATCTAAATTAAACGTCCTCTGAGTTTCTGTCACGTATGCTGGAAATAGAAGGGAAAAATGAGTTCAAGCATCTACTAGTCATCAAAGTTTGAAGAACATTTTGGATAGTGTAGACACAGATATATGATTTGGACTGTCACGGTCGGAAGATATTTGAGCGATGTTGTTGTCGGTCAGGATTGACATGGATGATAAATAACAACAGTTACTAAAAAAATAGCAAGAAATGGCGGTTAAAGTTCCTTCTAGTCACATCTTAAAATAGGGACGTCACATGGTACAATGAAGTTTTAGACATTTAAAAAGGTGGGAAACTCAAAACAGACGCCGTTGATCGTAGGTTTACTCAACCTAGGGTTGAAAGATATCAACAACAAACTATGCAGATACAGATGCTTAACATTCAATCGTTGCTAAATCTTTATTTGGTTGAATGTGTGTGTGTATGTGTGTGTGTGTGTGTGTGTGTGTGTGTGTGTGTGTGTGTGTGTGTGCGTGTGTATACATACATGCATACACATATATATAATTAGAGTACATGTTAACCTCGTGAAGGGACGGTTGAATCCAAGGAAATACTGATTCAATACCTAGTATTTTGGGGGAATGAAATTCCCTTAAAACAATAGGTATATATTAAGCATATGGGTTATATCCAGTTGAAGGATAGGAAATTGAAATTAGGAAGTTAATTATTTATTATTAACAATTTGGTCATCTTCGCTTCTTACAGGCGTTTCAATTAATATTCAATTTAAATACAAATTTGTACATTAAATTTGCATTTATGTGACATGAGCATAATTTCATCAGAAAAAAATTATGTACATTGAGATGTTATATGCGGACCTATCCATTTTAGCAGACTCTGAAACGGATAGGTACACACACACACACGTATGTATATATGTAATTGCTTAACTAAAGTTTGCATTACTTAGTTTGGATTTCAAACGAACTTACAGATGCCTGATGATTCAAACATTTGTTTGCTCTGTCATTCTGCAATTATTCTACATTTTACTATAAACCTGTTCTAATTTCTGGTTTTACTCTCTGGATTATAGTTTCTGGCATTGATTCCATAAAGTGCTGATGGTCAGAGAATATAATCGGACGACAAGAGCAGTTACTCCAAATTGAGGTTACCCAGTGTAGACAAAGATGACGGCGTGTAAAGAATTTCATCAAATACTCAAGTGTCGAATAGAATAATCGAGAAAGCTGTACATCGGAAAATAATATGCTTCAGAACATTTAGAGGCATTCTGAGTCCAAATCCTTCTGTGGAAAACTGACTTTATTCTCTGTTGACAGAGTTGAAGCGTTGTACAGTTAACAATACCTCTTGTTCCTTGGCTACCTTGAACGGAGCTCACTCTGTAGCAATCACATACAACTAATCAACAGTTTGGAGATAATCAATCAGTCGTGGTGTCTTGCTACCTCACACAGAGCATTGTCAGGAACCATAGAAATAAGGTCAGTGGGACCTCACTCTTCATAGAAAAATCCTTTTAGCGGAGGCGCTACATAAATACGAGTAGTAAATGTGATAACATATCCTGAAAAACTTTTCAAAATCATGCGTAGTCACATGATCTTCTTACACATGAATATTTGTTATTTATCACTGCAAAAGGTCATACATTTTAGGCATATCATTGAAACTAACTGATGGAGCCTTTCATTTAGTTCCTGTCAGATAACTAATTAAATAATCGAACCTTTAAAGATTGATAGCTAAACTAAACCACAACGAAATTTTGAACAGGGAACCAAAATACTGCTTCTAGGTACACAAACATCTAGTATTAAATACAATTCTTTTCTACTCTCATTTCTCTCATTCATACTCTACCACTGATGTGTGTATATGTGTACATATATATAAATACATACATATTTATACACACACATGTATACGCCCACACACACATATACATACTGGTATACATATTCATAATATGCATATATATATGTGTGTATATATAATTACATACATACACATAATTATATAGAAACACATACATAAATTCATACCAGCATATAAATGTATATTCTTCCAAACCAATAGCACTCTCTTTCTCTCTCTCTCTCTCTCTGTATATATATATATATATCTATACACACACACACACACACACACACACACACACACACATATATAAAGAAAGAGGGGGAGGTAAGAGAGGAAAGATATATTAGTTTGGTATGAAATATATATATATATCAAAACACATATAAACATATATTCAAATGTATATACATTCAAATATATGTACATACATATGTGTGTGTATGTATATATACATATAAATATATATATTCAAAGGCACACACACACGTGCATACACCCCATTACACACATATAATATCTACTCTATTATTATATACTCACGGTGAAATCTGAAATATGAATAATTCCGTTAGCACACTGACACAGACGTCTACTTATCGCGTAATTTATATTCATACAGAGAATACTTAGAATATAATTCAATGTGATTTTTAATCTCAGTTGAAGATAATGTAGGAGCAAGTGATGGGAGAGCAAGCGTGGCAGTGATAGAAGAGCAGGAAAAGGAAATACAAAGAGTAGGGGAGGGTGGAGAAAAAGAGAAAGCATAAGATGAGAGAGAGAGAAAGAGAGAGTGTGTGTGTGTGTGTGCGTGTGGGAAATTAAAAAGAAAAAGAGAGAAAGGAAAATGGGAGAAAGAATAGATGAAACAAGTGCGAGATGAAAGTGTGTATATATATATGTATGTATGTAATACATATTATGTATGTATGTATGCATGTATGTGTGCGTCAGTATGTATATGTATGTGCATACATATACATATATACATATATATTTTCTCTCCCATATCCATATATGTGTGTGTGTGTGTGGTGTGTGTGTGTGTGTGTGTGTGTGTGTGTGTAGGTATACACGTATACTTACATATATTTGTATGTAGGAAAAGAGGGAGAGAGAGAAAGAAGAAAACATCGAGAGAAGAGAATTATACAAATCAGAAATTACTTTTCGCCAAATCTGATAAACCTACAGTTTGATATCTAATTAGATATCTCATTAGTCAATTATACAATTGAAAAGAAGAAAATACAAAGCGAAATATTTAAAACATTTAAAACAACTAATGAAACAAAGACAAATTTAGTTTTTAACCTAACATAATGAGTTATTTCCAACAGGGTGGTCAACTGACAGAATAAGAGGAACGAAACCGTTTATTTCGATATTTAAATTAGAATTATGATCATGTTGGAGTGCTGCCATTTTTTCTAAAATTTATTTCTAAAACGTTCATTGTAAAAGAAAAACGTTTGGATAAAATGGTTTTCATTATATTGAATATTTCATGTGATTTTTAATTTGTTTTCTTAGACATTTATTGTTTAATAGTCTTCCTTTGCATTTCTAGCAGAACAGAGAGAGAAAGAGAGAGAAAGAGAGTGAGTGAAAGAGAGAGAGAGAGATAGAGAGAGAGAGAGAGAGAGAGAGCAAAACAAATACCAGTCCTATTCAAAAAAATATTTAGAAACATGGCTTGCAGTTTTAAGGGGAGAAAGTTAGTGGAAAGCATCAACTTTAGGACTGGACGGGTTTTTTTTTATTCTCTCAATCTCGACCCCCGTATTTATTTTTAAGTCTTGTCGCTAATCTGTCCTTATCTTTTGCTATACCGCTATATTATGGAGACACAAATAAACCAACACCGCTTGTCAAGTGGTGGAAAAATAGACAGGTATACACACGTATTCTCTTTCTGATATATATATATAAGAAAAGCTTCCACATAGTTTCCGTATAGCCAAATTCACATACAAGGCATTGGTAGGCCCAAAGTTATAGGAGAAGGCGATTGCTTGAAAACCATGCAGTGGGACTGAACCTGAAATCACGTGGTTGTAAATGGAGATTCTATCAAACTCTGCTAATGTATAATCTGAATATATTTCTATTTGTTCTTCTAAATCACTGCTTTCCCATTTCAGCCACCAGTAGTTTTTACTCCCTTATATATTAATTAGTTTTTAATATAGTGTGCTTGACTGAAGAATAAACCTGCAATAAACAATAAATCATTTGCCAGTTTCCGTAACCATACTGCTAATGGTAATTAATTATGCCTTCCCATTATATACAATTTGTAAAATAACGTATCTGCGAATTAATGAGAAATAATTGCCGATTCTGTATTTTTTCTTCTGTTTATTGCACTTTATTTATTTAGGATTATTTAAACATTCTGTGTCTCTCTCTGCATGTATATATATATATATAATTATATATATATATATATATATATATATATATACAAGCGTAAACATACACTCATATATAATCCTTTGCTGCGTAGAGGAATTTCCAACAGATGGCATTCAATTCGTAGGTTTGCATTTTTTAAAACTGAGCTTCTTTATGTATGTATGTATGTTTTTATGTATGTATGTATGTATGTATGTATGTATGTATGTATGTATGTATGTATGTATGTATGTATGTATGTACGTATGTACGTATGTATGTATGAATGTATGTATGTATGTATGTATGTACGTATGTATGTATGTATGTATGTATGTATGTATGTTTGTATGTATGTAGTATGTGTGTATGCATGTATGTATGTATGTATGTATGTATGTATGTATGTATGTATGTATGTATGTATGTATGCATACATACATGCATCAGCCCATCTATATTTCTATGTCTATATACATTTGTTTATCTATACATGTATTTTCTTTCTCATTACCTGCTCTCTCTTTCTCTCCCATTCTTGATATTTTAACCAAAATTTATCTCGTCGTAAATATGACATAAATATTATAAAATTATTTCGAAACTTTTGATTGTTTTATTTTATTTGTTTTTATAATTATTTCCTTTTGTTTGTTTATTTGTTAATTATTCATTTATTTCAATATCTCTTTAATTTTCGTTGAATGTAATTGAAACGTTATATTAACATCGCTGATACACCAAGAACGATTATAATTTAACGCTGTATTATTTGCATTCACCCAGTTTTTTCACAGCCCAGTAAGCTTTCTGCATTATCAGTGAATTGTTTATTCATTGCCTCCTATAAATCGAAGTCCGTATTTCGTTCTGACAGGTGGCAAATAGGTGCTAGGTATTGAACATCCTTCAAAAAGGCGAAATACCTCTTCACGTCACACCCCCATTCTTTTGTAGATGTATTGTGGGGCTAAAATTTGGTAAACAAGTCGCTGATTAGCTGCTTTAGTTTATTTTAAAATATTTTATTTACTTTTCTTCGTTGTCTTTTAATTTACTCATTTTAATATGTTCCAGTAAGGGGCGTTTCTGATACCTAAAACGGCTCACTGTACTCAAGTGAATCACATATGAATAGGTGTAAATTGAGCCGACCCTGCTTCGTTCGACAGTAAAATATTTGAGGCTCATAAACTGTTCAGAAGAATAATCTTATTGCTCATGTTACAAAACAACTACTACTGTACACCTATATTTATACCTTTATGAGTGTAAGGTGCTTTAGTGTTGATGGTGTAACTGATTACAGATTATGAAATAACCATAATCTATGGAATAAATGTATTATCTCACAGTTTTTTCCTTGTAAATCAATATTTGTGAACCCATGGATAGGTGAAAAATTCATGTTGTTTATGAATATAAGTTCCGTCGTGAAACCAACGCATCCCAAACAGCTCGAAACATCAACGAGGTGTTTGTTGAAGATGTGGCGCACTGTAAGTCGATGGTTTGAGAAGCTCCGGTCTAGTTACTTTACTCCTAGAAATCAGAACCGTGGTAGACCTGAGACCAAGGTGGATAACAATGAGTTGGAAAATGCAGTGGAAGCGGATACATCTCAAACTGCGCGTGAGTTAGCAGCAAGGTTTGATTATTCGATTCCAATTGTGTTAGACCATCTGAAACAAACCGGCAGGTAAAGAAGCCGCACAAGTGGGTACCACACGAACTGAACGAGCATCAAATGACACGTCATTTTGAAACTTGCTGTTCTTTGCTGTCACGGAATAAAAGCGAACCGTTTTAGCATCGTATTGTTACGTGTGATGTAAAATGGATTCTCTTCAACAATAGCAAGCATTCTACACGGTGGTTGGATAGAGACGAAGTACCAAACACAATCTAAAAAAGAATACTCACCAACAAAAGCTAATGGTGTCCGATTGGCGGTCCAGCGCTGGTGTCTTCCACTACAGCTTCATGAGAATTACAGTGAATGCATACATCAACCAATTGGATGAAATGATGAGTGAACTTGCAATTAAACAACCGAGATTGGTGAACAGAGACAGGCTAATTCGTTTGCAAGACAATGCTTGACCACATGTTGCATAAAGAACGCTACTCAAGTTACAGAAACTGAACTTAGCAGTAACCTGTCCTCCACCATATTCACCAGACCTTGCTCCAACTGACTATCACGTTTTCCGGGCATTAGACAACTTTTTGTAAGGAAATAAACTACAAATCTGAAAAAGATGTAAAACAGCCTTTCGTGATTTCATCACCTATTGCTCTCCAGAATTCTTCGCTGCCGGCACTACCGATAAAATGTCAAAATTGTGTTGATAATTTGGGTGCATACTTTGATTAACTGCATTGCTTTTTGCTGAGATAAAGTGAAATAAACTTTCAGTTCGAAATCGGACATTTCATTCATAATGACTTGATATACACACACACACACACACACACACACACACACACACACACACACACACACACACATGTACATACATAAATGCGCATACACATTCATACATATATTCATATGAATACGTGTGTGTAGATGCGCTTGTTTTCCCTGTCATGATGCAGCAAGACGATATAAAGAAATATTACTTTTTGAGCTCAATCATAGCATTTCCTTGATAGTTTGTTTTACATTTGCTAAACTTCTAACATGTTAAAGTCAATTTAATAGATATCGCTTGTCTTTTGTTTATTTTTATGGTGCTTGGAACTCGTACAATTAAACGAAAGTTAACGACAGTGATAGATTGTTTGCATGACGATATGTCGAGATACGGAAAGAGAAAAAAAGGAGGACCAGCGAAAATGCGAAACAGTAGACAAAAATAATAAAAAATACAATATATGTATACACAAGTGTGTGTGTGTATATGTATATATATATATATATAATATATATATATATAATATATATATATATATAATATATATATATTCTACTGAAAGTAAAGAAATTCGCGAACGCAGGATACTAAGAAGACAGCGTAGAAAATCGGGTAAATACAAGTTGGGCTTATACAAGTTGCAATCTTACGACAGTAATATCTAAGAGAAAAGTACGGTAAACGCAGTTAAGGATGTCTTTAAGTTGTGCTTACTCAACTACGTTCTGAGTCGATCTTGATACTTTTGAATCCCTTAGAACTGCGTAATGGATGATCGAAATAAATCTTAAAAAATTATAGTATATTGGTAGTGATATATTTAAACCGTGGAGGCGCAATGGCCCAGTGGTTAGGGCAGCGGACTCGCGGTCGTAGGATCGCGGTCTCGATTCCCAGACCGGGCGTTGTGAGTGTTTATTGAGCTAAAACACCTAAAGCTCCACGAGTCTCCGGCAGGGATGGTGGTGATCTCTGCTGTACTCTTTCACCACAACTTTCTCTTACTTCCTGTTTCTGTTGTACCTGTATTTCAAAGGGCCGGCCTTGTCACTCTCTGTGTCACGCTGAATATCCCCGAGAACTACGTTAAGGGTACACGTGTCTGTGGAGTGCTCAGCCACTTACACGTTAATTTCACAAGCAGGCTGTTCCGTTGATCGGATCAACCGGAACCCTCGTCGTCGTAACCGACGGAGTGCTTCCTTGCATATTTAAACCAGAGAATACTTACCATTCAATCCAATTCGATATAATTGTTTTTTTTTTCACTCCAGCTCCATCTTGTACACACACACACACACACACACACACACACATCTCTCTATAGATGTATGTAAATTATATATATATATATATGTATATATATATATATTATATATATATATATATATATTATATATTATATATATTATATTATATTATATTATATATATTATATTATATATATATATATATTATATATTAGCAGTGATACCCGTTGTTGATCCGGTAATTACTGTTTCTCGGGAGTCACATTGAAAGTTTTATCATATAATTTACTCCTCCGGTATGTGTAGTTTTATAAGAGAAAAATATGTAATAATTGAAGTAGAAAAAATATCATTTTCATTCATGAACATTGTTTATTATATGACAATATGTTAGTTT
>NC_043015.1:25655876-25678376 GCF_006345805.1 Octopus sinensis
TGATTAAGTCTTTCCTTGTTTGATTTGCAAAATAGTGGTTTTGTCTCGAATTAATATTATATAATATTTTACTATAAAATTGGATTTATTCCTAAATCTGATTTTTTCCCTGTAATTTTGGATTTATTCCCTAATATTTATTATTATTATTATTATTATATATATATATATATATACATATATATATATATATATATATATATATATATATATATATAATATATATATAGTTAAATCAGCCCCCTTTAATTTTCCCTCAGATTGCTTTCAATTTCGGTGTATCAATGCAACTCTGAATTTTGATTACGACCAACCAATTACTTTATCTCGTGAATTAAAGAATCAGACGTTATTTAGAATTAAAGCTGGGAAAATTTGGGTAATTTTAGCCTATCAGCAGACTGCGAGGTATTAACAGCTTGTTACCATGACAACCGCACGTTGTGTTGTGGTTCATCTCACCCGCACGTTGTGCTGTGTTGATTCTTCATACCACAAGGTTTACTTCACCACGTGTTTTAATAAAAAATGAAGGATACATTAAATAATGTTGCCCTACGTCTTCAATAAAAATATAGAATGGCTCATTCTGGCCTGACCTGGGTTTAAACTGAAAGGTATTCGTTGCAACGAATGTAAACAGAGATAAACTTCACGAAATATATATAAAATTTATGAAAAATTTTAAAGACAATTGACGGAAATAAAATTCTAATTGATAAATATGAATTTTTTTATCAAAGCAAAACATACGGGTGAAGTAAACCTCGTGGTATGAAGAATCAACACAACCCAAGGTGCGGTCATGGTAACAAGCCGTTAATACCTCGCTGTCTGTTGATTGTCTAAAATTACCCAACATCAGATCCTTTAATTTACGAGATAAAGTAAATGGTTGATCACAATCAAAATTCAGAGTCGCATCGATTCACTTAAATTCAAAGCAATCAGAGGAAAAATTAAAGGGGGCTGATTTTGTGAATCAATTTAACCAGATCAGTGTATATATATCTGTGTGTGTGTGTGTGTGAGAGAGAGAGTGAGAGATGGGGGATATATATAAATATATATATATATATATATATATATATATATATACTAGCAGTATCGCCCGGCGTTGCTCGGGTTTGTAAGGGAAATAACTATATAAGCATTTTTAGAGAGTTATAGCCAAAATATAGCAAAAAAATGCATTAAAAATGGAAAAAAAATTCTGGTAATTTTTTTTAAATCGTTGACTCATCATAGACATTTTTAGAGAGTTACTTCCCTTATATAATAGCAAAAAAATGCATTAAAATGGAAAAAAATGATGGTAAATTTTTTTTTAAATCGTAGACTCATCGTAGACGCGCGCTAATACCCAGAAGGGCTCGATATGAATCACGACTATAAGATACCCGGTTTTGGTTAAACTGCACCGCAAAATGTGGGAGTAGTTAGGAATCTAAATCGTAGGAGACAGACACACAACTTGACTTTTATATATAAAGATATATATATATATATATATATTTATATATTTTTACATACGCACATTTTCTCCATTCTCTCTCTCCCCCATCTCTCTCTCTCTTACACACACACACGAGAAAGTTGACAGAATTAGAACCAAACCTGGATCTCACTAAAAATTCACTGGGAAGACAGCAGAAGACAAAGCACCTGCACTCTGGTTGTGTTGTCATCGAACAGATGATAAATGATAAATAGCTTTGATACATTAATGTGTGTGCGTGTGTGTGTGTGTATGTGTGTGTGTATATGTGTTGTGTGTGTATGCGGGCGTGCACTGTAGAGTTGAAATTTTTGATATTCATTGAATCAAAGTGTTTGTGTGTATATAACGAGAGAGAGAGAGAGAGAGAGAGAGAGAGAGAGAGAGAGAGAGAGAGAGAGAGAGAGAGAGAGAGAGAGAGAGAGAGAGAGAGAGAGAGAGAGAAAGTACAACGAAGATAATCAACAACGTCACATATCTTGAAGTGTAATTTGTTTTTAAATGATAGTTGTGATTTATCTCGCATCTACCAAACGCTCTCCCAAGTCTGTTTCATTTAAGATAGAGCAGAGCAGTTTATAAATTATTCTTGAGTCGAATAAACGTTTTCTGTCTTCATGATAAATAACAATTTCTAATATATATATTTGTGAAGCTTGCTTTCCAAGCGAATAACTTTGGGTTCAATCCCGCTGCGCGACACTTCAGGCAAGTGTTTTCTATTATAGCCTCAGGGTAGAAAAGGTCTTAGTGGATATGGTAGAAGGAAACTGAAAGAAGCTCGTCGTTTGTGTGTGTGTGTGTGCGTGCATGTCCTCTCAACCACTGCTTAGGGACCGTTGTTGAGTGATTGTGTTCCAGTATTCTTGTGGGTTGGCAAAAGAAACCGGTAGAATAAGTACAATGAGTAAAACCGTAATTCATTAGGGAGTTACCCTAGCATGGGCGTAGAGCAATGACTAAAGCAAGGAAAAGCTAAAAGTTTATATTTATAAATATACTAGCAGTATCGCCCGGCGTTGCTCAGGTTTGTAAGGGAAATAACTATAAAGCATTTTTAGAGAGTTATAGCCAAAAAATAGCAAAAAAATGGAAAAAAAATGATGGTAAATTTTTTTTTGAGAGTAATAAAAGGTTGAGTTGCGTCCCCTAGACAGTCTGTGGTTTGTTTTTTTTAATTCTCGACCCCATGTCGAATTTATCGATTTTTTTCAGAACTGGGGGAACTTTTCAAAATTTTCGCTGCGTTAGTTTTGAATTATGACATTGGGCTATGTGTGTGTCAAGTTTCATCAGAATCGGTTGAAAGCCGTGGTCAGGGTGAGGGTACGAGAAAACAGACACACAGAAACACGCACAGACAAACTGCCGTTTATATAGAGAGAGATATATATATAGAGAGAGAGCGAGAGAGAGGGGGTGGAGGGAGTTAAAGAGAGAGAGAGAGAAAGAGAGAGTCAGCAGGTGATATCCAGAGATGCTCATTATAGAAATTACGTTGTAGTGCTCAAATAATTTGAACTTACGCCTCCGAAATCTTTCTCGAGGAGGTCAATGTCGACGGGGTGAAGAGTGACCAACAAATTCAGGCTGATATAGAAATAGCGATGCAAATAAACAAAAGAACACGCTTGGGCTTATTGTATAAAATATACATTCGTACATATATACACGTAAAATTGAAAATATTCAGATGAACATGCAAGTATAAGCATAAATATGTTTATATATTTACAGAAAGGTTTTATAGACAAGCCCATATATATATATATATATATATACATATATATATATATATACATATATATATATTCATAATACATACATACATTCACAATGCATACATCCATCCATCCATCCATCCATCCATACATACATACATACATACATAGGAGGGGAAGTCAAAAATTATCCGCGCACTCGTCATAACATATCTTTATGATTGTCACTCTGCCTTCTGTACTAGAATGCTGATAGTTGGTGCTATTGTGATCACTTAATTGAAATTTGCGCTGATCGTGCCAGTCTTCGTCCTGGCTTTACAGTATAAGCATGGCCGCTCCACCAGCAGCGTGCACTAAACAAGAACGAAGTGTGCCGATCCGATCAACAGTGTACGATCAACAGTGTACGATCAACAGCAAAATATAGCGCTTTGCTGCCAGCAATTCGCACCAAACGCCGAAGACTATCGTCGAAGAATATTTTGTTGTTGCATGACAATGCAAGCCCACACACGGCTGCCCAGACCATTGAAATACTTAACCAATTAATTTTTGAGGCTCTAGAACACCCGCCTACACTCCAGATCTCGCCTCTTCCGACTATCGTATATTTGGACCGCTCAAAGATGGTTTACGATGTCGTCGATTTCCTACCTGTGAAGATGTGAAAGAAGCGGTGCATAAATAGTTGCATGAACAACCGAAACCTTCTTCTTGGAAGGAATACGCAAGCTCTTGTGGACAGCTGGACCAAATGCATCGAAAATGGAGGAGATTGTACAGAAAAAGGACATACTTGTTTATCCCCTGCTTTTGTGTAAACACTGGAAAAACAGGAGCGCGTATAATTTTAGACTCTGTCGTATATAGATTGATGCATACACATACGCACATATACATATTCTTTTACAAGGGAATGGTTGGCACTGATTCCAAAGTTTCGGCTTGAAACAACCTCGAAGCTACAGTTTGTTGGGTTTCTAGAAGTATACATAAAACAAACATATATACATACATATGTATATATGCATGTATGTACGTATGTATGTATGTATTTATGCACTATGTATGTATGTATATGCAGATTTGTATGTTTTATGCTTGCATTCTCATGCATATAGTTGCATATCTAGACATTTATTTAAATGATAAACTTTTTCTCCTTTCTGGTCCTGAGATTGGTATTTAGGCAGCGTGTTACATATCCCAGGGCCCCAATAATTACAGGCATAAACCTTCTAATCTGGATAGACTTCTCAACAGTTCAGTATAGGTGTTCTCTTTCTCATTGATCTTCAGATTTAAGTTAACATCCACCTGGTAGCTAATTCCCACAACTGTGCACAGTATCTCTTCATCCCAAATCATTATCTTAGGTCCGTTGTGCTTACATTTTATTGAGGTCTTCACTGGGACATTCCGCCAGTATTCCTTTTTATTATGAATGGCTATGGCTTCTACCATATTGTGGATTCTTATTTCTTTGTCCTCGGTATTATCTTTCTGACGGATTTCATTATAGTGTTCGAGCTACAACATCATGTCTCGTCAGTAGATAATACCATAATGAGATTTTCGGACAACTTCTTATGATGTGGGTAATATCTTCAGTGTGAACTCCACAATGTCTGCATCGGTTGTCACATTTTACGGCTTTTCCTGCATCTCTATCCCTGTTGTGCATCAGGTATTTGTTTTGATATTTCCTTTTCATGGATTGCAAACGCAAACCCTTCAAAGTGGAAAGTAGTAATCTGGCTATTGATCTATGATAAACTGCTTCTAGTAACATATCTATGCATAGTTTTCTGCGCATATAGTTTCATCCTTTCATCTGATGAAACGTTGCGGTAGAGTCGTGCGACTTCTTTGGGCATGTATTATAGGTTATCAGACAAGGAATGTTGCTCAAAGTCTTTCCAAGTCTTATGATGTTATCAGCCTCATGTATACATACTTAGTGAAGGGATGTGTGTGTTTATGTGTGTGCGCGCGTGTACACGGAACACACATGCATGTGTCAGTATATTTCTATGTATGTATATAGAAAGAGACACAAAGATAGATGTGTGAGTAAACTTTAGCTATTGCATTTACATTATTTATTTCGTAAGTATAGGCAATTAATTATTTTGATTAATTATCTAATTTGTCTGAGGAACTACTGTCTGTTTAGCTGCCCACGTTACTGTTACAAGTGATTTATGTGATTGTTGTTATTGTTATCGTCATTATTATTATTATTATTAAAAATATTCAGTAGTTTTATTTTTATAGCGTGCTTTCACTTCACTACCGAGCGCAGCTCTGTGTGCCTTACGTATGTGCAGTGATTTGTTGTGATGCTCTGATGGTTATTGTATGGAAAGTGTTCTGCGTAGGATGTGTGCAGTGCCTAGTAGTGCACTTTTCTGTGTGTTATATGTGTTTGTAAGTCCTGGTGTTTTTGTTATGTATTTGTCTGAATATTTTTTATCATGCCTAATGCACCTACTATGATAGGAATTATTTCTGTTTTTAGATTCCACATTCTGGTTACCTCTATTTCCAGGTCTTTGTAGTTTGAGAGTTTCTCCATTTCTTTTAGAGACACGGTATTGATACATCAATTAGAAAGCACTTTTTTCTTCATGATTTCTGACAACTATATCTGGTCTGGTAGCCTTAATTTCTCTATCTGTGTGTATCGGCATATCCCAGAGTATGGTTGCTTTCTCGTTTTCTGTGACATTTTCTGGTGTGTGCATATACCATCTTTTTTCTGTTGTTATTCCATAATGTTGGCGTAGCTTCCAGTGTATGTAGGTTCCAACTCTGTCATGTCTGTGAACGTCCATCTCCACATATTCTGCAGTTACTTGTTATATTTCTTTTCATTACATGTTTTTGGTAATTTCTGGTGGGGAAGCTTTGATCTTGTGCTGCAATTAAAAATCCCTCTGTCTCTGCTTTGAGTCCTGAGCTTCTCAACCATTGCTGGGATTTTTCTTTGTCTATTTCTTTTGCGCTTAGTTTAGTCCAGTATTTACCATGAAGGGGCTTTTCTTGCCATCGTTTTATCATGGTTCGTTGCTGTTCTATTTTTAGTTTGGATTTCATTTGTTTTATAGTTTTTGTTGTTTCTTCATCTTCTTCTTCTTCTTCTTCTTCTTCTTCTTCTTCTTCTTCTTCTTCTTCTTCTTCTTCTTCTTCTTCTCCTTCTTCTTCTTCTTCTTCTTCTTCTTCTTCTTCTTCTTCTCCTCCTCCTCCTTCTTCTTCTTCTTCTTCTTCTTCTTTCTTCTTCTTCTTCTTCATATTTATTAGGTGGTATGATTTCTTGTTTGTATTGTCAGCTTCCTTAAATACTGAGAACAGTTTTTGTTTTGCTCGTGTTTTGCCGCTATTTGTATCAGTTTTCCTTCCTTCTGAAGTAGATATTTTTGCAGTCCTATGGTGGTTATTTTATAGTAGTTTTCCAGCTGTATAAGGTATCTACCACCTTCTATACGTTGTATATATAGTCTTTCTATGTCAG
Source organism: Octopus sinensis (assembly GCF_006345805.1). Lineage (NCBI taxonomy): Eukaryota > Metazoa > Mollusca > Cephalopoda > Octopoda > Octopodidae > Octopus > Octopus sinensis. The sequence continues at coordinate 25,662,613 of NC_043015.1, forward strand.
ATTTTGGGTGATGCATCCTAGATCCTGTCATTATTTTTCTTGTTTTCCTATCTATTTTGGTCAGTTCATTTAGTGTCCAGTTAAGGATATTGTAGCTGTAACTTATAACTGGGACAGCTAAAGTGTTAATACCCATTATCTTGTTTTTAGCATTGAGCTCTATTTTTAGTATTGATCTAACTCGTCTATAATATTCTTTTTTATTTTCTCTTTCATTTGTGTGTGTTGTGTCTTATCTAGTTCATGGATTCCTAAGTATTTGTAAGTTTGGCTTTGGTCTAGTTCTTTTATTTCATTGGTTTTATCTAGTGTGATGTTGCTACTCTTAACTAGTTTTCCTCTTTTCAGGGTTACTTTGGCGCATTTTTCTAATCCAAATTTCATATATATTTCTTTGGTAAATCCATGAACTGTCTTTCGTAGTGTTTCCAGCTGTTTGTCATTTGCAACGTATAGTTTTAGGTCATCCATATATAAAAGGTGGCTGATCGTTTTGCCGTAACATTTATATCCGCATCCTGTTCTATTTAGCATATCAGATAGAGGTGACAGTGCCAAGCAGAAAAGGAGTGGAGAGAGCGTGTCTCCCTGGAATATTCCTCTTCTAATGGGGATGGCTTTGGTTTTCATGAGTCCCGTTTTTGTTTGGAGCTGTAGCACTGTTTGTCATTTATTCAGAGAGTGCCCGATGAATTTTATAATTGTTGGTGCTACTTTGTTAATGGCTAGTGTTTCGAGGATCCATGTGTGGGGGATGCTATCAAACGCCTTTTTGTAGTCGATCCAGGCCATACTGAGGCCTTTCTTCTTTCTGTGGCTGTCTTCAGTTATGGCTTTATTAATCATTAGTTGATCTTTACAGCCATATGAGCCTTTGCGGCATCCTTTCTGCTCTTCTGGAAACAGGTTGTTTTCGTCCAGGTGCTTGTTCAACCTTTGCGATATCACTGCAGTAAATGCCTTGTACATGTTATTGGTCTGTAGTTTTCTGGTTTCGCTGTCTCATTTGATTTGGGAATTAAGATGGTTTTCCCCTTCGTGAGCCATTCAGGCATTGTCTCTGGCTCTGCTAGTATGTTGTTAAAGTTTTCAGCCAGCTTTTTGTGCATTCCTGTTAGATATTTCAACCAGAAGTTGTGGATCTTGTCATGCCCAGGTGTCTTCCAGTTGCTTAGTCTTTGCAGTGCCTGGGTGACCTCTTCAGTTGTTATGGGGGTCCAAAGTTGCTCAGATGCTGAGTTTGTTGTTTTAATACTCTTTCTTTTTGTTTGTTCGTTCGCCGGCCATATTTCTCTCCAGAATTCTTCCGCTTCTTCTGCCGTTGGTGCTGCAGTGATTTCTATTTTATTTTTGCCAAGTTCTTGTTAGAACTTTTTGGGTTGGAGTTGAACTTTTTGTTTTGTTCAAAGACGCGCTGGCGTTTCTCGTACCGGCGGATCCTTTGTGCTTTGGCAAGGATATCTTGCTTCAGCTTTTCTTTTATCTCAGGTAAATCTTTTTCTGTGATGTTATATTTGCAGAGTATTTTTGTTGCTCAGTAGCGTTGATTGTCTACTGATTTCATTAAGGATCGACAGATCTTTTCTCATTTTTTGTATTTTGTTTTGGATGTTATTTATCCACAGGATTTGTTTGGGTGGTGGTACTCCTGTTTGGATGGGTTTGAGTGACTATCCAGCTTCTTTTGTGGCTACAGTGGCTGCTGCGTATACTAAGTCATTTAGCTCAGTGATATCACTTTTTGTTTCAGTGGCTATTAGTTCCGTGACGGCTAAGTTTATGCTGTTTATAATTGGTGTTGTTGTTTCGTCTATTTTGATTTTTGGGAGGTATGGTCGGTGGTCCATTTTGAGCTCAGTGGTTTTCAGTTCTTTGATTATTCTACTTTTTATATTATCATAATCATTAGGCTCCCTTTCGTTGTTTCCAGGTTTTAGATTTGTGTCGCTTTCTTTCTTATTTATATGTTTGTTTGCCGTGTTTTGGCTTGTTGTTTGTCGTGTATTATTATGCATCCTTACGGTCTGGTTTGTTGTTTTTTGTTTACATCGTGTTTGTTGGGAATGTTACGTTTGTCTTCGTGTTTTACTGTTTCAGTGTTTATATTATCGGGCATTGTTGTGTGGCTTCTATCTACATTTTCCTGGTGTATTTTTTCTTTTAGATGTTCTATTTCTATTTCTAATATTTTTTTTTTTTTGCGTTGAGAATGTATCTTCGTACGTTAGCTAGTTTATTAGGGTTCATTGCTGTATCCAAGTCTATATTTATGTTATTTTCCTTCCATATTTTATATGTATGTGTTGTTGTGTTTTCATGTTTTGAGTAGAGCACTGCTGTGAAGTATGCGTGTAGGATAGAAATGTATTCCTCACGTGTCCATTTATGTCTTTTGGGTTTTATTTGCGGGACATGAGGAACAACGCCCGCCCCATTATTTTGACGGTCGTCATTTTCGTAGGGTACCGGTCCGTTCATTTCTGTTGTCACATTGTTTTGCACGTGTAGTTTTTCGTACATTTTGTGTTGTAAGTTTTATTATTATTATTATTATTATTATTATTATTATTATTATTATTATTATTATTATTATTATTATTATTATTATTATTATTATTATTATTATTATTCGTTTGTAACACAGTGTAGGTAAAAGTGCACCGGAGTCTTTAGTCATCTGTCAAGTTACAACAAAGACCTCAGACAGATAATACTTTCCTTAAGATGTGCGCTTTGTTTAATAAGGCTCCTTTTTGAACGACATCAATCTTGCATGGGATTTCAATTGTTAATATTATTATTTATATTATTATTCTCACCACTATTCTGTTTCTTCTTTCAATTTTGTTTCCATTTCTTGCCGGGTGTCTTCCCGACACCTAGGGCAAAGAAACCCACTGTTTATATTAGTAGACCACTAAAATCAACACACCAGACTTTCACTTACAATGTCAAGTTATGTGATAGAAAAATAAGAAAGAAAGAAAGAAAAAGGTTAAAATGAAAATAGAAAAAACGAAAATTAAACAGAAAACCAAGAAATTAAAGGGGAGAAAAAGATAGAAACTTCTCGGCGACAATGTTCTTTTCAATACGTGTGACGTACCAGTTGAAACAATCGTTTGCACTTCACGCATGGATGGTAAACAAGGGACCAACATCATCATCATTATTATTATTTGATGAAATCTCTCAGTTTATTTTGCTGGTTAAGCGTCAGCTGTCCACAGCCAGCAGACTAAGGTGACATTTGTTTACAGGTCATGCTTCAAGAGCCCAGCGAAGAATTATTGCAGTTCCAAGCAATGCTGACTTTTGTCGGTGTTCTACCTTTACATAAATATGTATCAATCTTTTGAGAGCCATGTTGGTAGTCGAAAGCTGATACTTCTAAGTCCACCAATTACTGTTGGTATCTTGTTTCCTCATTGACTACAACCTTCGTATTTCCCACTTCAAATCGCCATAGGTGTTCAGCTTTTCTTCCTTTTTCTTTGATCCTGGTGCCATTGGCACATTCTATGCCGATTATCATGCATGTTTTTCCTTTTTCTGATGTTTCGTCAGGTGATTGCACTGCATCATTGCATCGCAGAGGATTTTGCAATTTTCATTCTCGGTGACTCCTCCTGGGGCATTCTCATAACGCGTCTTTGCTCTTTGTAGGCTGTGATTTCCACAGAGCTCTCAATGGATCATACTTGCTACATTGCCATGTCGTCTTTTGTATACGTGTCGTGCCAATTTCGGGCATTCTCTAATGATGAACCATACAGTTTCACACATCTCGACATAATTCAGTTACAAACATTTACCATTTGATCCCACCGTGGGGTTTCATACATTCTTTATTTGTTGCTGTCGGTAATGTTGTCATTATTTTATTATTATTTACTTTTTATCACAGGTTTTGTTCGAACTCCTGGACTCTTGCATGCCTAGCGGGTTTGCTGCCTGCAGCCTACAGTACCATACTATCCATTCTTTTCAGCTATCCAGTACATTTTCAGCTATCAGTACATACATGTGCCAAGGAGACAAACCTTTTGTTACAGTTCTACTGGGTACTATTTCAATTTCCTTTATATTCCTCTTGATGCCTTCTTAAAATGTCCTCAAGGATTCAATAATAATTGGCACTATCTTCACCTTCTTCATTTATCATAGCCGGGCTATTTCGTACTTAAAAGGGTTATGTTTATTTTTCGCCTTCCTTCTTGATAATTCGTGGGTCAAAAGGGCACGCAACATATTACTGACTAAGAGTAGTGCATGCAATCAAAATGACACTAAGGTACAAATATACGAACCCCAATATATGCATCATGACTACCTATCTGATTAGGGTATAGCAGACGCATGCATCACAACAATTTGTACGCGACATGGTGATCGCATATCAAGATATGGAATTTCATCAGTGCTCGTTCATCAAAAAAGAAGAAAAATGGTGTCCACATCCGTCTAATTATGCAGTGTTCCTTAAAGAGATGTCAGTAGATATATTCTGTAATATATTGTGTATATAACACTGAAATAGAACACCCAGAACGAACACTATTTATTAATATAAAGTATTTCTTATCCTAATGGTAAGTCAGTAACAGAATCATAGAGATCCCTGAGCAGCTACCAAAGATTACTGTTCTTTAAAAAGTCATTGGACTGAGAACCTCTTCAGTTGTTTCCACAGGTTTAGCCTCGTTTCAACACTAACTGAGCAGCCCTCTCATGAGTGGTATTTAAATCATGCCCATCATAACTTTTAATAAACAGAGACTACATTATCCAGATTTTACCCCTAATTTTTATTTTTAAATCGTGATAGAATGGCGGTTGAGAGAAATTCTGTCCGCTATTTCAAGCAGATTAAATGTGCTTCTAAATAGCAGCTCACTTTCTTTCCTCCTCATCTCTACTCTAACAATGCAACATTTTCCTGGTAGAGATATTTGTATCTTAAAACTACAGGAGGGTGAGTCTGAACTTAATAAATGTAGATGCACTGCTACATTACTCATCACTCTTCATTCTTCACCTAAACAAACAACAAAGATAGTAACGGGTTTGTAGTAATGATAGGATATCGAAACTAAATACCTCGACATAATTCAGTTACAAACATTTACCATTTGATCCCACCGTGGGGTTAACATTCACATTAATCACTTTAGTGTCGATAAATACATCTCAGAAATATACTGGATCCTTTCAATTGACTGTAGTCCTTTCTTGAATAAATTTCCCCAGAGACTCAGTTCAAAGAAGCCATTTGTACGAATATCTCTCACTACTTCCGTCGATAAGTCGTAACTCCGCAGGGGCAGCCATTTTGTTTTCGTATCAAACACAATTCAAATAATTTGGTAAATATTTCTGGCGTCCTCCTGCTGTTATTAGCTCATTGTATTGTATATAGGAATGATAAATAGCATAAATAGCAGTGGGAGTTTCTTCGTTGTTAAAGCAATCTGAATGTAGCCAGTAAAAACACATTTAACACTAAAATGAACTTCACAAGTCGTGCAGTGTGATTAACTTTTAAATGACGTTTATAAGTTATCTATCCAACAGAATTTCACTTATCTCATTCGGCAGCGCTACAAATAAATTAATATATATATATATACATAAATATATATATATATATATATATATATATATATATATATATATATTATATATATATTATATATACATATATACATATATATATATACATATATATATATATATATATATATATTATATATATATATATATATATATATATATATACGTATGTATATATATATATGTATGTATATATATATATGCATATATATGTATACACATATATACGCACAATATATTTCACGCACATATATACACACATATCTATATAAGCATGTATGTGTATATGTATGTATGCATCCATGTATGTATATCTTAATATATACACACACATATATATATATATATATATATATATATATATATAATATATATATATACATATATATATATATACATATATATATATATATATATAATATATACTTTATATATATATATATATTATATATATATATACTTTATATATATATATATATATATACATATATACACATTTTATATATATACGTTTGTATCTAGTGGAATATGATTGGACATGTATGGATGTGTGTGTGTCTATATATGTATATATATATATGGGTGTGTATATACATGTATATTTGTGTGTGTGTATATATATCTATATACATATATATGCTGTAGATACATTCATCTCTTCAACAAGCCATTCACCCATCACACATATATACAACCATGCATACATATATCCATACATAAATGCATAGAACTACCAAACCTACAAACAAAGTAAAAAATTTGCTCATTTTGAATGTGCCACAAGGAATTAAGTTAAGCTTCCTTCACACAACCGGTTGCACAGTTAAATGTAGAAGGATCACTTGTGAAGTTTTGATTGATTTCACTCTCTGCTAAATCTCTGGCTGACGTGTGATGATTCATTTCATAATGCCATCACGGCTTCATATATACATACATACATAGTATATATCTACATGTGTGAATAAAATGTACACACACACATGTATATATGTGTGTTGTGTATATATATATGCTATTGAGTCTCACACACTCCTGTCTACTTCACACACACACACATTCTCCTAAAGCTCATACTATCCCCTTCTCTTTCTCATCCTCTCTCTTTCTTTGTCGTTCATTCTCTCTGCCATCTGCCTTGTGTTTATGTGTTTCCTTTTCTCTCTCTCTCTCTCTCTCTCTCTCTCTCTCTTCTTATTTCCTATTAACACTTAACACTTTCTAAAAGTAATACAATCAACATCAATAACAAAAACACGAAATCCAGCGCTTGGGTCCCAATTACGGACATCCCCACCACCACCACCACGATGAGTTGTCATGTTCCCCAGCTTCTCATCTATTTCGTTCATTATTCGCGCCTCTTTTATTTCCTTATTCTTTCATCTCCCGAGACGTCCTCCTCCTCCTCCTCTTGCAAGTATCTTTACTCTTAGAGTTCCGCAACAAACTTCTTCTCCACACTCTTCCTCATTTATTAATGAAACGAAAAAAAAAACTTTATTCCATTGTCATCCGTAGATTTATCTGCAATCATCTTCTTCTTCCTTATTCTAATCGATATCTTCTCTTTATGCTTCCCTCATCGTCGCCTTTATTTCCTTAATTGCAAATTGAACACGCTACTTACTCCATCATCATCATCATCATCATTATCATCATCATCATCGCCCCTCTCCCCCGCCACACACTGCCAGTGCATCGCCAACGCCAGCAGTACATTCACCATCTCCACCGATGCCATCATAACTACCAACAACCACTACAGGATAGCATTATTGACGACCTCCATACTTGTTGGTAGACCTGCCAGAAATAGCAGTTAAAATGTCATCAGATGACATGCTGCTTTCATAAAAACAGGACACATCAGATAATGTCATTAATATACACAATAGTTAGGAAGAATTTTAAATATCATGATCACGGCTTCATGGCTACAACACGTTTGATCATTAATCTACTGGATCAAGGCTGATCTGGTGTTAAACAACAACTACAATAACGCTATCTCCGCAACATCTCCATCTCACCATCTCAGCATTGCTGCCCTCTCCAATTCTTCATCTTTTCTCATCCTCTTTGCAACTTCCACATTCTTCCTCTTCTTATTGCATCCCTCCTGTATATCTTCTAAATATGTCGAATTAGCAGATCCGTTACAGTACTGGATCGAATGGCTTGCGGTATTCGTAATAACCTAGGATCGGAAGTAGTTAGGTTCAAATTTCGCCGAACTCATCTTTGTTTTTCATAGTTAAAAGGCAAAATCATGGCAGTTAGAAGATCCTTTTGCAACAACACAATTTCGCGGCATCTCGGGCAAGTGTCTCGTTCCATAGTCTCGGGACGATAGATGCCGAGTGAGTGAATCTGGTAGACGGAAAATGCGCGGAAGCCCGTCACATATCTATCTGTCTATCTATCTGTGTGTGTATGTGTGTGTGTGTGTGTGCATTTGTACTCCATAACTTGACAATCGGTGTTTGTTTGTTTACGGCCCTGTAACCTGTTCCAATAGAGACAGATTTAATAAGTATCAGACCAGAAAATAAGTACTGGGATCGAAACCCTTTTAGGTTGTGTCCAAGGTTTGTCATAGAGCAAAAACCGGAACAAGTTGTAAAGGAAACAGAAAACGAAACATCAACGACTTTTGAGGTCGATAGAAAAGGAAATGTACGAATGGAGGGTGTTTGGTGGATTAGAGAAAAGTTTAGAACAATTAAGATTGGATTGCTCATGATATCTGGGTCTACACGTTCTGAGTTTAAATCCTCTCTTGTTACGGAGAAACGGCGAAACCTCTGTCAGGACTCGCAACCAACAGGTAACATCAACAGTTTGAGAAATAAGCAGAGTATAATAAGAAAAACTTCAAGAATGCAACAGCGACAGTTTCCTTAGTTCGATCTTTGGATCAAATCTCACCAACATGATGACCAACAACCACCCACAAACCGCCACCACCACCACCACTACTGTGTGGGGGACAACCTCACAGCTCTTTCGTTCCTTAAAAGGCACAGGTAAAACAGTTTTGCTTTGGCTGTTTTGTTATGACTTCTTCCAGAAGTGAGATTCCGTGTGATGTGGCATATTCTTCCTATATGCTTCCTGATTCGAAAAAAATGTCCATGTCCAGGATGCGAAATTTTTTCCCACGAGAGTTTCGGGCCCCAGTAATGTACTCATTTGCATAAAGCCAATCAGAGCTCACCTTGTCAAGTTAACAAATGTTGGCATTCAAAATGGCGACCTCCGATTATCAGCATACAATTTACAGATGTGTATATCTTTAATATTTTCCGTGAATTTTTTACGACCCCAGTTAGTTATAATAAGTAGATCTATAATTTACTACTAATAATATAATAGTGCTCAGCGAAATTTTTTAGTATTCACATATTTTCTTGACTTTTTTAATTTATATTTTCTGTTTGGTTGCCAGCGTCAATTTTCTGTTCGAATTGATTTCATGGTTAGTGTAATGATACACTTTTATAGGCTAATTAATGAAGTGAAAGTAAGTTTCTCTATAAATCAATAAATAGTTATTAGTAATTAAAGTTTGAAAATTTGGTAATTTTAGTCAATCGTAAGCCACAGACACATTCAAGTTTTCCTCTTTTAAATTAGCATAAACATTTACATGAAAGAAAATTACAGGAGACATAACACGTATTGTTTACAAATATAGACAACACGTTCTAGACAGAGAAGTTGCTGTCTGCCAGTAGAGAGGGAAAGAGTAAGGAATGCACAGTGCTGACTAGAAAGGAAGAAAGGATAAAGTTATCTCAGCTCCGATTGGCTGTATGCAACTGAGTTCATTACTAAGGTCCGGAACTCTTGCGGGAAAAAAAAATTCGCGTCCAGGACCATAGGACAAGAGTAACACTAACGATTAAACAAGAGTAACACTAACGATTAAACAAGTTACCCACAATGCTATTTTCATCAATCTCTTACTAAAATTCGCAATGTATGTGGGTTTTTTTCTATTTTTGTGAATTTTCTTGATCTTGTTCGTGTATAATGTGTGCGAAGGTCTTGTTTTGCATTTTTGTTTCGAGAGCGTGAAACAAAATTTTGCAACTATTTTTTAAAAGTAGAGAACGTGAGAAGGAAATCTAATTTATTTCAAAAAACGAAAAACCTATTTTTTATTTCTTTGTTTAAAGTATAAATATGAAATGTCAGTTTTTCGAATGTATCTACATGTCAGTAGATTTAATGGTACACTTTTCTATTTGGTAAAAACCTTTTTCTTCGAGGAACCATTTCAAAACAGGTCCGAGCAGGTCAACAATAAACTAAAGTGACAACAAATTATCATAATGCAGGAGTAGCTGTGTGGTAAGTAACTTGCTTACTAACCACATGGTTCCGGGTTCAGTCCCACTGCCTGGAAAGTGTCTCCTACTATAGCCTCGGGCCCGTCATATATATATATATGTATATATGTGTGTGTGTGTGTGTGTGTGTGTGCGCATCTATGTCTATGTTTTTCTTCTCCAACATCACTTGACAACCGATGCTGGTGTGTTTAGGTCCCCGTAACTTAGCGGTTCGGCAAAAGAGACTGATAGAATAAGTCCTGGGGTCGATTTGATTCGACTAAAGGCGGTGCTCCAGCATGGCCGCAGTCAAATGACTGAAACAAGTAAAAGAATAAAAGAATAAAAGAATCTGTATCAATAAAACAGTTCGTTCCAATCTACGCAAGACTAGTATAAAGAAATTCCCGTAGGAAAAATGCAGAGGAGGAGAGAAAGTGAGACATATAGAGAGAAAGAGAGAGAGAGACAAAGAGATAAGGAGGGAGAGAAAGAGAGGATTCTTAGAATCAAGAAGGCGCGCTGTGTTTTTAAGAGTATATCTAACTTGTGTCTTGGTAAATAAACTAACAGGATTAGTGTATGGTGTCTTTATGCAATTATATGAGTGTGTGTGTGTGTGCGTGTGTGCGCGCACGTGTGTGTTGTATGTATGTATGTGTTTGTGTGTGTATGAGAGTGAACGCTGGTTTGATGACGTTGAGGAAGGGATATATATATATATATATATATATATATATATATATATATATATATATATTATATATATATATATATATATATAATATATATATATACTATATATATATATATATATATATATACATATATATACATATATATGAGAGGGTGAGAAGAAGGTAGAAGAAAAGAGTTAAGTAATCATAAGAGAAAGGGTGGGAGTGATGTGGAGCTTTAAGCACGAAAGGGAAGAATATTAAAACCTAGCAAGCTTGTGACTGCACTGCATCTTTCGTTATCACTTTTTCTCACTCTGTCTGCGTTTGTTTCAAACATTTTATAACTTGGTATTCCATTAAAAGAAGATCTTCTATATTCATGTGTATAGATGTCAATATACGCATGTAATTTCGAGGGAGGGTCTAAGTCAATTACATCGCTCCCTCTGCTCGATTAGAATTTATTTTATCGACCTCGAAAGGATGAAATGTAAATTCGACCCCGGCGGAATTTGAAGTCAGAACTTGAAGACGGACGAAATGCCGCTAAACATTTTGTCACGCGTGCTGATGGAGCTACCAGCTCGCCTCCCTAAAGATCTAAAGAGGAGGAGCGAGAGGAAATTGACTTAATTGAGCCGCCAGCTGGCCAAATATCCAGTCCGTGCAGGCATTGAATATTGAACAGTCTTAAAAAGACTTGGATGAGCTAGTGCAGTTTTGGACTCGTTGGGCAAGGCTGTTTTGCACCACCGACATCTGTAGAGGGGAACAAATGTGTGAGTATTTAGGGCTTTGATCCTCTCTATCTTGTTCTATGGTTGTGAGACTTGGGGACACTGTTCAGGGTACTTGGGAACCGCTTGAACTCCTAGGGTACCGAGACGCTTTGCAAGATTATAGGTTACTATTGGCTGAATTATTTTCCAAAGAACGACTCTCGTTACTTGTATGATTCGGCAGCGCCAACTCAGACTGTTTGGCCATGTTGCTCAATTTTCCGAGTTAGACCTTGCTTATCATGTTCTTTTCACTGAAGATCTGACTGGGTTGACAACTCATGTTGGTTGGCCACATGCCACATGACCACGGCAGATGAAGAATCATCTCACGGAGATAGGAACTGAGTGGAACCCTGCTCGATAAGTCGCCCGGGAGGACTCGGGAATATACAGTCAATTGGAAAATACAGCAATGCTCTGCAATGACACACTCCACCCACCCACCTGACCTAACCTGATCTGAAAATTTACCAAAATATTTATATAGAAGCAGCAAAACGTTTTACATAATGTCCTTCATTCCATATTTATAATTGTTCAGTTCTTGACGTAAAGTGAAAACTAATAAGCCTGAAGGTAAAAGAGATGACAAAAGTGTCCGAAGAAATATAGCTTCCAGAGATGTTGTTTTCCAAGAATTCACATCCAACACTATCTTTTATATTCTTCTTTCAATTATTGGATTACTTTATGGGGTGGGGTGGGGGTCAATTGAACAAATCGGCCTCAGTACATAATTGCTAAGCCAGGTTATTTATTCTATCGGTTTATTTTATTGAATCGCAAATTTATGTGAATGTATACAAACCAACACATGCTGTCAAGTGGTAGAGATGTGGTGGGGAGGCAAACACAAACATGAAGACGCACCCACACATCACATATATATATACACGGCGGGCTTCTACACAATCACCGTCTATCAAATTCTCTTACATTAAATTGACCTCAATTCTGAGACGAAGGTGGAAGCGGAAGGAAGAGGAGAAGGGGAGAAAAAAAGGGAGCGGAGGAGCGAGAGGAAGAGAAGAAAGGAGGAAGAGGAGTTGATGAAGATGAAGATGAATGAGGTTCAAGAGACGAAAAAATAGAAAAAGAAAGAATAGGTAGATGAGAAAGACGGGGTGATGAGGAGAGGATGGAGGAAGAGGAGAAGAACAACAACAACAAACAACAACAAAACAACGATGACGACGAAGGCAACAACGACAAACAGAAATAAATGTATTAAGATTCCGAAGACGGCTTTAGAAGAGAAAAGAAACAAAATCCAAAAACTGAAAGAAAAAATGTCAAACACGTACATACAAAAGCGAAGATTTGCTTGGTGGGATGAGACAGATAAAGAAGAAAAAGAAATAAGAGACAAGAACGAGAAAAAGAAGGAAAAGGAAAAAAAAAACAACTCAGAAACAGAAAAAAAAAACACACAAAAAAAAAAACGGAAATCAAAACGCATAATTGATTGGAAATTATTGTAAAGCCGAGATTTAAAAAGTGACAGAGATAAAATCCAGATAAAAATTTTAGAGCAGATGATATGAAGGAACTTTTAACAATTTAGTTTCAAGATATTCCAACAGTTCACAGGTCTTTGAGTCGGTCGGTAAAATATTTTCTTTCTTTCCGTATTTCTTTGTGTAAGACTGAGTGAATGTGTGTGTATGTGTGTGTGTATATGTATATGTGTGGGTGTGTGTGTGTGTGTGTGTGAGTGTGTGTGTGTGTGTGTGTGTGTGTGTGTGCGCGCGCGCGTGCTTTCAGATTTCCGTATTACACATGTAGAACGTATCACATGAAAGACTCACTTATATCACTGCGGTATTAATATATCAATTAAAACTGATTTTATGACATGATGGTGGAAGGTGGATTTTCAGACTTTTTGCTTTTCTATTCTATCTATAGTTTTATTTTTGCTGCTTTTTTTTCTTCTTTTCCAATTTGGTTCTAGCGTAAATTTATCAGTTAATTCTTCTGCAGAATATGGTAATATGAAAAATGTAATAAATAAAGGAATTACACACGCACACACACACATACTACAAGAGACACACACACACATGCAAACACAAACATGGACTCACACATGCATATGTCGTATGAATAAATAAAAACATAAACAAACGCGCAGAAGTGGATTACTCTATGTTTAAAGTTTTGAATGGATTTCATGTTTGCATGGCAATCTGTTTGTGTGTGTGTTTGTAGTTTGGAATTATATTATCTGTCTAGGTTTTAAGTGTTATTAAGTTGTGAGGTACACACAAGCAGGCGCGCGCACACACGTAGATACGCGTCCGCATGCATACACACACTCGTATACACGTTCGCAAGCACACACGTTACTATTCAGATGTTTTCACTAATCGATGAAGCCATATCATGTTGCGGCTTCATCTATTCATACATGCCTATATTATACACATACAGACACAGGAAGACACACACACACACACGTTTGTGTGTGTGTTCTCTTCTGTTTTTAATCATATGAATTCTTCCTGTGAGGAAAGAGCTGGCTTCTAACACAGATACAAAGCTCCATCGATGGAATGTATGTAACAAAAACAATATCACATTTTAAACTTGAGAAACAACTCGTATATTTCTACTGTTCCCTTTACAGATCGTATTTGTAAAGTGAGTTTGTTGGTTGATGTCTTTTTCTAAAATCCAAGCTCATCTTGAACTGTCAGTTAGACATTTATTCACAAACCAAAGTGCACCAATTATTATTGGTATAAATGTGGATTTGTAATCTGGATAAAGAAGTTAGAGGTTTCGAAGCAGTTGTCCATCTCTATCCTTTCTCTCTTTGATTTTCTAAGAGATGAAACAGGATTGGCAAATGTTTGACTGAAATGTTCCACCAATATTCCTTGCGTTGATGTTTGTGTACCTCTTCAAGGACAGACTGTTTTCCGTATGGCATTGTATATTGCTTTTTGCGACATCATGATGTTGCATAGGAAGATAGTACCTTGATATTTTGGGGCAGCTGCTAATCACATGTGTGAGATCTTCCAAGAAATATGACATAATCTACATGTACGTACGTATATATCTATGTATGTTAGTGCCATATTTCGTCAAGTTCTTTTCGACAGGAGAGGATATGTGTTAAAGAAGACCGGGGTTCTTGCACGCGCGAGCAACAGAGGAAATAAGTGAGTCGAGTGCGTTTATTGTGACCGCTCATGCGGCATCCACAAGAGTGAGTCCGCGCCTGCGTGTGTGGGAGTGCATATGTTTGTTTGCTTTCAGTACTGTACGTTTCTTCTCGTATTGATGTATCCATTTTTGATTTTTAAATATTATTCCAACTGATTTTCAATAGTATTAAGAGGCAGTCCAAAAAATTACATTTCGTATACAAATACGAGATGGAATCAAAAGATTCCCGGAATAGTTCTGTAGCGCGTTAACAGATGACAGCACACGGTTGCGTGCGCAAGGAAATCTAGGAGTATCCTCTATGAGACTGTGTGCTGAGTGACATCGCCGTGTTTATTTTGCATGTTGTGAAATTTGTGCTTTTGTGATCATGTGTATGCTTGTAGTCTGTGATTTTGTCATTGACAGGAAACTGGAACAAAGAGCCAACGTGATATTTTGCGTTAGACTTGGGAATTCTGCTAGAGGGACGTTGAGGAAGCTTCGGCAAGCATACAGGGATGAGGTAACGGGTCGTAGGCAATATCTCGAGTGGTAGGAGCGCTTCAAAGGCGGAAGAATGTCCCTAGAAGACGATGAGCGATCTGAAAGACCCGCGACGAGCGTCAGCCTCGGAAATGTGGAAAATTCATTAGCTTGTGCATGTGGAACGTCGGAAGACAATCAACGACATTGATGTTGATCTGCCTAATTGGGGTCCGTGCAGGCAATCCTTACGTCTGAAACAAGCTTCGTGTGTCTGCCAAGTTCGTCTCCTGTCTGCTGACCACTGAGACGAACGAACACGGCGTCGAAGTCGGTGAAGATCTCCATCAGAATGTCGCTGAAGACCCATCCTTCATGTCGAGGCTCGTCACCAGTGAGTAAGTTTGGGTTTATGGGTACGACCCTGAGACGAAGTCGTCACAATGGAAGAACCGTTCATCTTCATGACCGAAGAAGACATAACAGAGTCACAGCTCATTCAAGAACATGCTCATCGTTTTTTCCGACATATGCTGTGTAGTGCCGCCTCAAGAATTCTTTCCTCAGGGTCAGACCATCAATCGAGTTCTTCTGCGACGTTTTGAAGTGTCTGAGGAAGGACATTCGGCGACGACAATATACCGAGATCTCCTCACACCTGAGTTTCTTGCCAAAAACAACATGGCATCGCTTCCTCACCCAACCCA
>NC_043015.1:25683376-25738376 GCF_006345805.1 Octopus sinensis
TTAAAACAAAATACTAAATCGTTTAAAAAATAATGAAAGTTCTTGCCGTAAAAGTAATCTAAGTGTTATTAATGACTTGGTTATTGACAGCAGCAAAGGCATTAACAGAAAAAACACAACGACAAAATTCGCACATTCACAGACACAAACGCAAGCGAATGTGTTTCGAATCTAAGTTAAACACAATTTTCCATGAATATTCTCCAGATTAACAAAAAAAATCGCGTGAGACATTTTGATAAAAGGACATCAATAAGTTTGGACACCCCTCAGCTAAATCAAATTACAGAGTATCAATAACAAACTATATTACTAGAGCCAGGGTTCACTTATAGCCACATCCATCACTGAGATAATGACCGAAAGAAATCTGTCCTCGGAAGTGAGTGGTGATATGGTGCAGAATGCATTATGATCAGAACTGACGGGGAGAAGGTAACGCGGAACCTAACCTGTTTCTACAGAATATACATGCATTTTTGAAAGGGGAAATGTTGGTATTAATAGGGAATAATGCCAGCGATATTTTTGGAAGACATGAACAAAATGCCCTTTACACATTTACACTTTGCCAAATTTGGATGTAAGGCTAGTTTCATCATATTTTGTAGTCATAACTTACAAAAGAAAACTTTGGACACGGAACATTGAAACGAAAGAACATCAACTATATAGCACGTGGTGCACCTTGTCGACTACCACTAGGTCCGGTCTGTTATGCTCCAGCATCTCATCTGTTTTGATTAGGAAATCCCAGAGGATTGTGTTAGCCTCCGACTCCGCCACTCAGCGATTTGTGCTCATACCACTTCTTGCCTCTCTCTATCCCCCACTTTTCGCACAATTTCCAATGTAGCATCTCGCTATCTGATCATGTCGACATAACTTGTAGTGGTTTTGGGCAATTCTAGGGCATTCATTTGTGATATGGGCAATGGTTTCATCCACTATTACATATGTGACACAGCAGAGACACTTGCTCATTCCAAAGGTTGACCCTCCAGTTCATGGCCAAAGCTTGGTCTTACGCTGCCAGTATAGTGTTCTCGGTCTTACTTTTTAGAGTTCCTTTCTTCACCCAATGCCACCTATTTTTTCCAGCAACTTCTCTTTTGGCAACATGGAATTGTTCCTTGTCGAGTAATTCTTCTTTGTGTCATTTTAGTACTTTTGCCTTCGTTTTTCCTTTTTTTTTTATTTGCTTTAAAAACTCTCTCCTTCCTAACTGACACAAGCAAGGTTCCTCTCTTGATTTTCACCTCCACTAATACTTGATCCACTGCTGTAAATTCCATACTCCACTATTTCATACTGTGCCATGCAAGGCTTTTCATTATTATTGTGTTTTTCTTTTAATCTGCGTGTTTGTTAGAATCACATGCCGAGACACACCCAGCGTCCTAGGGTGAGTAAAGGATAAGAGATGTTACAGTATGATTGAAAGCTTGCGGAGGGGAAGTGGCAGGAGCAGTCGTGAATTATCTTTATGTAATACAACACAGACATTTAAATGGATAGGGTTTTTCTAAGGATGTCAGCACAAACTTTTGGATTTCTCTTAGTCATGGTTCTCATGGGATATTATCTAGATGTTTCTGACATCCCTTTCTTATACCTAGGACACCAACAATAGCAGGAATAGTTCTCGCTTGAAGGTGTCACATATTTCTGCCGAGGTCAACTTTGCCTTTCATTCTTTCGGGGTCGATAAATTAAGTACCAGTGAAAAGACTGGGGTCGTTGTAATCGACTAGTGCCCTCCCTCAAAATTTGAGGCCTTCTGCCCCCAGTAGAAAGGATTTTTATTATTGTTATCATTAATATTATTAAGTGGGTGAACTGGCAAAATCGTTATCCCGTCGCTACGTTCTGAGTTCAAATTCCCCCGATGTCGACTTTGCTTTTTATTCTTTCGAGGTCGATCAAATAAATACCAGTTGAGTACTTGGTTCGATGTAATTGATACACCCCTCCTCCAAATTTCAGTCCTTGTGCCTATAGTAGAATGTATTATTATTATTATTATTATTATTATTATTATTATTATTATTATTATTATTATTATTATTATTATTATTATTATTATTATTATCATTATTATTATTATTAAGATCATTATCTTTATTACCGCCACCAACGTCATCTCTGTTCTCATCTCCTCAACCGCCACCATCATCATCATCATCATCATCGTCATCATTCTTCCGCACAGCCTTATGTACCTGAGGCACAAATAGAAATCGCATGAAAAGCCATTAATTTTTCAATCTTCCCTGAATCTATTTCACATTAAACGTAGTAATTTAGTTACTGAGCACCCCACCAACACCATCACTGCCCTCCTCCCATATCATTCACTACTGTCATTACAACCACCAGCACCGCTGCCACCCCACCAAAAAATAACACAATAGCACCACCAACGTTAGCAGAACCATCACCTTCATCACGATTATCCACCACCATTACCACCACCACCAATGCGATATTTCTACTACTCTCAATTGCACCGTCATCATTATCATCATCTTTATCAACGCTTTCCGTCACCATCAGATGATGATCATCATAATCATCACTGCACTCTCCAGCATCACATTTGCAGTCGCTATGTCCTTCAACCCTCGCTATCACTATTATCCCCATCACTGACATACTCACCATCACTATTAGTCCTACCACCACCACCATGGCCTTTTTTACAGATCACTACGCCTCCTCCACGCTAATCCCATCTGCATCATTTCTCCCTTTTCCATTCTCTTCTTAGCCCCACCTCATTTATTTCTCCACCTTTCTTACCCCCCCTCTTATCTTCCCATCTAATCATTGCCCATTTCTTCTCCTGACTTCATTTCTCGTCCATCTTCTTCACTTATGTTTTGTTTTCTCTTCCTTTCCATTCACTTCTTTCCTTTCTCATGTCTCCCTTTTCTCTCCCCTCACTTCTCTAACCCGCCTGGTACTTAATTTATCGACCTCGATAGGATGAAAGGCAAAGTCGACATCGGTATGATTTGAACTCAGAACGTAATGACAGACGAAATACCGATAAGCATTTCGCCTGCCACGCTCATGATTCTGCCAGCTCGACGCCTTCTCAATAATAATAATAATGATAATGGTTTCACATTTTGCCCCAAGACAGTAATTTTAAGGGAAGGGATGAGTCGATTACATCAACCTCGGTGTTCAACTGGTACTTATTTTGTCGACCCCGAAAGGATGAAAGGCAAGTCGATCTCGGCAAAATTTGAACTCAGAACTTAGGGACGAAATACCTATTTCTTTACTACCCACAAGGGGCTAAACACAGAGCGGACAAACAAGGACAGACAAACGGATTAACTCGAATGTATCAACCCCAGTGCGTAACTGGTACTTATTTAATCGACCCCGAAAGGATGAAAGGCAAAGTCGACCTCGGTGAAGCGCCAGGCGAAATACCACTAAGCTTTTCGTCCGACGCGCAAACGATTCTACCAGCTCGTCACCTTAAAAAAAAAAAAAAAATAATAATAATAATAATAATAATATATACATATATATATATATATATATATATATATTATTATTATTATTATTATATATATATAGTGACTTGTAGGTCTTTGCTTTCTGAACAAGGCACATGTAGGTTATTATGTGCAAATGCTAAAGTTGAAAGTTGTATTCCAAAATATACGCGCACAAACACACATGTATATACATAAATACTTGCGTAAGAATAGATATGTATCTACATACGCACGCATACATACATATTTACACACACTCACATACCCATGTATATAATGCATGTATATATGTGTACATGTGCTTTTTACATGAATTGTGCCAGACAACGCAATCGAATAATTATAACATATATTAAGTGTGGATTACCGTGCGTCATTTTGTATACATACACGAGTGTATATGTGTATATGTATGTGCGTGAGAAAGAAAGAGAGAGACAAATAGAGAGGAAGAGAGAGTGCGTGTGCGTGAGTGTGTATTTGCGAGTGCCTGTGAGTCTGTGTTGAAAGGAATCTACGTAAGTATGCAAAATTTATGTATTAAAATATTAAAGTATTTAAGAACCAAGTAAGTGAAAGAGGATAAATAAACCAATCTAAGCCATAAAGATGGTGTAATTTTGTATATAAGAGAGTCCTCATAACGCTTCTTATTAGCATAATGCTAAGGTGGTCATGCTAAAACTATTCAACAATGAACTTATAATTCAAATATCATCCGAGAAAGGGTACACGTTTTCTATTGAATCAAACCAAAGTTTAACGGCTAAGGAAATAAGATAAATATTTCTATATGGGGTAAACTTAGTTAAAAACTTTGAAAAAAGTATATTTATATAAAAAAAAATTATCAGCAATATGAAAAAATCGGGAAAAGGTATAAGAATACCACATATATCTATGTAGAAATATCATATGTACATATATACCTATACACACACACACACACACACATATATATATATATATATATATATATATATATATTATATATATATATATATATATATATACATATATCCATATATGTACATACACACACATACATATACATATATCCATATATGTACATAAAAGCATATATACATATGTACATAAAATGATATAGTACAATTATAAATATAAACGTAAATAAATATAAACACCATATTGTACTATATTATAACATGATTATTATGGAAGTTAGAAACCCCTTCACAATCCATGATTACACTAGTACATATGAGGGTACGCAGAGGTATAAAATGCAATAATATAAGATAAAAGGATAAATAAAATAAAGTAAAAAATACATAAAAGGTAAAATAGTTTTGTATAAAATTCCAATAAAGAATGAATTGATAAAATGAAAAAATCGTAAAATGTATACCGGATATAAAAATTAAAGGTAAAAGATAAGAATAAGTTAAGGTAGTCATCACGAAAAGTAATTGAAAATTAAGATGAAATAAAATAGAGATAGCATTGTAAATGGTTTTAAAAAATATTTAAAAGATATATTACAGACACAGATATGTGTAAAATCATAACAGTTCATAAGGAGTATTTAATATACTTAAGTGAAGATTAAGATCTGGTAATCCACTTTAGATATACGTCTTTTGACAGGTAAGGGAAGAAAGTATTTGAACCAAAAGTGGAAATAGGGAAGTATAAGTATAGGAAGAATGCAGATTAAACAGGTAGGGGCTATAAGAGGGCAACATTATGTACTATTCCATACAATAGAAGTCATGTTATGAAAGATATGACACCCCAGGTACTTTCTGCCACGAAATCATAGTATTTTATTTGTTTCTGAAGGTTCGGGTGATCCTATGTACAGAAGACACTCTAAGGTCCAATTTATTATTAATTAGGTTTTTCTTATATATATACTTGAAAATTTCCATACAACATAGTTCGCATCCATATCTTTGTATGGCTGAGTTCCACGATATATATTCCATTTAAGTCTAAATTTGGTATTGATATTCTTAAGTTCCAGATTTTACCAGGTAATGATGTACTGTTGGCTTTATGTCTAAGTATAAGAGATGAAAAATGGTTATTAAGGCACTTCTGCATATTTATCGAGCACCCGATGTAAATAAAATTTCAATCATTACTGTACCTTTGTAAACAACGATCTAATAACGGGCATTGGGATCTTACCCTACAATTGCAGCTGCGGATATTATTGCTATTATCACCATCATATTGTCTTTCCATAGCTTCTAACGTTGGAGATGTACTACGGTGTCAACTGTTCATCACCAGCAACGCCTATTATTTTTCGAGCACTATCCGGAGTATTCGAGCGGTTCCAAGCAGTGCTGTTTTCTGCAAGTACTCCACACTTATTGCAGCCCCTATTTGCTCTGTCAAGTCCATACTTGTTGCTAAGTCTCCAATAGACAATCTTTGCTATATTGTCGTGACGTCTCTTATATATTTTGGGGGGCTAGTGGCGTACATTCACTGGTAATATGCCATACGGTTTCACCATTTTGTTCACAAATTCTGTACTTATCACTTTCTGATGTGTTGTCTATTCTGAATTTGATGTAATTCGTTCTTAACGTTTGCTCTAGGGCAGCACAGATTAGAGTCCCCGTTTCCGGTTTTAAAACACTTTTAGTCCTCCATAGCCATCTTTTCTACCTGTCTTACCTTCAATATCCCTATGAAATTGTCCATGCATTCTTTACTTTATCCACCTATTTTAAGTTTCATTCATTCTCAAGTGCTTGTACAGTGCTTTATCTTTGCAATTTTCCATCCTACACAAGCCTGATCTTCTTACTTCCAATAATAGCGTTTTTGTGGCATAGGGTTTTCCAGCATCTACGAGCTTGAGCCAGGGTAGCACTACCTACTCCAGGTACTTGAGCCAGGGTAGCACTACCTACTCCAGGTACTTGATGCAGGCTCCCATGTTGAGTTTGAAGTGGTGTGTGAAAATGAATGGAGGCATAAAGTCGCCATCACTAGTGATCCCTCCAAACACAGTTATGTTGACTGGAGGTTTGATTTTTATCCCTTTCGGTGCATGTCTTCAGATTGACACCCAAATACTCCGAAATGTTCCTTCTGGAGCGTCCGGCGCGAATGTCAAGCAGTACAGCATGTCGTTTCCAAATTTTCGGCAGAGTGAATAGTATAATGGTGCTGTTTTTATCACACGACGCCTAACTGACCCTACTATATTGTGTAGTCGACAAAATCAAAAACAAACAATGCACATGGGTAAAATTAGAAATATAAAATGGTAACAATTTACACATCGCACCTGTGTATGTCTGTGTGTGTATATATATATAAACTAGCAGAGATACCCAGTGTTGCCCGTGTAACATCGAATTGAAGAATTTCTTTTATATCTTTACTAATGAACTGGAAATCAACGATTCGAATTTCAAAATTAGTGGTTAAGAATTTCAATAGGGGTTCTTTCCCTCTTTACACAAAAATTCTAATCATAACATATTTATCCCATACTATTCTTTATGCCCGGATTCCAAAATCCAAATCTTGTAAAACCCATTTAAAGGTGAAAAATGGAGCACAGGGAGCTCTAAAAGTGGGAGTTAAGGCTCTTATTAGGGGGTCTTTAAGTCAACCAGAGAAGCTGAATTGATGGGAATCTTTTGACTTGTGTCTTATACCTATTGCTGAAATTTCTTTGAAATCGAAAATATATGAAGGTTCACTGGGCTTGTAAAAGAGAGCAAAGTTAGGGGAAACCAAAAGACGAATGATTACAATAAGCACACAGCTACCCGAACCTAGTCGTTACCACCCACCAATGTAGGATTCCTCACTAAACAGGTGACGGGTACAGCTGTAAGGTGCATTACGGATCTATAGCAATTGAAAGCGCGTGACCCAGGTCAAATAAACATTAACGAAAGTGTGATGTGAGGGCTAAGGAGGAATGAAAGAATGAGCCGATTACATGACCCCAGTTGAATACTGGGGTCATGTAATCGGCTCATCCACTCGCCCAAAACTACTGCCCTTGTAACAAAATTTGGAACCATTATTATTATAACCATATGAGAATTATAACACGTTATAACCAAGTGCACACGCACACGCAAACACAATAATCCATTGAGAAACTTGGTACATTTCCCACATTCCGGTAAGATTTTTCAAAATCCAGTTTTGTATTTCTAATTGCTTAGGTCCCTAGCAACGAAAAATATGCCTGGCATTGTCGAGTAGAATTGAATTTAAGTGCTTTCATTTTCTCTGTCCTCGATGATGTCACACAGTACATGTTATGTACTGTGTGTGCGTATCTCCAGTTGTTTGTACATAAAGAAAGGAGAATATACCGTATGAGGAAGTTGCTGCCCCCACACTCACGAGTTTTCTTCAGTCATTATTCTCCGATGGTTTTGGAATTGTGTCCAAATTTTTGGTAAGGATTTGAGAAATTACGTAGTTGTTTCAGGCAAGACAAGGTTTGATGCCAACAGTAGCTTCTGAATTGTCCATTGTGTAGATGTTTTTGTTTGTATGTGTACGCGTGCGTGCGTATATCCATATATATATATATATATATATATATATATATATATATATATATATATATATATATATATATATATATATATATATATATATATACATATATATATATATGTGTGTGTGTGTATGTGTGTGTATGTGTGTGTATGTGTATGTGTGTGTGTGTGTGTGCAATAATCAAAAGATCTCCTCTTCTCAACAAAACAAAGTATTTTCTGTTTATATAAAATGCGGAAGTAATTTACTGTGTATTACCTTGATGAGTTCGATTGAACGAAAGAAAGCGCTAATTGACTGTCTCCTCCTTCTTAATGTACAATATCTGTACACCACTTTAAACACTATATATATATATATATATATATATATATAGCTATATAAGAACGTGTTAGAGTACAGTATAGAGCTCGTCCACCTTCAGAACAGACCAGTATAGGAAATATTCCTATATGCTTCAAACGATAAAATTGGGCTTTATATTATATTTACACACACACGATATATTTATACAAACAGAAACATAGATACATACATATAAGTATATATATATACTCATATACACATACATATATGAACGCATACACATACATATCTCTATACTTGCATACATATATATATATGCATAATTCAGGGTAGCATTACACAAGTTCATCATCAACAACAGCAGGAGATGTCTTCAAAATTCTCAATTGTGTCTGTTTCTGTACATGATGGCTGCCCCCTCGTTATCGAGTATGGCCATTGCACGAGGTGCTAAGACCTTTACTGGCAATAGTCAGCTGAGCTGTAGTTGAAACTGGGCTTCATATACTTTTGGTATATTGTTTAAGTTCTCCTGCTGAATCACACTCCCTTCCACATGTCTGACAGATATGATTAGCTTGGTGTGTAGCACCACCACCAAGAGCGGCCTGGTAGTCAATCACCGGTCTCGCTTTATGGCTACGAAGATGACTCTTGAGTCCAGCTTTACTGAGGCAGGGTCTTGCACAGACACTGCTTGTCACCGTCATAGGAAGACTTTTACCATCTGGAAGTGCAACAGCGATGCCCTTCCTAACATCCCTCTTTACTTTCTCATGCGCAACTCGAGATTTCTCAAAAATAGCTGTCCCCTCATGTACAATCCTTCTCCACCTGCTCTGGTCAATAGCTATGCCCTCCCATGTGTCAGGAGAGATACTAGCATCTTTCAAGGCAGCCTTCAGCAAGTCATTAGACCACTTTTTAGGTTAATGTGGAAGGTCTTTCTCCTTTAGCTAACTCTCCATAAAAGAGTTATTTTGGCATCCTTGTCTTTCATATACGCGTGTTTCGGAATTAGATCGGTATAAAGAATATAGAATTATACTTTACCCAATCATTTTCGTTCATCAGCATGGGATTCCAACAATATTAAATAATAAATATTAAATTCGAAGGCACTGGAAAAATTGAATATATCTCTCCACCTAACGGTATGAGACATATCATATTCAGTGTTAGTGCCGCCGAATTCAAAATACGAATGAGGTTCATCACCTTCCCCTGCCCATCAGCGCGTGTCGTCAAGTAAGATACTACAGAAAAAAAACTGTAGTTTGTTATCAGGGAGAAAAGTCCTATTATCAATAATAACAAAGGGTAAAATTAATTAATTAAGAAGTAATCAATAATTTCACCAAGTAGAACTCGGCATGAAAAAAGACCATTTCACGGTAAACTTAAGTAATGGTTGGGTAAAGTATAATTCTATATTCTTTATACCGATCTAATTCCGAAACGCGCGTACATGGGTAACCAGATATGGATTGATTTTCGTTATTTTTCCTCTCTGCCTGCGTAGATTGTTTTCAAGTATTTTGTTTTTTCTGGGAGTCCCTTTTTAAAGTAGAAGAAATAACTAAGGTTTTTTGACTGCTATTTCTAAACTTCGGTATGTGGTAAAGCAAATCTTTGCTGAACCCTAATTATAAAGTATACTCTCTCTTTTACTCTTTTACTTGTTTCAGTCATTTGACTGCTGCCATGCTGGAGCACCGCCTTTGGTCAAGCAAATCGACCCCGGGACTTATTCTGTGTAAGCCCAGTACTTATTCTATTGGTCTCTTTTGCCGAACCGCTAGGTGACGGGGACGTAAACACACCAGCATCGGTTGTCAAGCAATGCTAGAGGAACAAACACAGACACACAAACATATACACACACATACATATATATATATACATATACACGACAGGCTTCTTTCAGTTTCCGTCTATAGCAAAAGACACTTGCCCAAGATGCCGGAACCATGTGGTTGGTTAGCAAGCTATTTACCACACAGCCACTTCTATATATATATATATAAATGTATAGCTTTATGCATATATACTTGATTCCGTACCCACATACGCGCACACACATGCGTATAGATAGATAAACTGATAGTGAGTTAGATTGATCACTGTACCACGAATATACCTATATATGCACAAATATCAACTTGGCTGTCAGTCCAACTATCTTCATGTATATGTATCTCAGTGTGTAAAGATGTGTATGTTTGATTAGCTGTACGAATGAGACACATATGGGATTTAAGAGTTTTTATTTAAAGATTATTATGCAGAGTTCATCAAGAGAAAATACACAATGTGTAAACAGAAACAGAAAAAAGCTGACGCCACACAAAAAAAAAACAAGTAATGTAAAATTAATTTTAAATTAAAACTTCTGAAATTGCTATTCTCAGTTGTGAGTTTTCCATTTCTGAATCAACGAGAACGGAACCAACCAAACTCTTATTTAAGTATGAACACATGATGATGCATACATAGTGTTCATATCCTCTATGTAGTGTTCACCAACATAAAGAATATTCTTTATGCACCACAGATGATCCGCCATCAAGACTGGTCAGCGAAATATCTTAGAATGCTGAGACGAAAGACTAACTGCACATCGTTTAGATTCACGATAGCATTACTTATCTTGGTTGGTATTACACAATAACTCGAGGTTGTTTGGAATTATTCCAGAAGGTATTTTGAAACATTTCAACAAACGTTCCCATGTATGATTGCAAAACAATTCGTTGAATGTAAAATCCAGGTCAACAGAAGAAAAGCGTTATGTCTTGACTGGATCTTGAAACCGTTAACTCTGAAGGTGTCCGGCTTTAAACTTTAACAAATTTTTAAGCATTTCCAAAGAGAGAGAGAGAAAGAGAGAGAGAGAGAGAGAGAGAGAGAGAAAGAGAGAGAGAGAGAGAGAGAAAGAGAGAGAGAGAGAGAAAGAGAGTGATGCTCACACGTCTCCAGTCGTTTTTGTTCTACTTCGATCTGAAGAGGATCGTCTCTTGGCCTGGGTAGGCACCTCTAGCCAACTAACGATTCATCTCTAGACATCCGTAAACAGGAATTATTCTCTTCTTA
Source organism: Octopus sinensis (assembly GCF_006345805.1). Taxonomy (NCBI): domain Eukaryota; kingdom Metazoa; phylum Mollusca; class Cephalopoda; order Octopoda; family Octopodidae; genus Octopus; species Octopus sinensis. The sequence continues at coordinate 25,694,809 of NC_043015.1, forward strand.
TTTTCTATGACTTTCGCAGTGCATTTCTAGGAAGACTCTTCTGTCCTCCCCCACCCACCAGTTTCCGAACGAAATTTCTTGTCAGTTTCCTTTTACTCCTCTGTTCTCGCCAATGACAAGTTCCAACGATTTGTTGTTCTGCCAGATGAGTCACATATCTTACTTAGTGGTAATGCGTGATGGCGACTTCACAAAGTTGTAGAATCGGATAAAATGTTTTGTGTTATTTGTTACAGCTCATTTTGAGCAGAGTTCAAATCCGGTTTAGTTAACTTCGAGATTTATTCTTTCATAGTCGATAAATATAATTTAATTTCGTACTATCTCAGGGAGGTGGATTTGAGGAATTATTAAAGCATTGGTTAAGAGGAATTATTAAAGCGTTGGTTAAGATACTTTACTCTATTTCTCTGGCGCTTTACATTCTGAATTCAAAATTGTCTCAAGACCTTGATACCTAGGGCTATGCAGCCAACCACAGGAGTACACACTCAACTCACAATCAGCCATCGCAAATAGGCAATAGCATGATGATGCTTCATTCGTCAACAAGTTGTTGTTTTTGTTGCAAATGTTTATGGCTGCGTAGTTGATGTTTGGTTGTTGATGATAGTGATTTTAGGTGAGGTGGTGACGGAGGTGAAAAAGGTATAGTTACCAAGCTGTTCTGGTTGCCTTCTTGCATCACCTCCGATGCTTACACTGACGGAAGTGACATATTATCTTTTGTAGCGGTTGTTACTGGCGCTAACTGTGATATTGGTTGTTGTAGTGCGGTTGGTGTCGTTGGTGTCGGTAGTGGAAGTGACATTACCCGTTGCTGAAGACACGCATCTAATGGAAGCGCTAAATGCTTCGCTGAGAGTGTAAAAGTTATGGTGCTGTCACCGACTCCGTCTCCACCGTGAAAAGCATTGATTCTGTTATTCATGTCATTGATGTTGTTGCTGGTTTCGTCCGCATCTTCACCGCCATCAACGATGTCGATGGTGGTGGTGTTGCTATGGTGATGCGGCTGCTGCCATCATCATGGTAATGTTGTTAGTGTTACCGGTGGGGATGGCGGCAATCATCGGGGGAGTGAGTGGTGGTAGGAACGATGTTGTTTAAGCTTCCTATGACTCGGACCACCTCACCTCTCAACACTGTTTCCACCATTGATGCCATTATTGATTTTTAGAATTTTCAAAGCAAACCGCTTTTAGTTAATTTTCTCTTTTATTTTATCCTTTGAAACGGTGTAAAAGAGGTACTGTCAACCTCTCCCAGCACTCGCTGTCAGTTCCGCCAAATAAATAAATAACAACGAGAGAGTTAACAATGAATTCCCTATTCAACCAAAAGATGACAATTCTAACAAAACTAGTGGAATGGCAAAAGTACATGGCAAATTCTCCAGAAAAAACAACAACAATAACAATAGTAATAGCTCCTCTCTTATTTTGCCACTGGGACCAATTTATACATGCAACAAAGTGCAGGGCTATAAAGACATGTGGCAATATATATATATATATATATATATATATATATATATATATATATATATATAATATATGTATGTGTGTGTAATATTTTACTTGTTTCAGTTATTAACCTGCGGCCTCTCACCTACCTTAAATTCACCTCTACGCACTATCCTTCCACACATCCTTCACACCAACTGCATTTCATGTCACACTTGTTCTAAGCTTATCTCAGTACAGAGATACCTTCCTATACATACACTCTCTTTACCACATTCCAACCCGGCCTTTAGTTATTTTTTTTACTTCCTACTTTTTCCCCTTCTTTCCTTTATTTTCTTTTTCTGTTGAAGGACTAGCGTTATCAAGAGTTATATTAACAATTTTGTTTAAAACTTGTCTATCAATTCTAGCTTTACTAGTTTTTGCGCATTATATTATATACAAAGGAATATAGATAAAACAAAACAAAGGTCAATAAACCCATGAATGAGAAACCGCCAGCAAGATTATAGTACAGCATTCCACGCCGCAGACGATATATATTTTATATATTTATTTAGGATTTATATATTTTATTTAGGAAGTACCGATGTTTCTTCACAAAACTTCCAACAGTTCTGAAGGTGAGTAGGAAGAAAGTTCCCTCAGAAGGATATCTGGTCTGGATACTTGCAATAGAGTGAAATGGACAAAAGACAACCACGACGGCCAGATGATGGACTTAGAAGCCGGAAAGGCCTTTGAGAACAGCAGTAACAGTAACACCAGCTCCAGTTTCCACAACCTGTTTGTCGTATATGAAACACAGAGGACTTTTTCAGGAAAGATAAATTCATGACCAAGGGACAAACATTTAGACTCTTTCATGTCCACAGATATAAGACTTCATGAATCGAAGTCCCCTGTAAAAGGATTTTTTTTTTAAATGTGACTTTTCCATCTTGTAAAACGCGTTTGTGTATGCGTGCGCAAATGAAACAAATATATTCTTTATAAAAATTATGTTTTTTGAAAGTCTGATATGTATCTTCGAAGCAGTAATTATTTTTGTTTCAACACACAGTCTTATAAATTAATCACTTGCCAGTTGAGTATACCTCAGAAAATCTTTTGATCCATTTGTACCTTTTTTCTTTGATATTCTTTATATTCCCCTTTTCATTGAAGTGAACCGGCGGTTTGTTTTTTTTTATAAATAAAATTAGATATCATGCTATCAGCTTCCACACTTCTTTTGTTATATTTTATACTAGGCTCATTGCAATTATACTTCCATCATTCGTACTAAAGGTTATGATTTACTTTCATATAAGTTTTGTAGAAATTCTATGACAAATACATCTTCATTTTATTTATTTTCCCCACATTCATATTCTAAGATAAACTATCAGTAGGGAACATCATTTATCCTTATTGCACTTCACGTGTCTTTTCTTTTTTTTCTGGTTAGTGCATTTTGTTTGCTTCTCAAAATACCATTTTTCATCACTCTCTTACATCTATATCACAATAAAGTAAACATTTTTTTTTTCCTTTTCATCGACTGTTCACTGATACAATTAACTCTTATTATACGTTGTGGTACAGACTTGTGTTTTTCTATACATTTTCATGGATAAAGAAAAACCATTGGAAAGACAAGGTTAACACTAACACAACTAAAAACAGTGACGGAGATGAGAGAAATGTTGCCTGCCTTCAAAGCGCTGCGTACGTCTTTATCATAAGATGTTTTATGAATTTGCGGGAGATATAGAAAACGTGCAATGTTTTCTAAAGACTTTGTTATTTTTAACCCAAATTGTTTCACAAATCAGTACATTCTCCTTTCAGATGTTGGGAACGGCAATGGAAACTGCTGTTCCAAGTATTCATAGAATTACCGTTAGATATTAACTAATCGTATCTTATGTTGAATTTAAATAGACACCGAAACGACGCCAGCGGATTTTGAAGCGTTTCTTCTCATAAATTTCAAGACGTGATTTCGAAATCATACATAATTTTGGATTCTTTCAAAATTACAATTTCTCTCCGGCGGACGATTATCGATTGCTTAATTTTAAGAAATGTTTGTAATTTAGAGAACAGTTTCTCACCAGTGACGTCACAGGGGTTACTGTCAGAATAGCAACAGATAAAACAGTGATTTATTCGATGCTCTAACAGTTCTGCCAATTCAGAGACAAACCTCCATGAATATCCTAGACACGTTTGTAGAATATGAAAATGTTTGAAGGCCTCATCAGAAAATATATAAGAGCTTTGTTTCAACAAAGGCATACATACATAGATACATACATAGGGATTCATTATTATTATTATTGAAGCTACAACAATCGTACCTTCTGAGCTGGAGCCAAGTATTTGGTTTCTTGATAAGAGAATAAAATTCCTTAAACCATACGCTACAAATGATCACGATATCCGAGATAATAATTATCTATAAGACCTTTTTTAGCATCTAAACGATGATGAAAATAAATAAAGAAAAGTTACTTATCCACAACTTTGGTGCCAAGCAGGTGGCCTATCAAAATTAGCACAAAATTAAAAAGAGTAACACAAATCATAGATATAAACATACATCTATGCATACAAATATCAGACGGAAACTTGAGGTGTAGGTGCAGAAAGTTTTGTGAAAGGTCGAGGCATTACCAAGTGCATGAAACATAAGTACCTAAATAACAAAACAGAACACACAGACGAATAGCTTATAGTATCTATGTGTGTGTGTGTGATTGTGTGTGTGTGCTTATATTGATGGGCAGAATTTGTATTTGTATGCATGTGAGTAACGTGAATGTATACATACGCATGAAGATTATCTAGTCATATGTATATATTTATACATGCGAATATGTGTGTATATGTGTGTGTGTCTTTGTATGTGCGTGTGTCTGTGTATATATGTTTATGCGAGTATCTTATACGAAACTTGAGTATATTTTGTTATAGATTTTGTAAGACTCTTGGAACTGCGCAGAAATTATATCTTGGTCTTTGAACAGAAAAATACAAAGTACAAATCGTAGGTGTTAATAAACATCTAGTTTATACACACACACACACAAACACATACACACGTGTGTGTATGGATACAAATACATACGTGCACATACATATACATTTCTGTGAAGTATTTATTTTTATGTGTGTGTGTGTGAGTATGTATGAGTCTGTGTGTGCATGGTTTGTTTTAGGTGTGTGAGGCAGTATGAGTTTAAAAATAAGAAAAAAATATGTAATACTCGCTTATTTGTTGTAATGATGCTGTTACTCTCCGGTTAGTAAACTTAATTTAGTACAAGGGCACGACGTAGTGAGAGTTGATATAACGATGATTGCATTTGTTTTTCATGCACTCCTGTCAACAAGAACGTAAAAGACATTCTCTGTGGGAGTTTGTGTCGGACACCATTATTTCTTCAGTTGATTTTGCTCTGACAGCAGTAGACTACCAAATACTGTATACATTTATTGCTGTGAACTGAGGCTTTTGAAGCTGGAATTACTTTAATACAAGTATGCAAAGCAGAGACAATCACTCCAAGTATCTACACATGTATTTTTGACAAGCTAATTTTTCACATAAGAAATTCTCCAAAGAGAGTTTGTTTGCAGATCAAAGTAAAATTCTGCAGCAAATGCTTTTCACTTAGCAGTTTTTAGAAGCGTGTTAAAAGTAGATGAAAGGACATATACCCCAAGTACAACTCAGTTTAACTCTTCAGGCAAATTTGCATGAATATTCTTGCGTTATTATCGAGGGTTCCTTAATTCCTTATGGCGCACTAAACATTTATTTAGGATAATTTGAATGTAAGTCATACCTGTCTTCATAAAATGTTTCCGCCTCGATCACATAATTTACGTGTTCATACAAAGTAGATGAACAGGTTTATCTGATTTCGTGTTTTTTGTAAATTGGCAGTGTCTATGGAAATAGTGAATTGGTGAATAGCGTTGGATACGAAGCATCACGGTATTTGTTCCAAATGTCTGCGCTATGGGATCAAATCCCGCCGAGGTCAACTTTGTCATTACCCTTTCGCTGAGGACAAATACTTCACTAAGTGATTCGTTGGAACAACGAAAAGCACACTGTTCCGGATTTTTTAATACTGATTTCAAATCTAACGACGGCCTACGTGGATGGTAGACTTAACCGTTCGTACGGTTTGCTTGGGTGACTTTAACTGAGTCCTCTATTGGAAACATTCGGACCGTTAAGTCCATGGCTTCAGGATATTTCCTTCCATTAGTCTAACCTACCATCTAAAGGGTCGTGGACACTGCCTTCCGTAACAATTAAAATGGCCACCACGTGTAATTGTCTGCGTTAATAAAACATAGCCGTTCTATCTGAGGGGAAGAAAACAATGAGAACATTACCCTCTTTACTACCCACGGAAATGTCGACAATGTGAGTTGATCAAGTCATTTAGTTTTGAAGCGTTTCAAATTATCGTAATAGGCATCAGAATGCACTTTAAGTAAATGAAGTGAATCACGTTGTTAGCACATGCACTCCAATGTGCTTTCTCCCCTTCTCTCTCTCTCTCTCACTGAATCTTTATTTCTGTCTATATACACATGTACATAATATACATATATTTATATATTTGTGTATACATATACATACGCATTTATGTATATATATATATATATATATATATATATATATATATATATATATATATATATATATATATATATATATATATACATACATATATATATACATACACACACATATATATAGATTCATATATACACATACATATATATATATATATGTACATATAAATACACACATATATAAATATATATGTATTTATGAATATATGCATATATACATATATACACAAATATGTATATATATATATATAAAAGTGTATAAGTTTGTATATATGTACATATATATTTGTGCTTATACATGCATACATACACAAACATGCATATATATACACATACATATGCATACATATATTTATATATACACAAAAATATATATCCACATATATACAAATGTATCTATACACATGTATATATATATGTGTGTGTCACAATGTGTGTGTGTATATATATATATATACATACATATATGTACTTATTTATATATATATATGTTTTATATACACCTACATATAAACTTATAAAACTGTATGCAAGTGTTTATTTATTTGCATGTGTTTGTGTTGTTTTAATGGATATTATCGCGTGTTGCCAAAAAGTAAAAGTTCTAAAAAGTGAACAATCAAAAATAGAAAAGAAACAAAAAAAAAAAAACGCAAACCCAGAAATTGCAAATTTGTAAAATGTTAGTGCAGTAACTCGTGGTCTGTTCAACCTGGGAATAACGGGGAATATTTACACACGCATACAACTAAAACGCCTTATTTGAATTGAAACAGCGCAGTTCCACATTCGTGAATACTCGAAGACTCCCATATACACAGAACCACACAGGCACGCCTATACGCATCATACATGCAACATAAAAACATGCAGCGACTTTCTCACATACGCTTCGGTACAAACATACAAATACACAGGTTCTTTCTCTCCCTCTTTCACATACTTACGCACATAAACACATGCACCAAAAACAAAAAAAAATAATATTAAATAAATAAAGCGAGTGGGGGCGGAATATCTTCAAACGTTCAAGCACAGTTCAATATAAATTCCATTATCATCAAAACCATCAATTTTATTATCATCATCAGCACAATTATCGTGTTCATCATCATAACTCTCACCGCCATAATTATTTCTATCGTCGCTGTCGTTGCCACCATCACTACAACCAGCACTACCACCCCCAACACCATCGCCGCCGCTTCAGCCGCCGTCATCGACATCAGAATTATTTCCGTTATTATCTTGGCTAACACTAACATTATCGTCAGTATCTATCTACTGCCACCACCACCACAACGGTAGATCACATACGTCGTTGTAATCATTTCCTTCATCATCAACATCATTACTTCCACCACCATGTTATTATCTCCACTATGATGTCGATGATGCTAGTGGTGGCGATAATACTCGCCATCATCATCACTTCACACACTTCCACCCCTACACTACCATCACATTCAACATCCTCATCGTCGTTGTTGTTATTTGCATCTTTTATACTAACATCAGCATCATGTTAGCCCCATCCACAACGCGATCACCGCTTTCATCACCATCACCCCCCCCTACACACACTACCAGAAAAATATGTGGTGTGAATATGACACCACTGGGACCCGAAATAACATCAGTCATTCCTTCTCTTCTTCAAAAGCCCACCTCTTGCCCTACTCAATTATTAAATCATTGGCTTCTTTCTGAACAGACAGAATGGCTTAATATTCCAAAGAGAAATTTCACTGGAAGTGTGTTTCTGTGTATCAGAAGTACATTGCGTGTAATCTGAGTGCATTGCTCCACTTTCTATTGTAAATAGCTTTCCAAGAATTGGAAAAGCATTTTTCTTAGTCTTTTTCGGGGATTCAGGTATGGAAAGCAGGAAGTTTTACTCAAACAGTGAAGGCCTCACACCATTGCTTGCAATTGTGTAGTCCTCGGACAAAGCCATTCAAATGTCAGATGGTGACGTTAAACCTGTCTGCCAGCGTATTTGTTAACTTGCTGTCAGACAAAGCCTTTCGTTTTGCGCTCTGTGTACTAAAAGCCTTCTGAAGAGCTTGTGCTCAAATGCTTGGATTCTTCACTACCTGTCAACTGTAAATGTTCAGCTGTCATATCCATACAGAGGGATCGAACTCACCAGGCTCTGTTACACTCTGAGTCTTGTCGGAAAAACACTAATGGAATTGCCTTTTCGTATTTTGCTCAGCTTCGTCATGGCAGAAGAGGTTGAACTGAGTCTTATTACCTCCATCTGCCGTCCTTGCGCAGGTAAAATGACGAAAGGTTGCCTATTACGGTCATGTATCCCGCCACAACTCCCTGCTCCAAATCATTCTTCAGGTCATAGCTGAGTTGGGGCGAAAGTTAGACTGACAGAAAAAATCCTGGTCTGACAGCATCAAGGATGAAACAGGTCACTACAGAGAGCTTGATTCGCATGACAAACAACAGAGGCCAGAAATGACGGCTGACTATGAAAGTGCCAAGAGTGGCATCGCAACGACTAACTGCATCAGTTAAGGGGTCTTGATGATGATGATGATGGCGGTGGCGGTGGTGGTGGTGGTGGTGATGAAGATTTTAAACCACTTGACAAATTAAATCTACGAAATAAGATCTTGAAACAGTGCCTCCAAAAGGCTTCTAAACAGTTTTCATCTACAAATTGTCGTTCCTATTTCGTAGGAGCATACATTTGTCTATGTGCTGCTGAGTAGAACCGAACTTAAACCAAGCTAGTTATATGAATTTGTTAACCACGCAGATATAACTGTCTTTTTAGTGAAGAAAAGGGACAGTGACTTTGATTCACGCTAGAGTCTCCAAGATATTCAAGGAACGAGGCAGGAAAGTATCCTCAACCTCAAAATCTAGCCCGGACTTTTGCGACAGAATCGACATGACTAAAGTCAGTGGTGTGAAATAACTTGCAGCATAAATGAAATGAGCCCGCTACAGTCATCCCAAATCACGGAGCTGAAGATCTAACTTATTAACTCCACAGCGACGTTTGCAGTTTCAGGGAAAGCTTAGAGATATAATGGAAAAGAATTCAGTTTGACTGAGGATTGAATCGGTGGTCGTGCTCTCTGCTTGTCGAGTACGGTGCTTAAATCTTGCTTTTCGGCGATTTCCACACTCAAATCAGATATTAATCGATTTTGTTTGATCAGAATAAAATGTCGTCAGGAATAACCATCAATTATCTACATTGTCTTTACATCTCGATCATAAATCAAATGTTCATTCTAAATTAATTGATTTCGTTTGTACAGTCGGGACTGAACTCTTGGTTTCAGCGTTAATTATACACATTAATAATTAGTGATATGGGATATTATCTCGGCTAACCTAAGTACACGGCAAAGTGAGAAACATAGTTGATTCTGAGGCGCTTCTCGTAACTAAAACGGTGATTATTATATCATCATTATATTATCGTGATCAGATAGATGAAACGTTAATGTCGACGAATGTGGAATGAAAAATAAATAAATAAAGCCACAGGAAATCTCTGCTCAAGACTGACTCTTGAACTATATTATATAGTCTTGTTCAAAAGGAATCAGTTTGGCCAGAAATCTGAGAGTGTTAGAGATAGAACCACGGAAATCAAATAGAATTCGAAATTACTCAAACTACAACCATGCTGATTAGAAGTGAAATCAATTAAAAGCAAACATCAATCAAATTCTAAGACCTCCTGTTCGAAATCTAATTTTCGTGTCACGTAAGAAGAGGCGAAGCTTATGCCAGATAGAATGGACTGAAATCAAAATTCTAAAAGATTCCAGAGAATTATATCAAGTAAACTCTAGGTCAACAATAAGTTTAAGGTTAATGATATGAAGAAAAGAACATGGGCTTTTATTGCCTGTGTTTTTTTTTTTACTGTGGGTGCCACGTGGATGGGGATACACTGCTCGATGACTACTTATTTTGTAAGAAAGAGGCTGAGAGAATCAAAGCTTCTTTGATCTGTAAACCATGCGAGGGGACTGTAAATTTCAGTTCGACCAAGTGATAAAAATATTGCATGATTAGTCGATAGAAGAAGATGGCTACGGAAATTCTCTTTTATCTCTCTCTCTCTCTCTCTCTCCTCTCTCTCTCTCTCTCTCTCTCTCTCTCTGTATATATATATATACACACACACACATATATATATATATACACACACACATATATATATATATATATACACACACACACACACACACACACATACACACACACACACACACATATATATATATATATAACTTCAGCAAAAAAGAATGGGCTGAGCTGAACAATATAAAACAAGACAAAACAATAACAATCAAAGAGGCCGATAAAGGGAGTGCAGTTGTCTTAATGGACACGACATTTTACATAACTTTAGTACTATCTATGTTGGAAGACACACCATATTATGAAAAGGCACAAAACTACAGTCAACAAAAAATAATGAGGGAACTAAAATCCATGTTAAACCCATACAAAGAAGGGCTCACCGACAAAGAATATGACTATATGACCAATTTCACAAGTAAAACCAGCCAATTCTACGGTATTCCTAAGATACACAAAAGTGAGAAAATAAGTAACGCATTCAAGATAGCCACAGACAAAATAATTAAAGTCCCTAATCCTAATGACCTCAAATTGAGACCCATAATAGCAGGTCCCGCATGCGAAACCCACCGCCTCAGTAACTTTTTAGACACCCTGTTAAAACCACTCCTTAAACATGTCAAAAGCTATATAAGGGACGGCTTGGATATGCTCAATCACCTGCCTAATACTATAAACAAAAACACCCTACTAGTAGCCTTCGATGTAGTCAACCTCTATTCCAATATCCCCCACAACCTAGGAATAGAGGCAATTCAATTCTGGCTAGAGAATCACGCCAACGAATTCCCACATCGCATAAAAAAGAATTCGTGATAGAAGGGGTTAAATTCATCCTGGAAAATAACTTCTTGGCCTTCAAAGACAACTTCTACCGACAAAAATCGGGGACGCGAATGGCCCCCTCCTTTGCCAACCTCGTCATGGGATATCTAGAAATCAGTCTGTATCGTAAGGTTCTAGAAATATATGGCAGTCCTTTCTGCCTCTACATAGAAAACAACTGGAAGAGATACCTAGATGACTGTTTCATTCTTTGGCATGAAAATATAGAGAAACTCAAAGAATTCCAAGCAATTTTAAATGGGCTGGACGTAAACATCCAATTCACGATGGAATATAGCCAGCAACAACTCCCCTTCCTCGATATCCTCATTAAGAAATCTAATAATATAATAGAAACAGATTTATACTATAAGCCTACAGATTCTAAGCAATATCTTCCATTCAATTCATGCCACCCCAGACACACCAGAATGAATATCCCCTTCAATCTAGCAAAAAGGATATGTACTATAGTTTCTAATGCAAACGCTAGAGACACACGACTACAAGAACTAAAAGATACCCTCATCACCAGGAACTACCCACCTTCACTTATTGACATATGCATTCAACGTGCCCTTCAACTCAACATCCAGGAACTCAGACATCCCAAATCAAAGAAAAATTTACGACCAAAAGCCTTACCATACATCTCCACACACAACCCTCTCAACAATGAAGCCTTCGACACCATCCTCCAAAACATACCCCTGCTAAAAAAAAAGACCACAGAACGAACACAATCCTCCAAACACACACGATCATAAAAAGCAAGAGACGGCCTAAATCTATGAAAAGTCTCCTAACACAAGCCCGAATACGCTCTTCAACACAGAAACCGACAGTAAAAAAATGTAGAAGACCCAGTTGCGGGATATGCGATTATCTAATTGAGGGATCAGAATTCTCCTTCAAGCAGGGTCAACGGTTTACTGTGAAAAGCAACTTCACATGTGCTTCGGAGAACCTGATATACACACTAACATGCTCTGAGCGTCAAGAGCAATACATAGGCCAAACAAAAAATAGTTTGCGTAAAAGAATGGCCCTGCACAGATCCCAGATAAAAATTCCCCAAAACAGAAAAATAGCATTCAGCCAGCACATAGATATTTGCGCCAACAACAAAACACCAAGCTTCAGGATTTTCCCCCTCTACCAATCCAGGGACGATACAACCTCGAGCCAACGAATAAGTAAAGAAACTCTCTTTATTAAAAAATAGAGGCCCCTTCTGAACGGGTCTATAACAAACGATATATCCACCTCGGCTTTAGAATAACACAAATACACACGCAAATATTACATTCCTAAGAATCCATTAAAAATCAGCCCCAATCACAGCTATAACCCATAACGTGCCAACTTTAAGCCATACAACACCTCACTACTTCCACTCATTCACATTCCCCCTTCTCTTTCTTCTTCTTCATCATCATCATCATCATCATCATCGTCGTCATCATCATCATCATCATCATCATCATCATCATCATCATCATCATCATCCTCATCTTCTTCTTCTTCTTCTTCTTCATCATCATCATCATCATCATCATCATCATCATCATCTTCTTCTTTTTCTTCTTCGTCTTCTTCTTCTTCTTCTTCTTCTCCTCCCCCTTCTACTTCCTAACTTTATCACTAATGCTTTTTAGTATAACACCTACGCAAATTCTATAAACAAACCTTTCAATAGAAATATTCTCATGAATTGAACAGCAACTGCTAGCCGCCACTGGCCACTCAAAATACGACAATCAAGGCACTCCCAAATTTCCTCCCCCCCTTCTCCTCATCCTTCTTCTTCTTCTTCCCTACCAAGAATTCACAACAACCTCGAACCCTCAGGTGTGAACAAAAGAGACAGAGAAAGGCAGAAACAAGGAAAATGCCACTTATATTTGAACACTATACAAATATTATTTAAAAAAAACTTTTCTTTTAATTTTTCTAAATTTAATTATTTAATCGTTACAGTTGAAAAGGTCTCAAAATGACTGAAACCGGTACTGAAATGTTCTTTATAAAATTATTTTAGCATTTTCTATCTTGACTTGTTTTTTCATATATATATATATATATATATATATATATATATAAATGTATAAAGATGTGAGTGTGTGTGTGTGTGCATATATTCTTTTCTACTCTAGGCACAAGGCCCGAAATTTTTGGGGAGGGGGCCAGTCGATTAGATCGACCCCAGTACGGAATTTGAACTCAGAAAGACAGGTGAAATACCTATTTCTTTACTACCCACAAGGGGCTAAACACAGAGAGGACAAACGAGGGCAGACAATCGTATTAAGTCGATTTTATCGACCCCAGTGCGTAACTGGTATTTATTTAATCGACTCCGGAAGGATGAAAGGCAAAGTCGACCTCGGCGGAATTTGAACTCAGAACGTAGCGGCAAATCAAATACCGCTAAGCACTTTGCCCGGCGTGCTAACGTTTTTGACAGCTCGACGCCTTATTCAGGTGCGTATATTACTTGCTTCAGTCATGGATTGCAGTCTAGGAGGTAAGATGGAGGACAGGGGAACGTGTTACTAGTTAAGGATATACATATATAAAAGGGAAATAAATAAATAGCATATAATTGTATTTATATTTATCTATTTACATATATCTACTTATTTAGATACAAACATAGTGAAGGAGAGGTTGTGTGGTAAGAAGCTTGCTTCCGGTATAGCGTTTGTCAGTTGGATTGTTGGTTTTGTGTGTTGAACACGTGTCTTGTTTTGGCTGTCTTGGCGGTGCGACGTTTTTCTTCTTGTGTGATGGAGGGGCGTCGTGTAAAGAGATTAATTATTCTTCTTCAGAGAGAACAATTGTCTACAGAACGTATCTTGAGGGACGTACTTCCAGGGTTAGGGTACAAGACATATCACCAGAAGTAAATGTGGCCTGACTGCTGGCTGCGATACTGGTAGGCATGGAAAAGGTGGTGATCTTACAGGACACAGAATACCCTATAGGAACTGGTAGGGACAAAATCCTTGAAATGATGGTACACGTTGCGGAGAAGCCATAGAAAAGCTGGTAGAGAAAATCACAGTTGAAGAGACAATGTTGAAAGTTAGACTGGAGGGAAGGATTCCGCAGTGCTATAAATGTGGTCTGAAGGGCCACAGAGCGGTGTGCCCTCCACCACTAGAAAAGGCGAAGAGTGAGAAAGTGGTAGGTACTCCACAACCCGTGGAGGAAAAGGAAAGCGATGTGGAACTACAGACGAAGTGCCAGCATCGAGGAAGAGGAAAAATAAGCCAGCTGGGAGATAGCGAGGAAGAAGAAAAGAAAAAGGACACATGTGGTAGAGTATGACCCCCAACCCAAACCCACCCGGCCCCCACCAACTCTACCCCAACCACCCCCTGCAGACACCAACCCTCCCCATGCTCAGTCTGACATAAAAACAAGTACAAACACACAGGAACCTCAAGCTTGCCATCCCCGCCCTGTAAAGAAAAATATTTAGTAATGTATAATGGACATAATGAAGAACTGTGCGATGAGATGGACTCGTGGGACGGAGTAGTAAAGATGGATGTAACGAGAGTAAGGGTTCTACTCGAGAATATTCTGTGCGTGTTGACGGTACCGGAGTACGTGTGGAGATTACATAAGAATGTAAAAAATCTGAACTGCGAGTGGTGGGTTCAGAAAAGAGACACCAGTACAAAGTCCGAACAGATAATTTTGATATTCTAAAAAAGTACAATATAGACAATTTTTAAAAAATAGGTGATTAAATAATTGTTTTCCAAAAAAGTTGCATTAACAGGTTCAATGAAGTCGCTCAGAGGTAGGGCTGAATCGCTCCTTTTATCTTTCATTATATTAATTCATTCTTTTCATTCGTTTTGTGTTTTGTCTCCCCACTTTGTGCTGTCCCCTCTATATAAGGCTTTTATGGCAAATTTCATAAAATAAAGAAGCTTGCTTCTCAACCACATGGTTCCAGGTTCAGTCCCACTGCGTGGCACATTGGGCAAGTATTTTCTATTAAAGCCTCTGGCCGACTAAAGCCTTGTGAGTGGATTTGGTAAATGGAAACTGAAAGAAGCCCGTCGTATATATATATATATATATATATATATATATACACTAGCATTATGACCCGTCGTTGCCGAGTCATAATGCTAGTGCATGTATATATGTGTATATATATGTGTACATATTACATGTACATCTATATATATACATCTACACATAAAATACAAAATACAAAGTTATATCTTGATATAGCTAGTGATAACAATATTCAAAATATATAACAGACTGGAACCGTAGGCCCGTTTCTTGCAATTTCGATCAATTGTATCTTGTCCTCCCTCTTGTATAGAAGTGTGGCTACAATCCAGCCTACCTCTACTTCTGGGGGGACATTTTTAATTTTTATCCGGGACGTCCTACGTCCCAGATATAAAGGTAAAAATAAAATATTTCCACTTTGCAAGGTTCGAGTCGAGTACTCTCTTGCACGCTCCGTTGACTCGAACCTTGATCCTATTGTGGCGAATTTACCGCCTCTGGTTAGATACTTGATATCTTTCATAGTCGCACCAAGACCCTTTTCGATGGTGCTTTCCTCCAGGTGTTCAAATCTTTTTTTTCTCTACATTGTATACTTTATAGACAATAGTCTTTTCTTTAATTTAATTTTTTATTTCGTTTGGTGGTGTTATCCTAGATTCACCGTCTTTGTCGGTGATCAATCCGAAATAGGTTTGTATTTCTTCCATATTAATTTTAATGAGTTCGCGCCCGTCGACGGCTGCAGCGAAATTCATTTTTGGACTTTCTTCTATCGAAGGCATTTTAACAAAAATGCTTCCGTATAAACGGTGAAAATATTGTCAATTTCCCCAAACAGGGACACAATTCAATTTTTAAACAATAACCAAAACTCCTTCTCCCAAAGGGGGAGGTTTACGGTTTACAATTATTTAACAAATGCAACACAAGAACGTTTCCCTTACGAGGAACCAACAAACGTGATAACAATAGTTAAACAGTAATAATAATAACAACAAACCTTACGGTGAATCAGAAAGCAGTACGCAGTTGAAGCTATAGTCCTTTATGTATAAGAAATAAACCAACAGCAGTACTCAGTAAAAGCGGCTGTTCGAGAAAACAGACATTACATACATCCAAACTTCATATACATACTTAATGCTAGCTAATTAGCAGATAATCTAACGTAAAAGCCGTGGTGAAGGGTATTTGCACGGCTCCATCTGGACTATTCCATTTCTGCACACTAATTTTATTTTTAAGTTATTCCCATTCATGTGAAACCACTTATTCAAGTTCAAGTCATTGATGCAATTTTATAACAAATGCTATTTTTATTTTTGCTATGTTACGATTTAATTATTATATTATACTTTACTTTGATTTTAATTATTACTTACTACATATAATTCAATTATTATTATTATCTCTAATTTTTATTGTTAAAGTGAAAGTATCTGACATAAAATAGAGAAATGTTTTTGTTTCACTTTTAACACGTAATACTGAAATAGTGGAGAAGATATGATATTGCTATGGGCTCGCCCTAGGCAAGAAGTTGAGCATTTTTTTGCTCATGAAACTACATGGCATGTGTAAAATATGACTGAAATTGGTTGTGTAGTTCTCAAGTTTTAGGGAATCATAGTGGAGAAGATATGATATTGCTGTGGGCTCGCCCTAGGAAAAAAGTTAAAAATTTTGCCGATGACACTCCCCGAACCCTAAGAAAGGCATGTGTAAAATTTGAATGAAATTGGCTGTGTAGTTATCAAGTTTTAGGGAAACACACAGACAGACAGACAGACACACATTCTCAGTTTTTTTTATATATATATATAGTGAAGGCGCATGGCTTAGTGGTTAGAGCGTCGAGCCTACGATGGCGAGGTTGTGAGTTCGAATCTGTAACTTTCTAGCTGCAATCAAATGGTCAGTCGTGACCAAAGCGGGTCTCAGCATATATATATATTTGTATCTGCGTTTGTCCCCAAACCATCCCTTGATACCGATGTTGGTGTATTTACGTCCCTGTAACTTAGCAGTTCGGCAAAAGGGAGCGATAGAATAAGTACTAATCTGACAAAGAATGAGTCCTGGGGTCGATTAGTTAGACTAAAGGTGGTGCTCCAGCATGGCTGCAGTCATATGATTGAAACAAGTAAAAGAAAGAAAAGAAATACGCATTTACTTACATAGAATCTTCGATTACGGAATGTTATGCGTCTATAAGTGTATGCGGCTCTCGAGCGTGTGTGTGAATGCGACAATGTATCTCGTGCGTCGCTATGATCCTATAAGGCCAAATCACCGAAGAGGACTGAAACTTCATTCTTCGATTAAAGAAAGTTAATAAAAATAATTCTGAGTTGACCTTAGCGGGATTTGAATATAGGGAGGAGTAAGGAAGAAATAAATATCCACACGTAGTTTGACCTATCGCTCTGATGTCTCTGCCAATGTGTAACATTAACACATAAAACATATGCAAATAATTGCCTCTGCAAAGGTAACTCTAGCGTGCATTAAAGTTAGAAAGTGGCGTGATAATTCTATAAAATATATTCTTTAGCCTCTCCACGCTGACTTAGAAAAGTATAAAAGAAAAGTATAAAACGAAAAAAATACACACACAAACACACACACACACACAAACATACACACACACACACACAAACACACACATACACACAAACACACACACAAACACACACACACATACACACATGGAATAGACGATCATAAACTGTGAGGACCGTCGCATACAAAGCCTCTTATTTTCGAAACTTTTTACAGGAGAAAAAATGTATATAATGTATATGTATATACATATGCATTAACGTGAGTACGTATGTATAATGCTATATGCAAACATATACATATACCGACACATACCTACATATATAAACATACACATAAAATTTACACACAAATACACATACATATACATACATATACACATACACACATATATATATATACACATATACATACATATATATACACATATGCATACATATATATACTCATATACATATACATGCACATACATATGCATACAAATATATGCATACATATATATACATATACATATATACATTCATATATACTTACATATACATATATAGATACATACACATATATACATACATATACATGCACATATATACATACACATATGAATATACATATAATACTCATATTTTCGAAACTTTTTACAGCAGAAAAAGTGTATATAATGTGAGTGCTTATGTATAATGCTATATACATACATATATATACACACATACATACATACACATATATACATATATATACACATATAAACATACATCCACATATATACATACATATATACATATATATACATACATATATATACATATATATATATATACACATATATACATACATATATATACATATAGATGCATACATATATATATACGCATATATACATACATATACATACACATATATGCATATACATGCACATATACATATATACATACATATACATACACATGTATACATACATATACATACACATATATAAATACATATACATACACATATATACATACATATACATACTCATATATACATACATATACATACACATATATACATACATATACATACACACATACATATATATACATACACATATATACATACATATATACTGATATATACATACACATATATGCATATACATACACATATAGATACACATATATACATACATATGCATACATATATATACATATACATACACATATATACATACATATACATACACATATATACATACATATACATACTCATATATACATACATATATACGTTTATATAAATACACATATATACATACACATATATACACACATATACACATACAAACATATACATATATATACACACACATATATACACACATATACATATAGAAATATATACACATATACACACATACAAATATATACACATATGTATACAAGTACGTGTAAATGTATGGCGCTCAGATTAATGGATAAAAAATAAATACATTCAAATGACTCCACAATGAAATAATTGAAACAAAACCAATTGTGAGGTAGAACTTTTGAAACGTCTTACTCACTGTGTGTATGTATGTCACTCTCCCTCCGTATATATACACATATATATATACATACATATATATATATATTATATATATATATATATTATATATATATATATATATATATGCACATACATACATACACACATATATCTATACATACATATGTGTGAGTGTGCATACATACATACACACACATATATGTGATATACCGGCATACACATTTATGTATTTGTATATGTATTGTTGTACAAACACTAATAAAGAATTTGATTAGTTCCACTGGACATATCCAATTGCGATTTCTTGTAGTTGTAGCTTTTACAATAAACCAGACATTGAAAGCCCAATAATATCATCCTCAAACTCCCACACACACACCACAAACCATCGTTCTTTCTTCCTTCATCTAATTCTGTGTCTGGTATTGTGCTATAAGCATGGTTAAAACTATATGTACGCGCGCGCGCGGTGTGTGTGTGTGTGTGTATTGATTTATGCATCTTGTTTCACGTTAGATAAGATAAAAGTTATTGCTTTGTTGAGGAGTAGCTTTCAGTGGAGTTAGAGGAAGGATTAAAAGTTAACATCGTTAAGTCTTAATGTAGCGTGGTCTCTACATTTAAAATGCTATTTCTATACTGCATGTGTAACAGTCATTGGTTTACCCGACCTGAACTTGCATACTCCTACATCAATACAGAATAGACAAGAATAAAATTTAATATAAATTGATGATAATGTAACTTCTCCTAGACAATTTAGTACTTTGGGAGTAGCATGGACATAGAACGCGCCGTCTTCATGCAAGTGTACAAGTTTGATATGTACTCGAGTTGTTAGCTGCTCCTTGCCTTACTACTGTATTAATTGTGTTATATATATATATATATATATATATATATATATGTATATACATATATATTATATGTATATACATATATATATATGTATATATATATATATGTGTGTGTGTGTGTGTGTGTGTGTATGCGTGTGCATACATTTGTGTATATATATATTTCTATATATGTATATATATTTACATATATATATGTATATATTTACATTTATATATGTACGTGTATATATATATATATTTGTCGTACGGGAACGAGAAGATTTGCATCCCCAACCAAGAATTTAGGAAGTAACACATGTCCTTGTGGAAGCTGTTGTGCGCGGCTGAAGAAGGCCACAGACATACATTATGATTTGTTATGAATCTGTCTAATAAAGGCCCGAAACATATGTACCGCTGAATCCTTCGCCTCATGTCTTTATTTTTATTTTTATTTTGATCAATTTACTCCACCACCTACACCACCAAACGGTATACACCGGTGCTTATAATTATCAAGTACTCACCCCGAATTTCTACACTCAACTCACCTACGTTGTCACTAGGATCTGATCCCACGTAACCGCGACAACCTTTAGTACTTGACGAACCCAAACATGAGGATTCAAAGGATTCACACAAACTTCTCCCCCAAGGACATACCTCTCCACTCCGACAAAACTTACACGACGACTCTCATCCACCGGACCACAGACTTTATTAGAAGAATTAGGTGGGCGGCCTACCATTTCGATAACCCGGAGAAAAGCAACCCCAACTCTAACCAAGAAGAAATAGCACACAAGAAGATATTTAAAAGCAGAAGAAACCCACCCCCTAACTACGCACTGGAAAATTTTGAAAAAGACTTAATCGACCTCATTACCAACATCAACATTAGTAAACATAAGACCATTTCCAACACCCACTTAAGGAGCCTTAAAGATTTCCTGCATTCACTCAGGAACGATGGTAGTCTTATCATACCCGCCGACAAGACTGGGAACTGGTATAGGCTAGACTACCAAACCTACAAATCGCTCATCATGAGGGAACTTAGCAAAAAGTATAAAACTACTTCTACGGATAACCTTAAGGAAATTAATTACAAAATCAAGGAAGTTATGAGCAAATTAGACCTCCTGGACAGAACAGAACCTATTAAACCGCAAGTACCCAAAATTACTATTAAAGACCATAAGAAAGACTTCCCGGATAGTGTAGGAGTACGATTAATCTGTCCGACTAAATCGGATATCGGCAGACTTAGCAAGACCATCCTGGACAAGGTGATCCCACACATCAAACCCACATCCCACTCCAACTATGGATTAATACCAGCGATGTGCTAGAATGGTTTAACACTATCACCAATAGGCCCGACTACTCATTCATCCAATTCGACATAGCCAGCTACTACGCCAGTATATCCCCCATCTTACTTAACAAATCCCTTATTTTTGCCCGCAACCTTTCACTCATAGACAGAGAAAAAATTGACATAATTCTATTAGCTAGAAAAACCATAATAGAATTCGACGGTAGACTCTGGACCAGATCCGATACCCCCGACAATTTCGATGTGGCTATGGGCTCGAGCGATTCAGCTCAGGTGACTGACTTGGTCGGGGCCTACCTGCTCAAGAAGCTTTTCTCCGAGGTACCGGATCTTCAGGGGGGTCTATACAGAGACGACGCTCTCTTCATATACCCCACCAACAATAGGAGTAAACTAGAAAGAATTAGGAAAAAGATCAGGCTTTTTTTCAAATCCTTCAATCTTAAACTAGAATTTATGACCAATACTAAAATAGTTAACTTCTTAGATGTTACGTTAGATTTGAATAAGCACCTTCACTACCCGTATAGGAAACCAGAAGAAACTACCAAATACATCCATACCTCTTCCAACCATCCACCCTGTATAATTAGCACCACAGTCCAAGCCATCTCAGACAGACTGACAAAACTATCCTCTAATAGAGAAATTTTCAATAATCAGGCTCAACACTACAACCAAGCCCTCTATAGTGCCGGATATAACCAGAGAATATCATATGTAGACCAACCGGGAGCGTCCGTCGACCATAAGACTCCCAATTATAATCGAACTCAGCACTCAACTCACACTACCGATAAGTCTAATTCAAACTCCAAACAACGTATAGGAAATAGGCGAACTAATAGAACAGCACACAATAGTAACCCTCCCGACGAGAACAATATAGATCCTACTAGGAGAAATAGAAGGGATAATAGTAGATTACGCAAATACATATGGTTCAACATACCTTTCAACTTAGCAGTTAGGGGTAGGTTATGTAAAAGAATATTCTCTATAATTTCCAACAACTTCCCACCCACCCACAAATATAGAAGTATCTTCTCCAACAAAACTATTAGGATTTCCTACTCTACCCTGCCCAACATGAGCTGCCTCTTAGCTAAACACAACTATATTAATATTAGAACAGCTAGATCAAGAGCAAACCATAGCGACCAACAGAACCCCCCTCATCTAGACAGTAGGCATTATAACCAGACTGGCAACCATAATACCCAAGCAGTTAGTAATAACACCCGCCAACACAACAGAGGAAATACTACACCCATCAACAACCAGGAGGATACCAACGCCCCCACTCGTATTGCAACACCTCCGCCTAGGATTAGCAGCACACGACCGAATAATGCAATGCAATGCAACTGCAGATGTGCATCAGAGTGCCCGCTGCAGGGCGCATGCAGGGCGAAAAACGTAATATACTCATGTGAGGTGAGTACTCAATTTAACACACTCACCTATATTGGTTGCTCAACCTCCTGGAAATCCAGATACTACAACCACCGGTCCTCGCTGAGACATAGACATAAGGCTAACAGCACCTCCCTCTCTAAAAGAATTTGGGAATTAAAAGACAAATGCATAAGCTTCAAACTCAGATGGTCCATCATCGGATCAGCTGCACCTTATTTAAATAATAGAGCAGGATGCCAACTATGCTGTGTAGAACTCCTGAACATCTTGAAATTCAAAGACAAACACAATCTTATTAACAAAAGGTCAGAGTTCAAACCATCCTGTATACATAAACTTATTAATACTTTCAAATACTACAATGCTTAGGTCTTATACCAACTCCCCCATGCTATTTCCTCCCACCCGGTGCAACCTGTCGGCTCCAGCACATCCCGCGTGTGTATGTGTGTGTGTGTGTGTGTGTGTGTGCGTGTGTATGTGCACATACGTGTATGTGTGTGTACATATACACATATATATATATATATGTGGGCCACCTCCATCTCATGTTAAACTTTACAAAATTATATTTTTACCTTATTTTTTTATTTTTATATTTTATTTTATTTTATTTTATTTTTATTTTTATTTTTATTTTTATTTTCATTTTTATTTTTACTTTTATCCTACTTCCATTTATTTTTATTTTTAATTTTATTTTTACTCTTATTTTTACGTTTATTCTACTGCCATTTACTCTCATTTTCATTTTCATCCCTTACCTTAACTCTTATAACCCTTATAATTCTTATATTTCATTTCTAACTATTACATTGTATTTCTTATTTTATACTGTATTTTTTATTTCTAATCTTTACCCTTACCCTCATTCTTACCCCTAATTTATCGCTTTACACCTCTATATATGTTTATTTACTTACCTATGGATCCGCTTTTTGAGTATCCGAGCGTCCGCGTACGTGTGTATGCGCATACATACATATGCGCGCGCGTATATGTACATGCATACTTCGATATCTTATGACTATACCCATGGGCGCGTGTGTCTCTGTGTGTGTATGTGAATATATATATGTGCACGCACATACGGACACACAGCCGTGTGTGCGTGCGCGTATTAACATGAGTACGGGATTCTTTACATATGTTCTTATACACATCCTTTAATATCTTATACCTAGACCTAGAGACGTGGGCATATACGTGTACGTATGTAGTGAGGGGCGCGCGTATATACATGTGAGCGTGTACGCGCGTAATGTCCGTCTATATATGCGGATATTCTGTTGTATGTATGTGTGTGTGCGCGCGTGCGTGTGGGTGCGTGTGTGTTTATGTACGTGTTTACACGCGAGTGCGTGTGTTTGCTTATAGACTTGGAGACGTATATGTACGCGTGTATGTGGGTGTATGTACCCATGATGATATGTATGTACTGAAAGTCCATTTAATTGAAGGAACCAGATTAAACTCTCATCAGCTCTGATTTACGACGAAACCGTTAATTTACTGACAGTTCTACAACTAAGTTTTATCAATCTCATGACCACCATGCTGGGTCCGCGACCTCTATACATCCCTTATCTTTACATTCTTTTACACTTTTATCATGTTTTTATCAGGTTCTTTTACTTCTTTTACTATTATTTCCATTTCTATTTTTACTTTACAACATTATGCCTTTACATTTATTTATATTTCTTTATATTTCTTTATACCCCTTTACATCTCCTTACAACTCTTTATATCTTTATCCTCTACATTTTTATATTATTTTATATTATTTTATATTTTTTATCCCTCGTCCCGAACTCTCGCCCCTCCATCTTCACCTCTATATACGTATTTATTTATTTACATTACCTCAACATCCAAGTTTCCTCATTCTACATTGAGAGAGGAAAGAGATGGACGATTCAATTCGATGCTGCTGCCGCATTATGTCGTACGGGAACGAGAAGATTTGCATCCCCAACCAAGAATTTAGGAAGTAACACATGTCCTTGTGGAAGCTGTTGTGCGCGGCTGAAGAAGGCCACAGACATACATTATGATTTGTTATGAATCTGTCTAATAAAGGCCCGAAACATATGTACCGCTGAATCCTTCGCCTCATGTCTTTATTTTTATTTTTATTTTGATCTATTTATATATACATATATATACATATATATATATGTATATATTTACATACATATATTTACATATATATATATTTTCATATATATATGTATGTATATATACATATGTGTATGCATGTATATATATATTACATATATGTATGTATATATATATATTTACATATATGTATGTATATATATATATTTACATATATGTATGTATGTATGTATATATATATATATATTTACATATATGTATGTATAATAATATTTTACATATATGTATGTATTATATATATATATTTACATACATGTATATATGTATATATATTACATACATGTATGCATGTATATACTCGTATATATATATATTTACATATGTATATATATATATATATATATATATATATATATATTTATATATATGTATGTATATATATATATTTGTATATATGTATGTATATGTATATGTATATATATATATATATATATATATATTATATATATATATATATATGTATATACATATATATATATATGTATATACATATATATATATGTATATATATATATATGTGTGTGTGTGTGTGTGTGTGTGTATGCGTGTGCATACATTTGTGTATATATATATTTCTATATATGTATATATATTTACATATATATATGTATATATATTTACATTTATATATGTACGTGTATATATATATATATTTGTCGTACGGGAACGAGAAGATTTGCATCCCCAACCAAGAATTTAGGAAGTAACACATGTCCTTGTGGAAGCTGTTGTGCGCGGCTGAAGAAGGCCACAGACATACATTATGATTTGTTATGAATCTGTCTAATAAAGGCCCGAAACATATGTACCGCTGAATCCTTCGCCTCATGTCTTTATTTTTATTTTTATTTTGATCAATTTACTCCACCACCTACACCACCAAACGGTATACACCGGTGCTTATAATTATCAAGTACTCACCCCGAATTTCTACACTCAACTCACCTACGTTGTCACTAGGATCTGATCCCACGTAACCGCGACAACCTTTAGTACTTGACGAACCCAAACATGAGGATTCAAAGGATTCACACAAACTTCTCCCCCAAGGACATACCTCTCCACTCCGACAAAACTTACACGACGACTCTCATCCACCGGACCACAGACTTTATTAGAAGAATTAGGTGGGCGGCCTACCATTTCGATAACCCGGAGAAAAGCAACCCCAACTCTAACCAAGAAGAAATAGCACACAAGAAGATATTTAAAAGCAGAAGAAACCCACCCCCTAACTACGCACTGGAAAATTTTGAAAAAGACTTAATCGACCTCATTACCAACATCAACATTAGTAAACATAAGACCATTTCCAACACCCACTTAAGGAGCCTTAAAGATTTCCTGCATTCACTCAGGAACGATGGTAGTCTTATCATACCCGCCGACAAGACTGGGAACTGGTATAGGCTAGACTACCAAACCTACAAATCGCTCATCATGAGGGAACTTAGCAAAAAGTATAAAACTACTTCTACGGATAACCTTAAGGAAATTAATTACAAAATCAAGGAAGTTATGAGCAAATTAGACCTCTTGGACAGAACAGAACCTATTAAACCGCAAGTACCCAAAATTACTATTAAAGACCATAAGAAAGACTTCCCGGATAGTGTAGGAGTACGATTAATCTGTCCGACTAAATCGGATATCGGCAGACTTAGCAAGACCATCCTGGACAAGGTGATCCCACACATCAAACCCCACATCCCACTCCAACTATGGATTAATACCAGCGATGTGCTAGAATGGTTTAACACTATCACCAATAGGCCCGACTACTCATTCATCCAATTCGACATAGCCAGCTACTACGCCAGTATATCCCCCATCTTACTTAACAAATCCCTTATTTTTGCCCGCAACCTTTCACTCATAGACAGAGAAAAAATTGACATAATTCTATTAGCTAGAAAAACCATAATAGAATTCGACGGTAGACTCTGGACCAGATCCGATACCCCCGACAATTTCGATGTGGCTATGGGCTCGAGCGATTCAGCTCAGGTGACTGACTTGGTCGGGGCCTACCTGCTCAAGAAGCTTTTCTCCGAGGTACCGGATCTTCAGGGGGGTCTATACAGAGACGACGCTCTCTTCATATACCCCACCAACAATAGGAGTAAACTAGAAAGAATTAGGAAAAAGATCAGGCTTTTTTTCAAATCCTTCAATCTTAAACTAGAATTTATGACCAATACTAAAATAGTTAACTTCTTAGATGTTACGTTAGATTTGAATAAGCACCTTCACTACCCGTATAGGAAACCAGAAGAAACTACCAAATACATCCATACCTCTTCCAACCATCCACCCTGTATAATTAGCACCACAGTCCAAGCCATCTCAGACAGACTGACAAAACTATCCTCTAATAGAGAAATTTTCAATAATCAGGCTCAACACTACAACCAAGCCCTCTATAGTGCCGGATATAACCAGAGAATATCATATGTAGACCAACCGGGAGCGTCCGTCGACCATAAGACTCCCAATTATAATCGAACTCAGCACTCAACTCACACTACCGATAAGTCTAATTCAAACTCCAAACAACGTATAGGAAATAGGCGAACTAATAGAACAGCACACAATAGTAACCCTCCCGACGAGAACAATATAGATCCTACTAGGAGAAATAGAAGGGATAATAGTAGATTACGCAAATACATATGGTTCAACATACCTTTCAACTTAGCAGTTAGGGGTAGGTTATGTAAAAGAATATTCTCTATAATTTCCAACAACTTCCCACCCACCCACAAATATAGAAGTATCTTCTCCAACAAAACTATTAGGATTTCCTACTCTACCCTGCCCAACATGAGCTGCCTCTTAGCTAAACACAACTATATTAATATTAGAACAGCTAGATCAAGAGCAAACCATAGCGACCAACAGAACCCCCCTCATCTAGACAGTAGGCATTATAACCAGACTGGCAACCATAATACCCAAGCAGTTAGTAATAACACCCGCCAACACAACAGAGGAAATACTACACCCATCAACAACCAGGAGGATACCAACGCCCCCACTCGTATTGCAACACCTCCGCCTAGGATTAGCAGCACACGACCGAATAATGCAATGCAATGCAACTGCAGATGTGCATCAGAGTGCCCGCTGCAGGGCGCATGCAGGGCGAAAAACGTAATATACTCATGTGAGGTGAGTACTCAATTTAACACACTCACCTATATTGGTTGCTCAACCTCCTGGAAATCCAGATACTACAACCACCGGTCCTCGCTGAGACATAGACATAAGGCTAACAGCACCTCCCTCTCTAAAAGAATTTGGGAATTAAAAGACAAATGCATAAGCTTCAAACTCAGATGGTCCATCATCGGATCAGCTGCACCTTATTTAAATAATAGAGCAGGATGCCAACTATGCTGTGTAGAACTCCTGAACATCTTGAAATTCAAAGACAAACACAATCTTATTAACAAAAGGTCAGAGTTCAAACCATCCTGTATACATAAACTTATTAATACTTTCAAATACTACAATGCTTAGGTCTTATACCAACTCCCCCATGCTATTTCCTCCCACCGGTGCAACCTGTCGGCTCCAGCACATCCCGCGTGTGTATGTGTGTGTGTGTGTGTGTGTGTGTGCGTGTGTATGTGCACATACGTGTATGTGTGTGTACATATACACATATATATATATATGTGGGCCACCTCCATCTCATGTTAAACTTTACAAAATTATATTTTTACCTTATTTTTTTATTTTTATATTTTATTTTATTTTTTTTTATTTTTATTTTTATTTTTATTTTTATTTTCATTTTTATTTTTACTTTTATCCTACTTCCATTTATTTTTATTTTTAATTTTATTTTTACTTTTATTTTTACGTTTATTCTACTGCCATTTACTCTCATTTTCATTTTCATCCCTTACCTTAACTCTTATAACCCTTATAATTCTTATATTTCATTTCTAACTATTACATTGTATTTCTTATTTTATACTGTATTTTTTATTTCTAATCTTTACCCTTACCCTCATTCTTACCCCTAATTTATCGCTTTACACCTCTATATATGTTTATTTACTTACCTATGGATCCGCCTTTTGAGTATCCGAGCGTCCGCGTACGTGTGTATGCGCATACATACATATGCGCGCGCGTATATGTACATGCATACTTCGATATCTTATGACTATACCCATGGGCGCGTGTGTCTCTGTGTGTGTATGTGAATATATATATGTGCACGCACATACGGACACACAGCCGTGTGTGCGTGCGCGTATTAACATGAGTACGGGATTCTTTACATATGTTCTTATACACATCCTTTAATATCTTATACCTAGACCTAGAGACGTGGGCATATACGTGTACGTATGTAGTGAGGGGCGCGCGTATATACATGTGAGCGTGTACGCGCGTAATGTCCGTCTATATATGCGGATATTCTGTTGTATGTATGTGTGTGTGCGCGCGTGCGTGTGGGTGCGTGTGTGTTTATGTACGTGTTTACACGCGAGTGCGTGTGTTTGCTTATAGACTTGGAGACGTATATGTACGCGTGTATGTGGGTGTATGTACCCATGATGATATGTATGTACTGAAAGTCCATTTAATTGAAGGAACCAGATTAAACTCTCATCAGCTCTGATTTACGACGAAACCGTTAATTTACTGACAGTTCTACAACTAAGTTTTATCAATCTCATGACCACCATGCTGGGTCCGCGACCTCTATACATCCCTTATCTTTACATTCTTTTACACTTTTATCATGTTTTTATCAGGTTCTTTTACTTCTTTTACTATTATTTCCATTTCTATTTTTACTTTACAACATTATGCCTTTACATTTATTTATATTTCTTTATATTTCTTTATACCCCCTTTACATCTCCTTACAACTCTTATATCTTTATCCTCTACATTTTTATATTATTTTATATTATTTTATATTTTTTATCCCTCGTCCCGAACTCTCGCCCCTCCATCTTCACCTCTATATACGTATTTATTTATTTACATTACCTCAACATCCAAGTTTCCTCATTCTACATTGAGAGAGGAAAGAGATGGACGATTCAATTCGATGCTGCTGCCGCATTATGTCGTACGGGAACGAGAAGATTTGCATCCCCAACCAAGAATTTAGGAAGTAACACATGTCCTTGTGGAAGCTGTTGTGCGCGGCTGAAGAAGGCCACAGACATACATTATGATTTGTTATGAATCTGTCTAATAAAGGCCCGAAACATATGTACCGCTGAATCCTTCGCCTCATGTCTTTATTTTTATTTTTATTTTGATCTATTTATATATACATATATATAATATATATATATGTATATATTTACATACATATATTTACATATATATATATTTTCATATATATATGTATGTATATATACATATGTGTATGCATGTATATATATATTTACATATATGTATGTATATATATATATTTACATATATGTATGTATATATATATATTTACATATATGTATGTATGTATGTATATATATATATATATTTACATATATGTATGTATAATAATATATTTACATATATGTATGTATATATATATATATATTTACATACATGTATATATGTATATATATTTACATACATGTATGCATGTATATACTCGTATATATATATATTTACATATGTATATATATATATAATATATATATATATATATATTTATATATATGTATGTATATATATATATTTGTATATATGTATGTATATGTATATGTATATATATATATATATAATATATATATATATATTCATATATATATATGTATATATAGATATATGTATACATTTTTGAATATATAAAACTTGGATATGTTTCGACCAAAGATTGGTCCAGGCCATGTCTAACTTAATAGCACCACCTGATAGGATTATCTAAATCCTGTTTAAGTCAAGTTTTGTTTATGGTCCATTTAAGTAGTGTGTTTTTGTTGGGTGAGTTGTATCCAATTATGGGTGGCTTACCTGGTATTCCTTGAAGGAATCTATCCAGACTCCGTTTAAAGTTGATGAGATCCGTTTCCTCTTTGATCTCTTTCGTGACGATGTTAAATAGGACAGGACCTGTTGAGGAAAAGAAATTATGTTGCAGTGTACATGTATGCTGTGATCTTGAATTGGGCAGCGGACGTATGGCCCGTGGTCCCAGTCTTGGATGAACCTTGAAGCTAATGTTCAGGTCGTTTGGGCAAAGTTGGCGGTATATTCTCCACATCGTACAAATGATGTACCACTCACGGCAACGCTGGAGAGAGTAGGGTTTCAAGGCTTTAAGGCGGTCCCAACAATCGAGAGCAGCCATGCCTTCAACTCGTTTAGTGAGTACCCTCTAGGGTGATTCAATCCTCGAGATGTTTTGTCTTGTATGGGGAGACCACAGTGGGTAGCAGTATTCAAGGTGTGGCCGTTAAAAGGAGAAAAGTGGTATGATGACACCTTGTTCTCTGGACCGGAAAGTTCTTAAGATCCAGGAACTTATCCTACGAGCTATATCGACCTTCTTGTTGATGTGTGCACTCCAACTGAGATCGTCATCAACATTTACACCCAAGTCTCTGATATTGTTAGAGGCTGTGAGCGGTTCCCCTGAAGGAAGAGAGTATGGCTGTTTTAGTGAGGAATTTCTTCCAAAATGCATCAGCTCAAATTTTCCCTCGTTCAGTTGCATTTTGCTTCTGTCTTCCCATTGACTCACAGCATATAGATCAGACTGGAGTTGAGTTCGGTCTGCTTCTTCATTGACGATTTGCTGGAGCTTAGTGTCATCAGCAAATATTTTCACTTTGCAGTAATGTACGACACTGGAAAGGTCGTTTATGTAAATTATAAAGAGTAGCGGGCCCAAGACAGTCCCCTGGGGGACACCGCTGGTGACTTTTGCTGGGCTTGAGTGGACTCCGTCACCTACAACATGTTGTTTTCTATTCGCCAGGAAATACTTAATCCAGTGTAGAACTTTTCCACGGATTCCAACATTTGCCAATTTTGAGAGTAGGATATTATGGTCTACCCTGTCGAACGCTTTACTGAAGTTAAGATATATGACAGAGTTCGAACCTGTTCCCAAGGCTTTGAGTATATCTTCAATGTGGTGTAAGAGTTGTGTTAGACAGTCCCTGCCACAGCGAAAGCCATGCTGATTTGCATTTAGGAGTTTGTGGGTCTCCAGGAAGTCAGCTATCCTTGATCTTAACACTCTTTCAAACACTTTAATGATGTGGGAGGTGAGTGAGATTGGGCGATAGTTGACTGCGAGGGATCTGTTTCCCTGTTTGAAAACCGGGATGACAGACTGAGACAGAAGCTGTTTCGGTATATAACCTGCGTCTAACGAATTTCTCCAGAGGTTGGTCAGAGGGACTGCAAGTTGGTGTCTACATTCCTTCAGGAGACTAGCGGGGAATCTATCAGGGCCTACAGCAGAATAGTATTTGACCTCGTTTATTGCTGCTATGATGTCAGTTGCAGTGAAGGTTATGTCTGAGATTTTACGTTGGGAATCAACTTCGTTCGCTTCTCTCTCGTCAATATCAGTGGGAACACTAAAGACAGAGCAGTATTGTTTCTGCAATATTTCTGCCATTTCTTTAGCATCGTGTTGGGGAATGCCGTTATCATCAATCAATGGCCCAATGGGTGAGACAGTGGTTCTATGCTTATTTGCATAAGAATAGAACACTTTGGGTTCTGTTTGATGTTTTTGATTACCCACTGTTCCTCCACAGCTCTTTGATTTTCAATGGAGGTTTTCATGTTGGTCTGCAGATGAAGTTTTTCCAACTCTAGCCTTTTCATTGTTGTTTGAATGTGGATGTTGTATGTGGGAATATTTTAATTGGTTGATTTTTTTTATTGAGTCTATTGATGCGCCTGATGAGTGTTTTTTTTTCTTTTTAGAGAGCTGGTTTCTGTTTGTGTAAGTAGATTTCGTAGGAGCGTGTTTAGAGCATGTATAGGTGACAATGTTCTCAAAGTGCTGCCATGCAGTCTCAATCTGGGTGGAATTGAGAGTAAAAGACCAGTCGATGAAAGACAGATACTTTCTGATTGCTCCCCAGTCCACTTTGTGGAAGTTTATGTTGTCAAATGAGTGCCATGGAGTGGGATTGGTTGGTTTGGTTTTTATATGTCGGGATTTAAAATTGCAGAGTACCATGTCGTGGTCTGAGAGGAGAGTTTTTTCAACTGAAATACTATGAACGAAGATCGTTTTATTCTGTCTTGTTGGTTCGAGCACTAGCTGAGTCAGGAAGAATTTATCCATTAGATTAAAGAGTAAAGAAGAGTAATTCTGCTGCTGCTTCATCTGATGTAGAGCATTTGCCTAACTCCAGAGTATTTGTGGGCCAGTTTATATGAGGGAGGTTAAAATCACCCATCATTAGTATGTTTCCGGAGTTGTATTTTTGAAGGAAGGACTTGATTTTGTTAAGGCACTCTTCAAAGCACTTTAGAGGTGCTTGGGGAGGCCTGTAAAAGACCAACAATGATTGTGTCTTTGGCCTTGTTGAATAGTGATATAGATTCACAATAGCCATTGGAAAATATGTCCTTGGCATCAAGTGAAAAGGAGTCATGGATAAAGATGGCTGTCCCTCCTCTATTTCGGTCTGTGCGATCTACACGAACGATGGTGAAATCCTTTATTTTCACCTCGGCATCCATATGGGTGTTGTTTAGGTGAGTTTCAGTAAGGATAAAGAAAGGGAAGCAATGTGCCGTTTCGGCAAGCCAACTCTCTATATATGGGATCTTCCATTTTTGGGCAATGATTGATGGGTTGATGCCACGTACATTTAACAGGAATGTCGAGATAAGGGTAGTTTGATGTTTGCATTGTTCTAAATTAAGTTTTATATTGTTCAGGGGTAACAATGTGGTTAGTTTTTGTATGGAGCTGTGTGTGTATGATTTTCTTGTTGGAAGTGAGTGTGTGGTCCTTGTGATTTGCATAAATGGTTGCTGATAGCTCGTTGGATCTCCTGGCTTAGGTCGGCCTTCATATTTTCTAGGTAAGTCAGTAAAATGAGTTGCCTCTTTGGTTTGCCACTTGATCAGAGGATACATAGTTCATGTTAATGTTATTTGGTGTTATGCTTTTTTCATGGTTCTGTCTTCGTTGTTTGATTGTAGGAGATGAAATGTGGTTGCATTTTGTTTTTGTTGTTGTCGTAGATCTCCTCTGTTGCTGTTTATATTTGTTTTGCGATCGTTTTGTGCCCTTCAGATGGTAGTGGTTGCATTCTGGGTTCAGGCACATCCTTAGTGACACAGAAGTTTAGCACAGTTTAGGATGGAAGAAGGAGCATCCATTGCCTTTTGTGCATCCATATTTGGGATCAGGACCATGGACTCTGTATTTAGGACAGTATTTAGGGTGGAGGTGAGGGCAGTTTTTTCCCGTTATACCATATGGACAGGTGCCCTTAACAAGTCTACAACATAAGGTAGAATGGAAAAAAGCACAGCGTCCCTTGTTGGTACCGCTGGGGCCAAATCTACAGTTGCCTTGAGAATGGTAACGACAGGGTGTTTGACGTGGGTATAGTAGAGGCTTTTCTATTCTGGCAGGCTCGTTGGTCAGTAGTTCTATTGTAGTAGCAGTAGCAGAGTGTTGTTGTTGTTGTTGTTGCTGTAGCAGCAGTGAAACTTGACTTGCAACAGTAGGGCTGCGTGGAATCGGGTCAGATACTGGTGCCAAACAAGGTGCTTCCAGTGTAGTAGCAGAAGCAGGCTGTTGTTGTTGTGATAGTGAGTCCTGGCTTGCCAAGGTAGTGTTGGGTGGAATTAGGTCAGATGTTGTTTGTTGCTGGCTATCGCGTCGTTGAAGTGACCCCTGACCTGTTGGAGTTGGGTCATTTGGTGCACTACATTCATTGACAAGTATGGCTTCTAGTGTTGCCATGTGCGTGTGGAAAATAGGAAATGATCTTACGATCCCTTTTATTTTATTTTCGATCAGTAAAAGGATTGTTTTGCTAATTTTTCAGCGATTTTACCGTAAACATTAGCTTTTACACAATCGTTATGGTGAGATTACCAAGCGATTATCAGTGAACTGATTTCATTTTCAACCCAGTGGCGTTTTGGAATGTTATTGGCCATATTCAGTGGGACAGTATTATACACTGTACGTCAGTTATTGATGGCTTGATGTATAATAGTGAATGCACCGTTGAAAAGTTTGTGTCGATATATACAGAAATGCGTGACTATATATGGGTGTGTGTGGGAGAGTTCAGTGTATTTAGTACAAATCAGAATGAGCGGTGTGTTTAATACAGATCAAGAGAAAAGAATTGTACTCTTAGAACTAGTCTTGGGTTTAGTTTTGGTTTATATCTCTTTCTCCAGGTTATATATAAATTTGTATAAATTTATCCTCCGATGGTAGTAAAATAGTAGAATAGTGGGAATTCAAAAGTTCTGGGACTAAAAACAAGGAAAGTTTCTGGTTTCAGGCACTCCCTTAGTGACACAGTCCAGAGGATGAGCTACAGCGAGCGACTGTAGGCACTAAGTCTCTACACCCTGGAGCACAAGGCGGGAGAGTGCGACCGACTGGTGTCAAACTTTGGCATCAAGTGTTATACTTTGGCATCAAATGCTAAACTTTGGCATCAAGTGTTATACGAATGCCCGCACAGGGCGCCACTGCATATTACCACTACATCTCACACAAGAACGAGGTATTGTAACAACACCGGTTTCAGAGGACCTCAGCTCTTTAATACCCTGCCGAAACAATTGAGAGACTTGCAAGATGTGGATGTAGAAGTCTTCAAAACAAAACTCGACACTTTCCTATCCACGATACCAGACGAACCGATGACTCGAAATGAGATACAGATGAAGGCAGCGATGTCAAATTCTCTTGTACACCAGATGTGACATCGAAACTCTTAATTGGACTACATCAGCTGGCAGAGAACAGCCATGCAAGGAACGTGCAAAGAGCAGAGTATAAGGATGGAAAGTCATGGTGGTGCTCCAGCCCGAATGCAGCTAATTGGCTGAAACGAATAAAAGAATATATAAATAAATATACATACATCCAGCCATACACATACGTATACATACATACATGCATACACATACATATACATACACATACATATACATATACATACATATACGTACATATACATACACATACATATACATACATATACATGCATATACATACTTGCATATACATATACATACTTACATATACATACATACATGCATATATACATATACATATATACAAACATATGCATACATAATATACATATTTATTTTGTTTGACTCTAAGCATCTGGAACTTTGCTCGCCCAGAATGTGGTCTGCCCAGCATTTTGATCCATGCGAGGATTTGACATGTTAGAGTTCCATCCAGCTTTTGTGAAAAAAAAGTCTTTGTTTTTCGAGCGTTGGGTGGACAATGGATATGATTTTCACAAGATAGATGCAGGAGAAGTGCTATTTGCAGAATATGGATCTTGTGCAGGTGTTCATTGATTTAATCAAGACCTTCGATACTGTGATTAGGGCCTTGCTATGGAAAATACTTGGCAAACGTGGATGTCCGGTTCATTTTGTATTAATAATTAAATCATTTCATGATGGGATGGAGGCTTGGGGCCCATTCCTGTAGAGAATATTGTCAAGCAGGGTGACACTTTTGCCCCAGCTCCTTTCTTTTTACTTTGTTACTGTTTTTACTTATGCTTTAGCTAAGGTTCTCTCTCTGGGAATATATGTCCAGTATTGATCTTCTGGCCGCCTTAGTCATTCGTACAGCGGAAGACGTGCAAATACTTATGAATCATATTTCTGCTTCTTGCAGGGCATTTGGTCTCGGCATTAGCTGTTCTTGTTCCCTGGATGAGGAAAAAGCTATCAGGCTGCAAAGAGTAACCGATTTCTTCAGGTCTCTTCACTCCCGTGTCTGGTCCCAGCATGACATCACAAACCAAACAAAAATTACTTTGTACCGTGCATATGTACTGACATCACTCCTTTGCTCATGTGAGACGTGGACCCTTTATAAAAGTCATGTAAGGGTCCTTGAACGCTTTTATCAGAGATGTCTAAGACATTCTGAATGTTGACTAGACCTTAGAAGTTCCAGACACACAGGTCCTGAGGACAGCTAATATCTTGAGTATTGTGGCGATGGTGCACAAACACCGGTTACGTTGGACTGGTCACCTTATTAGATTGAAGGATAGCAGAATCCCTAAACAGATGCTATATGAGGAATTTGTTAGTGGAAAGAGACCCCGGCTGAAACCAAGACTGCAATTTAAGGACTGTTTCAAGTTGACATTAAAGCCCTGTGATATGCTCAGAGGGCAATGTCTGTTATCACCACAGATGGAGAAAGCAGGATAAGGAGGGGGTCGATAGCTTTGAGAGAAAACGTATTTTGCATGGGGAATTTAAGCGTACTGCTCAAAAGCGTACTGTTAGTGTACTGCTAGTGTAGTGAATGGGAAAAGATTGGTTTACAATGTTTGCTGTCGTGTAAGCTTGACAAGAGCAGGGCTCCTCAACCACCAACGGAGCCGCAAATGCAAAATATAAGTTAGTCCTAGAACGCACAATGTTCCTGAAGATCAGCGGTCAGCAATGGTCTTCCTCAGTCACGAGTGGACGGCCGTCATTATATATATATATGTGTGTATGTGCGCGTACATATATGTGTGTGCGCATACATATGTGTGTGTGCGCATACATACATATGTGTATGTGCGCATACATATATGTGTGTGTGCGCATACATATAATGTGTGCGCGCGCATGCATTTATTTGTGTGCGCATATATACATGTGTGTGTGCGCATACATAAATGTGTGTGCGCAGACAAATGTGTGTGCGCAGATATAAATGTGTGCGCGCAGACATATGTGTGCGTGTGCGCATACATATGTGTGTATGTGTGTGTGTGTGTGTGTGTACGTATATAGATAGACAGCTATGGCAGTTAACGATAGAATCGATAATGTTTCGAATAGAATTACCCTACGGTATTTTTACTCTGTTTATATTTACTTTGATGTTGGTTTTTTCTACTGCTTTTCGTCGACCAAAGCTGATAGTATAGCACAGCTCTATACTAGGCTCGGTATCACCGAGAAACCAGCATGTCTCGAAAGCATTAAAAATAAAAATAGAATACATAAAATGAAAGATAAAAGAATTACATA
The DNA here is from genome assembly GCF_006345805.1 of Octopus sinensis. NCBI lineage: Eukaryota > Metazoa > Mollusca > Cephalopoda > Octopoda > Octopodidae > Octopus > Octopus sinensis. The sequence goes on from NC_043015.1 coordinate 25,733,013, forward strand.
GAATTATAAATCGACAGCGAACCCCAAGATATTGGTTCTTTTGAGAGTAGTGAGGAATCCAGTTAGTTAGAAAAGAGATTCTGAAATGAAAATAATCCCGGCTTTTGTGTTAGATATTCTTTTAAATATTGCTAGTGATGTAATATGTTTATTCAGAGGTTTCACCTATTGGAAATTAATTAGAAAACCAAGCCGAAATCCAATTACATATAAGAATACCAAAAGAATTAGATTATTTTATACGTTTTCTTAGCAACGAGGAGGATTATCGGATCTGTGAAGATATATCTGGTTTTTATGATTTTTCTATGCGTTCGACCTAGTCTACTATTCGCTGCTGTGTGCGCTTGCGCACAGACATAAACGGAGGGAGAAGTCTTTGTATGTATACCCAAATATAAGTACACAAGTACATGAACGAATATATATATATATATATTCAAACATGTTTATATTACCTGCACACGTGCAAATACTAATAGTATCTTGCGCGCGCACACACATATTACATATATGAAATATGTATATCTTTCCGTACATATACATTTGTGTGTGTGTGTGTGTTTGAGTGTGTTTGTGTGTGTTTGGGGAAACCTTAGGCGTCGAAAAAGATCAGCTAGTTATTCTTTTCCGGAGAACTTTCGGGCCTGTCCGAGATGTGCGCAGGACGATAAGACGATCCTGCATGCACTCGTCCAGTGCCCGAACATGGCTAACCTGTAGGCTTATACCGAACACCTGTTGTTGCGTGTAGGAAGGATCCGTCTGTCAACTGAATCGATCTTGAAGATCGCCCCGCCGCTTTCCTTTAACCCGGAAGGGAAGGCTCACTTTATATGCCTGTTGACTATGATGAAAGTGGTTGTATGGTGGACTGAAAGGACTGAAGACAATCACTTTTCTGTTTGGCCGATCCGTAATCAACTTCTCCATATTTCACTTGTAATGGTAAATAGGGATAAAAAGGAAGTGTTGCTTCTAGCCAATTTGCTGAGAAGTGGATGAAAGGGGCGAGAATGGCGTGTGTGAACGGACCTGCCCTGAGTATACGCCCGTAGTTGGAGAAAAGGAAAAAGAAAAAAAAGGCACCTGCCCCAAACGTCAGGGTGCCCATGGTTATTATGTGGTTTTTCCATGAACACACATCGATGATCTCCTCCCTCTTGAGGAATACATAGAGTTGAATTTGGTTTTTCTTTTTCCACACGCAAAACCCTCAGAACGACGACAACAACAACAACACACACACATTCTTTGATTTGTCCTGTACTGTCCTAAATGTTTTTCAGTAATGTAAACACTTGTGATTAATAAAAAAAGAAGATTCATTATTATTAAGAGATTAGTTTATTTTCCTGCTAATCCTTCTTATCAAAATTGTTTTGACACGCAACCTATTTGTAACGTATTCATAGAAGTCTTGCTAAGTCATTACCATTTCAGTCTCTTTAATAACTTCACCATTAAAGTCAAAACAAAAGTGATATCCTTCCAAATTAAATATAAATAAAATGCTAACGTGTTATTAAACAGATTAATTAACAAAAGAGTTATGAGTATTTACATATTCGTGCGCTTGCTCGGGATACCGCAGTCCAATTTTTGTTGTTTTCGGATTATTCTGGACTCATTATAATCCTTCAGACCTATGAACTCAAACCAAAGATCATTCTTCACTTATCATACTTGAAAGGGTGAAACACAAAATGTACCTCACTTGGTATGATACGAACTGAAATGAAAGAGGGCTGGATCGAATACTGCAAGTCATTCTGTCTAACACCATAAAGAATCGACCAACTGGTCACTCAATACAAACACATTTCTACAATGTTATTAGACATTATTATCTTCTTTCATAACATCAGTCAACCGTCATTATTATACTACATCGATGATATCCTGTTAACTTGTATTCATTTTTTTCTGTTTTTCAGAAAACTTTGTTTGACAAAACTAAGCTAAATCTACAACAACGCGTCTTTGCGACTGATACAAGCTAATAAAAATCTATAATAGGCAATAAAATAATGTTATTTTTTTCTTACATAACATCTCATAAAGAAATACTTAGTAAGTGTTTATAGTCGAGTTATTTAATGTTCGTCAGTTTGGAAACATGAGAGTCGTTTATAATGTGTAATTTCAGCTGTGGTCTGTTGTATGCAAGCATTTATGTATATATATATATATATATATATATATATATGTGTGTGTGTGTGTGTGTGTGTGTGTGTGTGTGTGTGTGTGTGTGTGTGTGTGTGTGTGTATACATATATATACACATAAATACATACATATACATACATATGTGTATGTGAATGTATGTATGTATTTATGTATATATATTTGTATATATATGTACATATATAATATATATAATATATATGCATGTTTATGTATGTAACTTCCTACATACATATATAAGTTGTTCACATTGTACTAATTTTTTCATCATTGAGAAAACTTTGGGTTATACGAAATAAATTATGCCTCATTATATATATATATATATATATATGTGTGTGTGTGTGTGTGTGTGTGTGTGTGTGTGTGTAAGTTTGTATGGTGTCTATGTATATATGTATGTCCCTATATACATATAAAGGTATACTAGTGTTTTTCCCCCTCTCCACGTGTATTTCTTTAACATTACCAAATACAAAATGGAAATTTAATGAAATTGCTATACAACAGGATTTCAGAGTATATGTTTGTACGCACCTGTATATACTCTTTTACCAGAACTTTCTCTCGTTCTTTTTCCTATTTCTGTTGCAGCTGTATTTCGAAGAATCAACCTTGTCACACTCTGTGTCACGCTGAATCTCCCCGAGAACTACGTTAAGGGTACATATGTCTGTGGAGTGCTCAGCCACTTGCTCGTTAATTTCACGAGCGAGCTGTGCCGTTGATCGGATCATCTGGAATATTCGTCGTCGTAACCGACGGAGTACCACGTATATACGTATGTATATATTTATGTATGTATGTATGTATGTATATACGTATGTATGTGTGTATGTATGTATGTATGTATGTATATGATACTGTATTCTATGACGTATGTATATATTTATGTATGTATGTATGTATATACGTATGTATGTATGTATGTATGTATGTATGTATGTATGTATGTATGTATGTATGTATGTATGTATGTATGTATATGATACTGTATTCTATGAGTGATTATACATTAACTATTTGTATTTAACTTCAAGATGGTGTCCCCCACCATGAAGTCAAGTGGCTATGTTCACTGGAACTTCAGGAATTTGAAGGGCTTCTAACACCCATGAGTAGAGGACAGAGTCAAAGGCATCCTTGTAGTCCATCCCCATTCATATGAGTTTTCTCCTATGCTTCTGCACCTCTGACATTACAGTTTTGTTTATCAACAGTCCTCTTCACATCCCTGGAAATCAATCTGCATAGGGATCCACAAGCGAAACTGACCCAACATTCTATGCTTGCAAGAAATTCACTTGTAACTCACTCAGTTTATGCCAACAGTGCTACCTGTACAAGATATATGCCAGAAACAAAGGCCAGCATACGAACTAAAAAGATTCTCTGCGAATGAGAAAGAAGAACTAATAAATGGTAGATAAGTTTCTTACTAATGAAACTGAAGCTAGGTAATTGTCTCGTGACTGATGTTTCAAACCGAAGCTTCAAGTGAAGTTAAACACATCTCATTCACTCACTCACTCACTCACTCACACACTCACTCACTCTCTCTCTCTCTCCGCACAAACACTCACATACAGGCGCGCACACACACACACACACACACACACACTCACACACATACACACACACACATATATATAAGAGAGATGTGCATTATTTAAGGCAGTTTAATTCGTAGGCTTCAGACATAAACCTGACTCGTCGAGTTCAGGCAGCGGAATGGAGAGATGCGAGATGTCCAAAATTGCTATATATGAAGTTCCAGAACTACTCATCAAAAAATACCAAAATAACTTATTTACCTAAATTTTAACATCATCTCATTCGAAATAATCACTTTCCGCAGCAATACACCGGTTCTGGCTTTCTTGCCACTTTTGGAATTCGGCCTGGAATTCGTTTTCCATTTGCGAATTGAGGACCTTCTACGTTTTGCTCTTGATCTCGTCAACAGTGTTAAGACGACGAGCTTTGAGTTGCATTTTCATGTTGGGGAAGAGATGGAAGCCAGCAGGTACTAAATCTTGAGAATAATGCGGATGCGGAAGGGACACCATGTTTATTATGGCGAAAAACTCTCCAGTGAGGAAAGCGCGGTGACAGGGCACATTGTCGTCGTGAAGATTCCAGTTCTTCGGCTCCACACTTCCGGTCACTGTCGCCGAGTGTCCTCCCTCAAGCGCTTCAAAACATCGTCGTTGATTTCCCTCCAATGTTCTTCATGTGCAAACTCATGAAGTTTCTGCATGTTTTCTCGGGTGACGTTCGTGGTAGGCTTTTCAGATCGCTCACCGTCTTCCGGGGACGATCAACTGTTTTTGATGTACCTGTGCTACTTGAAACATAGCGTACGACCCATTGCCTCATCGCTGTAAGCTTTACGAAACATTCTCAATGTCTCTGTAGCAGACTTTCCAAGTTTAATGCAAAATCTCACGTTGGCTCTTTGTTCCTGCCCATGACAAATTCGCAGACATACAGCAGACACAAACATGATAAAATAAAAAGCAAATTTCACAACTTGCAATGACAGGGAGAGTATTCATACACTTGCATGTACGCATGCTAACGTATGTACGCCTAATAGCAAACAGCAGCGGTCAATGTGAGAGGCATTGGGGCTGGTAGAATCAATGAAATTAAGAGATGTAGTCACTGAATCACGCTACTGCAGTGAATCAGTGTAACATCGTAAATGTAACAGCTGGAGGGAAAGATTGCTTTACAAGTATTGGTCTGGTGTTCTTTTGGCCCAAGAATATTACTACAAAGTCAAATTAGGATATTTGCTGAAGGATATAACGCCATGCCACAAGCAGATTGAGGAATAGAATCCACAACATTATCATTGTACAACGAGCCCTCTAGGGTCTGCACATTATTAGACAGTGTATGCGAAGAGAATAGAAAATCCGCAAAAATTAAGCGTTACAGGAGGCTAATATATATACGAAAATGTTATCAGATGAGACATTAACACATGCAATAACAATGTTATAACAATTCCCGTTTCGGTGGTTTATCAAAAGTGTATTGCATGTGCGGTACTTGTTATGGATCCTTAGGTTCCGAGTTCCAATTTGCTTCATGATAATAACGATTGCAGTTGTTTTTTCGATTTCATTGCTGAAACCGCAACACTTGAATTAGTTTCTCTTATTTTGA
>NC_043015.1:25745876-25755876 GCF_006345805.1 Octopus sinensis
GAAGGTAGATATATAGACAAAGATGTGGATTTAAATTTTAAGAACATTTGAGGTAGTGGAGCCTATCAACTGACTGACTAAGATTTGGTTGATCCAAACTATTGTAAGAATATGAGAGGGAAGAATAAGTTGAAGGAGACAATAAAGATTTTCTAATTATAGAAATGGGGTAATGGGGTTTCAGAGCTCCATATAAGGAATTTATGTGGAAGACAGCATTGTCACTACTAAATGCCAATTACTACTATTTGATGAACAGATTCAGCGTTAGGAGAACTAGGTCAATGTCAAGTGGTCACAATTGGCTGATGAGTACTCGGCATTTTAAATCTGTTGTAATATTTATAACATTTAATAAAATGATGTTGTACGAAAAGATCGTACCAAATTACCGGAGTCATTCTTGTTGTTTTTTTTGAGTATATATATAATGCGAGCACATGTGTGCATATTAATTCATGCATGTGCTCATATGATTGTACACACTTCTACATAAACACGCACACACACATATACATACACAAGTATATGTGTGGGTGCGTGTGTGTATGTATGTATGTGTGTACGTGTGTGTGTCGTTATTGGAATGAAATCACACAACATACTATATTTCTTATCGTACATAATCTCAAGCTTATTTCCCACCTGTCTCTAAGGAATAATATACATTTCGATCTCATTGCAATATTTTTGAACAATCTTGGTTAAAATATTGCCGTTGCCTTCAAATTGCTATCAAGAATATTCATATTATTATCCAAGGACCATTTCTTACATGCCGACGTTAATGGCCCCTATCAAAGTGGTAACACGGAAGGATTCTTAAAAAAGCAAGAAAGCCTGTACTTTTCATAGCAAATTTCATTTGGATTAAAAAGTATAAATATACTCCTTTCAAAGTGAGTAGTCGTTTAATGTTTACAAATATCGCCAACGTTACAGTTAGTTTAATCATTTTCTCATTTTCAACGCCGTGCGTACGAGATTCTCTGATATGTCTGCAGAGTTTTATCATGATCAATTTCTAATCGATAAATATTTGGTAAGAAAGTCTTCGACTTCTTGAAATATTTTGGATTCTTAACTACATTTAAGAAACTAGTCAACTTTTGTTAATTTCCTTTAAATTTGGTGTCTCATTATGCATCATATGAAAATTTAGAATAAATCAACATATTATCCCCGTATATCAATGATTTAATTAAACGTTAATAAAATACTAATCCTTAATTGTCCTGAAATTCAACGTAGAAAGCGATCTGTAACATGTTATAATCCCCTATATTATTTACAAGTAATAACATTCGTAGCTTAAGGATATTTGAAATTCCCTTTTAATCGTTACCCCTAGGTACAAGCAGTAACTTTTGTGACAAAATGATGCAAAACGAAATTTATCAGCATAATCACCCTTTTAAAATTAAGGCATAAATGGAAACACATTGTTGACCGAATATATTTGGTATTTAAACCAGGCAGACATATTACTGGATATAAAATGGAATACCCTATATTTTGTAAAATCATACTCTGTAGGTAATAAATACAGGCGAACTTTATGTCTCTGAAACCTTTATAAATCTGTTTTCCCATACTCTACTTAATAAATACTCTACTTAATAAATACATAGGATCGCGGTTTGGATTCCCAGACCGAGTGTTGTGTGTGTTTATTGAGCGAAAACACCTAAAGCTCCACGAGGCTCTGGCAGGGGGTGGTGGCGATCCTTGCTGTACTCTTTCGCCACAACTTTCTCTCACTCTTTCTTCTGTTGGCCTGCTCGCTTAGCCTGCGGGGTGGCGTCATTTAAAGGCTAAAACCATGCAAAGTGCATTGTGACCAGCGATGTATAGCAACATCTGATAGCCTGGTCGGTCACGGTGATCACGGTAATATATATATATATATATATATATATATTCCACATTAAGACCCCCAGTTCATTTGCTTTTATCACGGGCTATATGTAATGTGTATTTTCTCACATGGTCTAAATATCATTATAATATCATAATCTAAATTTGTTTGTTTACTTCCTTTCTATTTCACACAAACCACGTATCACAGATGGTTGTTGTTGCAAGATATACTCACTTTGAACTTGCGTGCATATATATATATATATATATATATATATGTATGTGTGTGTGTGTGTGTGTGTGTGTGTGTGTGTGTGTGTGCGTGTGTGTGTGTGTGGATACAGGTATTACTGTAAATTTAATATATCCCTATATGGAAATTATGCGACATGATGCAATCTAGCTTATTACGTTACAGAATTTTTTTAAAACTCGTATTCCTTTACGAAGTTATTGAAGTAATGATTTAGCCCAGCTTATCTATCTCACCTTTTATATCAATCAAAACTATCATTTATTCAACAAAAGAAATTCCTGCTTCAACAATATATCCGCCGAAACAATCTTCAAGAAAGGAAAGGAAACAGGGCAGTGGGTTGGCAGAATCATTAGAGTGGTATTTCTTTCAACTTGTTACGTACAGAGTTCATATCCTGTTCGAGTCAGTGTTTCTTTTCATTATTTTGGGTTCGAGAAAATAAAGTGACAATAGATTTCTTGGATCAGTGATACCAACTAACGCCGAACACTGAAGTTCTAGATCTTGTTCTCATACAAAATGTTGTTTTGTTTGATTGAACAGGCCCATCATAAAAGAAGCTGCTGCAAACGTCAAACATATCTTAAGGGTATTTATGATTTTTTTAAATGTGAAGTGTTGTTCCTTAGTAGATGCTGATAAAAATTTTCAGCTATTTCCAGTAAGTCGAGCAACCACTTTGGTTTATCCTTAGACATTCTTATTTCTAGATGTGAACAATAATTTTCAAACTAGAGTTGGATCAAGTCATAAATAATTGCGGAAGTCTTATAATGCCTAAATATGAACATCAACAGAGCCATAGATGTGTATACAAAAGTGGGAGGCTTAGTTTGTTCCACCCACCCAACTTCCGATGATGTAATAGAGATGGTTTCATAATATACCCCACACAAGTCTTCTCCATCCGAATGGCAGGTTGTATGCCAGAGTTGCTGGAGGCCGTACATTTGCAGAATAGTGAGAGCGTTGGAAGAAATGCCAAACGGGATTTGGTTAGTTCAGTTCTCTACATTCTGAATTAAAATCCGACAGATGGAAAATTTATTATTCATCTTAATCAGAACCAATAAAAGCAGAATCAATCAAATGTTGGAATCGATTCAATCTAGTACATCCATTCGAAATATCAAGTCTCGTGCTTATGTCAGAAAGTAATGTTAATTCCCAAATTATTCAAAGAATTTCTTCCACAACTTTGTATGATATTTAAGCATTATTTTTCTGATCGGAATTTGCTTCAAAAACTCTGAAGTAAGCTGCCGTGATTTGGTGGCACCTTAACTCTGCAATGCTGAGAGTAGATTTGGATTATTAGTCAGCGAATAGTTGGGGAGCGATGCACTCCATCGAAGAAGTTGCAAAGGAGGCCACTTGATGGCAAGGGATAAAAACGGCAGATCAGTGGCTCGATGGGTTAAATGGACAAGATGGTCTGATATTTGAAAGATTTAAAACCCTTGAAGACCCCAGAAACATTATCGATAACGGATGTTAGGGAATTCGTGCTTTGCATTTAGGGAACTACAATCCGAAATGTCATTGTTATGAAGCGAACTTATTTACCGTTCATTCATTCATTCACATTATATATGGCCGTACTAAAATCCCTGAAAATAAGAGTAATGCGTAGGCATACACACACGTATATGTCTGTGTATGCGTGTGTGTATGTGTGTGTATACATACAGATAGATAGATAGATATGTGTGCGTGTTATATAAGTAGGTGCACGTGCGTAAGTGTATGAATGTAATCATATACGTACGTATTTATAAGAAATTATAAATTACCATATGAATGTATTTGTGTTTGTATCCCTTATATGTTTTTGTTTGTCCCAGCGTGTGTTAGAGTACACGAATACATATAAGTATGTATGTGTGCATATGTGTGTACATGTGTGTGCGTGTGCTTCCAAGCGTGCATACGTTACGCTGACGGTAACAGAAATCAAAAGAAAGAACATGATAGAGTAATAACTGTTGACAAAAAGACATGAGACAGCAGTTAATTTAATTCTTTGAGAGATGTTATTTAATCGAAGAGTATCTGAATGGTAAACGCTGGTTCAGCAACATCGTTACGGTTGACTGGTGAACGCTTTCGCAGTTTCTGTTTTTAGACCTCACTACATAAGTAACTCCAATCTGTAATTAAACGTTCTCACAACGTAAAATGTTCAAGAACATTGGGCGTAACATATGAGAGGTCAGTCATTGTTAAAAGGCATTTGGCCAGAGCCGAACCTGAAGCAAGAGAGCAGAAGCGGCAACAACAACAAATGTAGCTGGAGTTAGCGCTATAGTGATGTCTATTATATTATCTGACCAAACACGAAGATAGATGAACAACTGCAGTAGTCAGGATAGCTGCAGCTACAACAACAGCAGCAAGGGTATCTATTATTTCATTTAAACAAAAGCGAAACTGGAAGCCACGGAAGCAGCAGCAGCATCACTTGCAGTCGTGTCTGTTGTATCATTTTGAAGTCTTCTCCTTCAAGTGTTGCTCACCAAAAAGAACGTTTTACGCGAAGTAAATTGTTATTGGCTTTCTCGATCGTTCGCTAACAAACGTTCAGCGAAGCAGCACCGATAATATGCTTGCAAATAGGTACAAGGGTATGTCTGTACGAGTGTATGCGAGTGTGTGTATGCCTCCACGCATACATAGGCATGCACACACACACACACACACACACACACCCAAACAAATTTATAAACATATATAAACACACGGATTCATATGTGCACTTCCAAAAACGCACACATACATATATGTAAATTACTGCGTATATGCATATGCATATTTGCATGTATGTATATGTATATATATGTGTGTGTGTGTATATATATATATATATATATGTATATATACATATATATGTATGTGTATATATATATATATATATATATGTAATACATATATATACACACACACATAAATATATATATATATGTATGTATGAATGTATATGTCCACACACGTAAATCCGTATATGTGTGAACGCATTCACACAAAATTTGGCATAGACATAGAAACACGTATACTACATACGTACGCGTGTATATTACATGTGTCTGTTGCATGTGCGTAAGTGCGTATGTAATCCCGAACTTGCGCTTGAACGTGTATGCGCGCTCGTGCATGTGTGTGTGCATGTATGTGTGCGTGTGTGTGTGCATGTGTGTGCCTGTATGTTTCGCCATCTAATTGCTCGATGGTGGAGAAGTGGTTCTCTAGTGATATGATATAAATTTTTCTCACTTGAATAGCTATTTTCATTTCCCCTTAGCAACAACTAAAGCAGCGCATTGAGCTTAGCTACGACACTCACTAAATTTCCTCAAGTTTAGATTCGTGCTAAAGACATCACTTGGAAATTACATACCATGTAAATCACTCGAATAATAATAACAACAACAACAACAACGATAATGATAATAATATAATAATAATAATAATATAATAATAATAATAATAATAATAATAATAATAATAGTAATAATAATAAAAGTAATAATGATAATAGAAACTACAATGGCGGTAATAAGAGTAATGTTAATAACAAAGGGTTTATGAAACATTTTGTCTCATAACTGTAATCATCGATTATAGATTGGTGCTGTCGAGCGTGAGCTGTTATTGGTTACGATGAGACAGTCACGTGTGTGTGTGTGTGTGTGTGTGCGTTTTGTCGTTGTGATATATCTTACCTATAAAAGCAGCTTCAATGTGTTTGACAGAGAATAAACAGATTACGATGTTATGTGCTGGTCTTGGTGTTAGTGATGGAGAAGAAAGAATGTAGACAAACGTACATAAAAGTGTGCGCACGTACACATAGACACACACATACACACATACATATCTATGTATATGAGTAAATAGATACATGCATACATATACATATATATATACGTGTGTTTGTGCATGCGCGTGTGTGTGTCTATATATATATATATATATATATATATATATATATATATATATATATATATATATATATATATATATATATAAGCACACATACATATATGCACACGCACATGTATATATAAGTGATAGACATGAAGATGCGTTCACAATCTCTCGTGCACTCGCATATGCACACACACACGCACACATACAGACACAGACACGTATGCATGTGTGTACATATGTATGTCTATTAAAATGCAAGCACATACGCACAAACAATAGAGCGCGCTCACTATATATGCCACATGTACAGTAAGACTTGTGCATACATCCACAGATGGACCTCGAAGGCTTTATTGATGACCACATTTACATACACAATACTAACACCAAAGATTCACCGGTGATACTTGTCACAGTTGGTGTTTTCTTATTTTTTCGCTCTCAGCACAATAAATATACCTATCCGATCCTATTTACGCTAATTCAGGCATCTTATGATGGTAAAGATTACAGTTCAAAGCCGTTTCACTGTTATTTATAATTGATGGGATTTATATCAGTTCGCTGAAAAATTTGCTGAAATCCTATACTGGGATCAAACGATCATTTGCGGCAATATTATAAGCAAATTTTTATGAAACCGGATGTAACTTTCAACACTATTGTGTAGGCATTTCCCTCCGGTTAATATGTGTGTGTACATACATGCACGCACACGCACTCACATATATACATATATGTTTATGTATACATGCATGTATATCTATCTATCTAGCTATATATCCCTTTCTCTCTCTCCATATATATATACCCACATACGTACAAGTATAAATATATGTGTACACACACACGCATGCACAAACACACACACACATGACCACTTGCTTTCAGCTTTCTTTCCACTGCGCATAATGTAGGTGAATTGAATTTCAAAGGAGCCTTTACTCGACCAATTACACTTTTAGCGTAATTTGGATGATGGAGCATCTATAGAAGCTCTGGGTATATAAGGTATATAAGGGAGGGGGTCTTTTTCCATTAAATATATATATATATAAGGGGTAAAGACCACCCCCCTTTTAGTCATGAATGACTATGGGATTGCACCTAGAAAGTTACCCTCTAAGGTACAGGGCTGGGCAAGGTTGTTTTGGGGACGTCAGCAATAGGCCATGCATACCAACCTCTCCTCTCCACCTCACCGATGTTATCCAAGGGAAAGGCAAAGGGGCTGATACAGCTTGGCACCAGGGACATCAAAACGCATTTCTACACCTGAGTGAACTGGAGCAACGTGAAATAAAGTGTCTTGCTCAAGAACACAACACACAGTCCGGTCTGTGAATCGAACTCTCTACCTCATGATTTCAGACCGACGCTCTAACCACTAAATTATATATATATATATATATATCGTAGCACAAGCTGCGTTCATGAAGGGGAGTTCACTCCCTAACCTAATGAGTTAGGAGTTGAGTAACATTATGTGTGTTGTGAATACAGCAGGCCTGACTGTAGTACAATACGTTACAATAAAAACACCGACCAAAACAATTGTAGGAATAAAAGATAACTCGTACATCTGTTTCACAATATATGTGCACACACACAGATATATGCGTATATACATACATATATATATATATTATACGGGAAGCTTTATGAAAATAGACAAAAGACGAAGGCAGGTGGAAAACAAATATATATATATATATATATATATATATATATAATATATATATATGCGTATATATATATATATATATATATATATATTATATATATATATATAATATATATATATGCGTATATATATATAATATAATATATATAATATATATATATATATATATATATATATATACATATATGTATATATACATAATCTATATAATATATATATATGTATGACTCAAAAGAGATACCCGAAGAATAGGATATCTGACTCGCTAGAAAGAGCAGTTAAAACTCCAAGCCACCGAGGTTTCTGCAGAAACCTTGCAGGGTCTAGGATTAAGGTAAAAGCTTTTATTTTTCAATCACTTTCGGAATTACAACAATTGGTGGCTTGGAGTTTTAACTGCTCTTTCTAGCGAGTCAGATATCCTATTCTTCGGGTATCTCTTTTGTGTTTGAACGTACACTGTATTCTTCTCTGAATAATGTATAGTCTATTGACTAATTTCTTCTTTCTCACTAGACCACTGGTAACTAAGAATTTTTCTATGAATATTCTTGCTACCCTAAGATTTTAATTATATATATGTAGGGAGAGTTTATGAAAAAAACAAACGACGAAGACAGGTGGTGTACAAAACAAACATATGTATTAGTATAACTCTCAAGAATAGAAAAAGTCTTTTATGTTTCGAGCCTACGCTCTTCTACAGAAAGGGACACAAAAAAAAAAAAAACAAGGAGAGAAAAAAATGTGTGTAGTGGCTAACGATCTATCATGGCATCTAACTCGAACAGACGGGTCACCCACGAGGAGGAAAGTAGGGGAGATAACAAAGTAAAGATAACCCCCAACACGAAGGTGCGTGTGTATAAGAGAGTATGTATGTGCGTGTGAAAGAGGGGTGATGGTCTGGACGTGTGCGTGTATGTATGTGTAGGTGTGGAAATGTGGGGATGGGTGTATGGATGGTGTGTTGTGATGTGATGTGTAATGTTGGGAGGTGGGGAGGCGAGAGTAGGGAAAGCACGGGTGGGGTGTGGGTTCGGCTGAGGGTTGGCGTTAGTGGGTAGACAGAGGGTGGGGTAGAGGTGGGGTATGTTGGGGAGGGTGTGTGGGATAGGATAGGGGGATGGGATAGGGGGATGGGAAGGATAGGGAAGGTGGAGTAGGAATGTGTAGGGGTGGGTGGGCGTATGGTAGAGGGGAAGGTGGGTATGTGAGGAGAGACAAGAGGAGAGAAGAGAGAAAGAGAGTAAGAGAGAAGATAGAAAGAGAGAAGAGAGAAAGATAGTAAGAGGGAAGAGGGAAAGAGGGGAGAGAAAGAGAGAAAGAGAGTAAGAGAGAAGAGGGAAAGAGAGTAGGAGTGAAGAGAAGTAGGAGTGAAGAAAAGTAGGTGTTGGGGCAAGGGAGGAGAGTTGGTACATATATAAATACATATATATACATATATGTATGTTTTGTTTTACTAAAAGTTTCAATAATATGTGTGTGTGTACACACACACACACACACAACATATATATATATATATATATATATACACATACACATAGTTGAAATTTATAGAAAATCAAAAGACGAAGACAGGTGTATGAACAACAAGCAGGTATATTAGTTTACGTTTCGAGCCTATGCTCTTTAACAGAGTGGAATAAGAGAAAATAAACAGAGATGACCGCAAAATCTACTATAGGCTCGAAACGTAAAATACTTTTTTCATTTTCCCAAGCGTCAAACTAATACAACTGCTTGTTGTTCATACAGCTGCCTTTGTCTTTTGTTTTTCTGTAAATTTAAACTATATATTATACGCGCACGTGGTCAGTCCAATTTTATCCTGTCTTAACTCTCTACTCATTGATATTGCACATCAACCACTTCCCGAGCATTCTGAACCTCTCCTCATCTACATGCCAGCACTCCACCCGGATTACCAATGGATATACTGACTCTACTTTCGCGGACTTCATTGGGTTTTTTCGTTGATATATATGTATATATATATATATATATATATATATATATATATATATATATATATATATATATATATATATATATATATATATAAATAATATATATATATATATAATACAGCAATTAAATACAGGCATATACATAAACCTGATGAGTATATTTGATGGAATTAGAAAATACATAAATAAAAGATGCCAAATACAGAAATGGAGTTTTGTAATAGGCTTACCTTGATAGTTGTTTAGAATGAACAATGGCTTATATATTATTAATTAACCACGTTTATTGTATAATAA
>NC_043015.1:25765876-25773376 GCF_006345805.1 Octopus sinensis
AGTTATTACTCGGGACAGGGGAGGTAATTTCTCATTTTTGGGATAGAATAAATAAAGATACAAAACTCATACGCTAAACAAGTGAGATGTAATATGTAGAGTGGTGGATGTGTGATCATGAATTAAAATATATACTGCGACCTATGTTGGTTATGCGTTCATATTTAGATGTTTTTTTTTGTATTTTTCGATAAATAAATTATCTTTATTTAAACGTTCATGTACAGAAATGGTTTCTTTGCCCTGATAGATGGGAAAACTCTGAAATTTGGTTGGAGATTCCCTGCACATCTCTCTATGTGTTCATTCAATGGTATTTGTCAATAGAGAATGAAAAGAAAGGTGTAGAGTTAAACGCCCCAACATAGCGGCCGATTAAGAAAAGAGGTTGAAAGAAAGGGAGATAATAATTAAAAAAAGAGGTTGAATGAAAATGAGTTGACGAGAGGGTGTGCGCGCGCGCGTGTGTATGTGAGAATGATGTGTGTGAGAGTGTAAGTGTTTATGTGTGAATAGGGGTGAATGACGCTGACGTGTGTGGGTGGGCGTGTGTGACGTGTGAGTGTGTGTGTGTATGCTGTGTGTAGCAGTTGATTGTGCTTTTTCATGTGGTGTGTGCACGTGTCTGTTTGTGTATGTATGTGTATGCTTGTATATGTATGTGTTTGTGTTTGTGTGTGCGTGTGTGCTCACATGTTCATTACACAATGCGCTGAAATGTGTGATACGTTACTAAAAGTTTTGGGTTCGATTGATAGTTCTAACCGCTACGTGATAAGCTCTGACGATAACTGTCCCCAAACATGCTAATGTGCGAAGCCTGAGCCACATTATAGTAATAATAAACACTTAAGACGTTATCGTTATTTCCTATTGTTTATTAAGTTATTTACCGTTATCACATAAGGCTTTTGGCTCTCTTACGTTATAAAGTCGAATGACTTTCTCTGTATTATCAGTAAAAATTACAATCTGAAAATATGTGAATACCTTCATATATAGCAGTACAAAAATTTTGCCCCATTTACTTGGTAAATCAGAATAAAGAATGGCAGTGTGTGAGGCAGTAGCATTGTGTGAGAGAGAAATATTAGCGGGGAGATAGGAATGCTTTAATGCCTACACTTAACCTAGTACACATTCTTCTGGATCAACACGCACTCACACACCCTTACATCGAAACACGCACATACAAATATACATACACACACACACACACACACACACATACACACACACACACACACACACACACATATATATATATATGTATGTATATGTATATATATATGGATAAATTAAGAAATGGAGTCAACTGCAGGTGTTATTCAAATCATTTATATTTTCGAAACATGTTATACCAAAACATCTCACTTAACCCTGGAATTTCTACTCTTATAAGAAGGCTGTAATATCTTTGGCACTTATGTGAATTTTCGTTACCTTGGTAAATATGTTTATTTTTTTCCTTGTTATTTACACACACTGAGAAAAGATATGCATACATTTATATATATATATATATATATATATATATAATTAATTAATAAGGGTGAGAGAATTAGATACTAATTTAATAGTATATTTATTCAACACCAAGTGGCCTAGTGCTACGAGAAACCTGGATTATTATAATATTTTATAACATATTATAATATTTTTACAAAATAAATATATAAGAGGTGGTCACTATATTGCTCACTCTAGCACCAGTTAATCCAAAAGGTTTCAACCACGAAAATACATGTTTCCCATGAAAGCCAGTACGACTGCTAGCTCACACGGACAGGGCAAGTAAAAAATAACAAAAATACAGATTATTTTGGGACAATTGTTTCGCTATTAATGAATCAATTATATATATATATATATATATATATATATATATATATATATATATATATATAAATATTTTTTTTCAGAATGAGATTTAAAAAAAACAAGGCTGTGAAGATTTTAGAACATTTACAGATAGAAGGTCTTACAGCTGTTTCCAGGATATTGATCATATCCCTTCATCGGAGACGGTGTGAGAAAATGGTTAATTAGATAAGATATGAAATAGAGAGTTAAGTGAAGGAATGAAAATAGACGTGAGATATGCAGGGATATTGCATTTGTAGATCCATTATTTAAGCAGAATGGTATATATATAAGATTCCAATACCTTGTGAGTAAACTCCAATAGTATTTTACTCAAAAAGTATTAGAATCTTATATGTATACCATTCTGCCTAAATAATGGATCTACAAATACATTATTCCTGCATATCTCACATATATTTCCATTCCTCCACTTCACTCTCTATTTCATATCTTATCTAAATTAATTATTGCTTAAGCATCTTCTCACACTGTCTCCGATGAAGGGATATGATCAATATCCTGGAAACAGCTGTAAAGCCTTCTATTTATAAATGTTCTAAAATCTTCACAGCCTTGGTTTTTTTTCATCTCATTCTGATAAAAAGTTTTTTTTATATATACTGATATATGACCTACGTTGGACTCCTTATTCGCATAATCACCGAACCTGGAGCTTAACTATAATCTATCCGTAGCACTTACTCAGCAATTTTTGGCACCTTTGGGTTTTATTGACACCATTACCTCTCGTAACCTCCTATATATATATATATTCTATCCATACTTTCTAAAGGACACTTAGCAGGACATTAATATTTCCAGAACCATTATCAATCACTATAATCAATATTGTACCTTGTAGTAGCCAAATACACCAACAGGCATTGGCTTTGACAGTTCCTAGATTTGCAACAAACGAACCAATAATATTAGACACATGAGATACTACACTTGTCCCATAAACGCCTTATAGATGCCATTCGAAGCCATGGGGTGTTTTGTTGACTTACGCAATGTGCTTCAATGATTTAATCTTATAGATGAGATCCTTTCATACAAACATTCGAATGCTTTGTAAGGCCTACATTAATGTTGTGCATTACTTCCATTTCATGAAAGACTCAAAATTCATGATATTGCTCTCAAATTCCAGCCTTCTCAAATCACTCTCAGTCTTGGCTTTCTTCTTTTGCTTTTACAACTTCAATGGCTTCAGATTCCCTCATCTCTTCGCCAGCTTTTATCACCCATATCGCGTACACTCCACGCCTTTCTATTAAACACCTCATCTGAATTTTTCTGTCAAGACTGGCCTTCAAATGGAATTTTCACACTGTTCAATTTTTTCCAGGTGTCACATTGCAGCTGTTCGAGAGAGTTACGTACAAGGTAGACCACATTATTTCGGAGAGGCCAATCAATGCCATGGATACGGTTTGTCCTCTTTCTTAACACCAAAACATATGATCAGGTTTCCTCAACTAAACATTATCTGGGTGCCCATGAAATGTATATTATTGTGCGAATTCATTCAATACTTAAAGTTAAAAAAGAAAAAATCTCTTTGAGACTCCTTCCATTGACAGGACACCAATCGGCTTCATCTCCTCAACCCCTGGTTAGGGCTTGTAACCATCTCAACTGAGTGGATTGAAGCAACATAAAATTAGATGTATTGCTGGAGGATACAGCTTACCACCCTGTTCAGGAATCGAAGCAACGCCCTTATAACCTGAAGCCCATGACCGTAACATCTAGCCTGCTGAGTGATATTCATTTCTAACACTGACACAACTACACATATTTAATGTGTGGAATATAGTCAGTTTTTCACTGGTATTTTATTTTATGAACCTCTGAAAGCTAAAAGGCCAAGCTAAACTTTAGCAGAGTTTGAAAGCAGAATGCAAAGAGTCATAATTACGTAGGGCAAGGCGAGACAGTTTTGTTGGAGATTGTAATGATTCTGCCAGCCCAGTATTTGCTTGATAGTGTTTCTATTTCAACTTTATTACATCTGAGCTTCATTGTTGTCTCTGTCACATGTTGGTCTAATTAGTCGTTCTATGTGAGTCAACCTATAAATATCAAACATTTGTCGTCCATTAATGTGGAGTCGGCAATTACTTCGTCACAATGATTACGCAATCCATCACAGAGCGAATTAATTGCTCGTAGGGGAAATTAATTTCGTTAATCCTCTATTAGAATACATAATATAAGAATACATCATTCATTAATCCTCTATAAGAACAATTAATCGTATACATATTTAAATCACGCTCTGTTGATGTAGTAGAATGCTTAATTACTGACACAAGTGAGCGTGTTTGAGTGTGTGTGTGTGCGTGTAATTTAGTAGGTACAAACATACATAATCGCATATATATGTGCATATTTTACATATATATATATATGTGTGTGTGTGTGTGTGCATATATGCATACACTCAGATATATTACACATATATATATATATATATACACATATATACATACATACATATATATATATATACTACATGATGAATTTATTCGTAAAATTCTTCCCGGCATGCCCGCGTAAATTTTGCGTCTGCGCAGAGATTTGAAAAGTTAAGATCTGCTAGTAGTCGGGTTTAACGTATAGCCCCACATCGCTGCAGACCTCGATTAAATTCAGGCAACTCGCTGATGAAGCTGGCCTTAGCAAACATATTCTGTGTTTTGCTAGAAAGAAGCAGAAACCGCGGTACGAGTTGTTAAAGTTATCGGTAAACGTTTTTGATTTTCACTCTCGATAAATTCATCCCCTTTTTGTGTTCCCAGCACTCGGCATCTTTATTTAGGAGCCCTTAATTGTATAACTACATGAATAATATTTTTCTATATGAATAATATTTTTGTCTTATGACTAATTCGTCTTTTGTGCTGGGCACCTGGTAGTAAATAATATTACTACCCTTCTTGTTTATATTCGCATACTACATGATGAATTTATTCGTAAAATTCTTCCCGGCATGCCCGCGTAAATTTTGCGTCTGCGCAGAGATTTGAAAAGTTAAGATCTGCTAGTAGTCGGGTTTAACGTATAGCCCCACATCGCTGCAGACCTCGATTAAATTCAGGCAACTCGCTGATGAAGCTGGCCTTAGCAAACATATTCTGTGTTTTGCTAGAAAGAAGCAGAAACCGCGGTACGAGTTGTTAAAGTTATCGGTAAACGTTTTTGATTTTCACTCTCGATAAATTCATCCCCTTTTTGTGTTCCCAGCACTCGGCATCTTTATTTAGGAGCCCTTAATTGTATATATATATATATATATATATATATATATATATGCGTGTGTGTTTATGTATGTATGCATTACGTATATATGTATGTATGTACACACACACACATATAACATCAGCGGTTCTTATGGCTGATAATTTCTATTTCTTCCCATCAAAAGAAATATCAGCAGGAAGACATAGGAATGGTGTGGATTTCCTTACAATGGACATGGACAGGCCATGTACTGAATCCCGCCTGCTATGGCTTCAAGGCCATCCATTGTTTCACATATAGGCATTATCAGTCTCTGAAATGCCAATGAACAGCCGCCTATTCGGTTTTAATCTGGAATAGAATAGGATATCTGATCTAGCCCTCGTCTGTCAGTTCGGACCTTGTTAGAATCGGACACTGATGATGTCTACATTCGGTTGATCAGCTTCTGCGTCTGTAGACATGTTGATCCTGTTCGAGCCGGTCTGGATTCTCTTATTAGTGTGTGTGTATCTATGTATGTATATGCATATATTTTATAAAAATATATACATACATACACGCGTGTGTTTATAACATTATAAAGAATATGAGGGGTTTAGTTCACTGATGATCGAATCCAATAACTAAGTGACTGGTCATCCGTTAGGCTCCATGCAACATTATTCCTCCATCTTACTGCTTTCTTCTTCTAAATACTGTGAATTCTCTGTCTGCAACTTTCCTGCATACACACTTTGCCTCTAATGATAGAATATCCAGTGTATGGAGATGTCGACCCATCGCATGACCCATCTCATGATCATTCATAACCGAAACGGTTCCTTACCCTTTGTCATGTGTGTGAGTGTCTGTGTATGTACGTGGTGTGTGTGTATGTGCGTGGTGTGTGTGTGTGTGTGTGTGTGTGTGTGTGTGTGTGTGTGGTGTGTGTGTGTGTGCGTGCGTGCGTATTTCTGTGTGTGTGAGCAAGTTTTAAAACCGATATCCTTTCGAGGATGGCCAGCGAGAATAAGCCGGAATTTTTGCAGATAAAATTGATAAATATATTTAATTGTAGTGAAATATCTCTCGCAAAGTATCGCCTGTCAAGCAAATGAATATAACTAAAAGGCTGGAAACGGCGTTCACGAAGTCTAGTTTAATTTATTTCTAACACAAACCTTGAATGGAAATTAATGTCAATTGATATTGAAGACTATAAAGTAGGAATAAACTTAATGTTTCTCTGATCCTTTTGTTAGATTTAACAGGAGAAGCAATGCATTTCTTTTAATCTTTTTACAACAAATAATTTTTCCATTTTATTTTTGTTTCTTCTTTTTTGTGCCTTTGTTATTTTGTTATCGAATTAACAAACATTGCGCATGTTTTGCTTTATTGATATTATTTATCTGCTCTTCTTAACTTAATTAGATGAGTAAGAAATGTTTGTTTTGCGCGGAAGAACAAAACGCCATTATGGTTTATTCGCCCTCCACTGCTTACATAAAGATTTTACTTCCACTAAATTGGTTTTTATTTATTTACTCCTAATAACCAACCGACATTTTTGTCATTGCTTTCGGTCCTGCTGCTACAGTTCTCCTCCTCCTCCGCCTCCTCCTCCGCCTCCTCCTCCTCCTCCTTCTTCTTCTTCTTCTTCTTCTTCTTCTTCTTCTTCTTCTTCTTCTTCTTCCTGCTACTGTTGTTATTGTTGCCGTAGTAGTACAGTTCTTATTTAGATCTACATCAGCCATCATTAAGTGGATCTACAGTCATAGGCGATCCCAAACCAGCTCACCAATTGTATATGAATATCTTTCTGACATAATACATCTAACGGGACGTTATTATATCTATCCTTTTTTTTATTATATTAAGACCCAATCCTGTAATTTGCAGGCAATATGGCTGATATTTTTTAACAATATCACCAAGGAAATGGTTCTGCGTCGTTTTTGTAACCTGAACAGCCCCACCACACCCGGACACCACTGCGAACGAAGTCTTTGCAGTTCTTCTTAAAGTGTGTGATCCAAGACAGAGAAAACTGATTGAACCCATTAGTAAGCTGTTTGTTAGAACATTTTGAATGCCGAACCCTGTCGTATTGAATGGAGATGTCATGCTGTAACAATTTAGGTTCATTCAAATTATTTGAAGATGAGCGTAGAGTGACATAAGTGATATGAAGGAGCAGGGCTTTAGCAGAATTTCTTTTTAAATGGAGATTTATAATGACTCAAACACAAACTGACGCACACATACATTCACATATACATATATTTGTGTGTGTGTGTGTGTGTGTGTGTGTGTGTGTGTATGTGTGTGTGTGTAAACATCTATTAGTCAATTCAATGAGACACATTAGCCAAGAAATGAGTTGTCCAAGATAACTCTACT
>NC_043015.1:25778376-25782775 GCF_006345805.1 Octopus sinensis
TGAGAAAAGTGTTGAGCCTCTAAACTGCAGGGAACAGCTGAGACGTGACGTTGATAACTCTGGAGAAGAAAAGGGAGACCCTTTCGGTCATGAATGACCATGGGATTGCTCATAGGAAGTTACCATACCAGGCACAAGCCTGGGCAAGGTTGTTTATGGACGACCAGCAGTCGCCCATACATACCGGCCTCCCCTCTCGACGCCACCAGTGTTATCCAAGGGAAAGGCAAGGGCCGATACAGCTTGGCACCTGTGACGTTGCAACTCATTTTTACATCTGAGTGAACTCTAGCAACGTGAAATAAAGTGTCTTGCTCAAGAACACAAAACGCAGCCCGGTACAGGATTCGAACTCAAAACCTCACGATCGTAAACTCGACGCTCTAACCACTGAGCCATGCGCCTTCATAATAATAATAATAACAATGATTAGTAGTAGAGACAATGATGGTGGTGGCGGTAGTGGTCGACGTCGTCGTCGTCGTCGCCGTAGTAGTAGTAGTAGTAGTAGTAGTAGTAGTAGTAGTAGTAGAATTACGAATGTATTGTGAGAAGAGAATTCTGCAGAAGACGACAAGAAGTTACAGTAGACATAATAATAATAAGTTACGAATGAAGCAAAGCAATCTGTCAGATACATGAAGGTGAGACATAAAATAGAAGACAGCAATCAAGTATCATTAGAAACACTAACAGGTGTAATTAATTATGTTCTCTTATTATTCCCTAATTATATTCTTCGAGTTTCTTTTCTTTTTTTTTTTATTCAACTTCGAAGCAAGAAACAAATGAATTTCAAAACTGAACCTGAAGGCGAAAGAAAGATAAGAAAATTGAAATTAAAAACTGACAACTATTTTCCCACGGCCCCTCTCCTCGCAAGAAAATGTGTGGGAGGAAGGGGAAACAAAAGTAGAAAAATATTCAGGGAAACGCGTTTCTATGAATCATCTTTAGATAATTAGATATTAATGTTTGAGAAGTTGAATAATAATAATAAGAATAATAAAGAGTATTTTAGATATTTATACAACAGTCAATTATATATTTGTCTATAATTAATCTGTATATTTGTATTATTTTTTTACATTAATATGCAACATTTATTAATTCCCTGTGTGTGCGTGTGTAGGTTGTGTGCGAGCGTATATGTATATATGCTATATGCATATATTGTTTATATATGTGTATACATATGCATACATATGTATACACATATCCATATATATATATATATATATATATATATATATATATATATATATATATATATTATATTATATAAATATATATAGACGATAAGAAAATGGAGGCAAAACAACAAATAGAAGTGTGCCTGTTGTGCTAAAAAAGCATTATTTATTAATTAAGCAAGGTGTCGTATACCTTATACCAAGGACCATACTTACTGAGGTAATTACTAGGAGTGCCTCCGGATACTTCTATCCCTTAGAGGGCTTAAAACCTCTAATTTATACATTTTATAACACACACACACACACACACACACACACACACACACACGCACATATATATATGAAGGTCGATTACTCCACCTATAGATGCATTTCGTTGCCCAAAGCAATTCTTATACATGAAGCATGTACATTCGATTGTTGGAATGTAGAAGTTATCCTATCCCCAAACAAGGCAAACAGAAGACAGCAGATCGTGAAAATAGGAAGGCTCTTCAAGTGTAAACTTTTTCATATTTAGTAATGAACAAAGAATGGGAAATCAAAGTTCATGAGGTAAAAAAAGAATTGAAGTGTATAATTGAAGTATTTATTTAAATTCTTGTAGTTTATTACGTCATCTTGTTAAATAGGTTGGTCGTTACAAAATTAGTTTTCCTGTAGTGGTAGCGATTACAGAAGACCTTATTATTTACGCCGCTCTATGAACATATTTTTCCTATGACAGTGAACTGAGAAAAGATGAAGCAATACCAAGAATTTCCAAATGGAAACAATCTAGAAACAATTTTACGATTTATTCATTATTTTCTACTCTAGACAGAAGGCCCGAAATTTTGGGGGAAGGGGCTAGTCGATTAGCTCAACCCCAGTGCGCAACTGATATCATTTCGACCCCGAAATGATAAAAGACAAAGTCGACCTCGGCGGAATTTGAACTCAGAACGTAAAGACAGACGAAATACCGCTAAGAATTTCGCCAGGCTTGCTAACGTTCCTTATTTCTTTATTACCCAGAAGGGGCGAAACATAGAGGGGAAAAACAAGGACAGACAAAGGGATTAAGTCGATTACATCGACCCCAGTCCGTAACCGGTACTTATTCAATCGAGCCCGAAAGAATGAAAGGCAAAGTCGACCTGAGCGGAATTTGAACTCAGAACGTAATGGCAGACGAAATACCGCTAAGCATTTTGTCCGGCGTGCTAAAGTTTCTGCCAGATCGCCGCCCTAATGAATTCCCAAACCAAAAGTAACCAAGAACAGACGTGATTAAATTGTTGTAAAAGTCAAATCAGTACGCTCTTTACAAGCTCTGGAACAATGCACATATGGCAACTGAATGCTTTGAAACAAAAGCAAATCTCTAGCAATGCAGAGCCTTTCTAGATTGATACCGAGGAATATGACCCTTTTGACAAAGCCTCCTTAGTTTATACATTCTTTAATAGAAAGAAAAAAAGAAGCACACACACACACACACACAAACGAAACCAAGGCCATTGTTAAATGATCTATCAAGTTTTCGGGCAATAAAACAATGATTCACACTATCTTTAATAAAAACGCTTAAATATCTATTTTTACAAGAGAAAAACCTTTTATTTGTCATAGAAATAGACAAACCTGGTTGACTTTCATTAATCAACATTTTAATATATTTCTAAAGAGAATTCCAATTAAAAGTTGCCCAAGAATTTGAATAATCCATACTATGTTTATATCGTAATGACAGGCCCATTAATACGAGTGTTCTGAATATAAATTTTAGAATATTTCAAAGACAAGCACTTGAAAACTGCAATTTAGTTAAATATTTTTGATACTACTTTAGATTTAGAAGCAAACAGGTAAGCATTTCATATGATGTAGCAACACATTCCTAACAAAGCAATATTTTATGATGACAACATGCCTCCATCCATCATTGCAATGGTTTTGGCGTCATCAATTCCAATTTGCCCTTGAAACGTTTGAAAATGCATGATGGCTAGATGTTAACTAGATATTGTGACAGGGTCCACCAAAAGACATATAATCTCAATTGTGTGTTATATATTATTATATATATTATATATAATATATATATATATATATATATATATTATATATATATATATATAATATATATATTATATATATATATCTATATATATATATATATATATATATGCATGTATGTATGTAATGTATGTATGTATAATAAAATATAAAACTAACGCGATGCAGGAGTGTATATGCGTATGTGTGATACACTTATGCATGAGTGCTTGCATGTGGGGGGATGGTCGGGCAGGGTATATGCGGGTCAATGAATACGTACATATATGTACATGTATGTGGCTCGCACATGCATGTGCACGTGTGCGAATATATATACATACATACAAACATACATATATATATATATATACACCAGAGTAAGCACATCAGTGCGAAACAAGGTGGAAAAAGTTAAGAATGGAGCTAGAGAAAGTTATATGCAGAAATACAATTACTTTGATAGATACACATTTGAAAATGGTTTTGTTTCAATAGTCCTTTCAACTAACGGTCTTTTCAATAACCAGTTGCATGAAATTACAATGGCTGTTTAAAATCACATTATTATAAAAATCGTGAATGCTTATACAAAATAGTTGTTACAGACGAAAGAAAGAACAGGAAAAAATCAGAGAAGTGGGTGAGAAAGAAAGAAAAAGGGAAGAGAAAAGGAATTAAAAGAAACAGAAAATTAGAGAGAGAAAGGGAAAGATAGGGAGAGGTAGAGCGAATGAAATGATTGACATTCCTATAAGTATCTAACTTTCGTTAGATACTTCGCTCAGCTTGCGAAATGCACACATAAAGCAACTTGCAATTCTATATAAATGAAAACATACATACAAATACACACACATATAGACGCGCATACGAATATACAAATAAATATATACGCAAATACATGCCACAGGTACACACACACACATATATACATACATGGCGCAAGAGTGACTTTGTGACAAGCAGCTTGCTTACCAACTATATGGTTCCTGGTTTCTCGCTTCGTGGCACTTCGGGCAAGTGTCTTCTACGACGTGTGTGCTGGTCCCTTGCTGGATACCGACAGTCTGATGTCGGACCAGTATATCTGACCCTGCCGGGTGCAACACTGTCACCATCACGGGCTTCTGTTTCATTACCACCGTTATTCACAATATTTT
>NC_043015.1:25782875-25792875 GCF_006345805.1 Octopus sinensis
TGCGAAAATTTTCAGAACATTTGTAACGAGAAAGTCTTACAGCTGCTTCCTGGATATTTTATATATCCCTTCATGAGAGACGGTGTGAGAAAATGTTTAAGTAATATATACTATAGAGAAGATATGAAATACAGAGTGAAGTGGGGGAATGAAAACAGTCATGCTAATATATGACCTACGTTGGACTCTTCATTCGTATCATCATCGAACCTGAAGATTAACTATAGTCAGACCATAGCACTTACTTAGCATTACCTGACACCTTTGGGTCTTGACACCAATACCTCTCAAACCCTATATATACATACATAGATATATACATACATATATATATACGTGTGTGTGTGTGTGTGTGTGTGTGTGTGTGTACTCACTCGTTGACGGATAGCTAGATAGCTGCATACACAGTCAGGTATAGGCAGATAGCTAAAGTGATATAAAGAGACAAATAGAGATATAAATAGTGTTAGATGGACACATCAATAAGAGACCTTTCATAGCTTTTCTCTGTAGGTTTTACAGCTACAATCCAAAGACTCCTTACATCGAGGAGCTCATTGTCACATACATGGTGTGTGTGTGGGAGAGAGAGAGAGAGAGAAAGAGAGAGAGAGAAGTGAGAGAGGACAGAGAGAAAGGAGAAAAAAGAGAAGCGTAAAGGTGAGAGGAGAAAGAGAAAGTGTGTGTGAGCGTGGCTTCTATTTCGCTTCTGTCTAGTAATTAGAGGTTTAGATATGGAGGCTATCTTTTTTAATTCCACATCATACCACTTCCCGCTTCCTCCCTGTGTTCACCTTCCTCTCCTCCACCTCCTCATTGCTATTGTTTTCCCTGTCTCTATTGAATGCAATTCGTAAGTTATTTAGCATACTATCATATATGTGTGTGTGTGTGTATAGAGACATATACATATGTGTGTATACACACACACACACACACACACACACTATATATATATATATATATATATAATATTATATATATATATATATATACAGAGAGAGAGATTGAGAGAGATCTCCACACGTGCATACATCTTTTCAATATATATATAACATATAAAAAAAGTATACATATATATGTCAAATATACATACATGCATCAAATAATATATATATAGAATATATATATATATATATATATATATATATATGTGTGTTGCGTGGTGTGTGTGTGTTGTGGGTGTATGTGTGTGTGTGTGTGTCTGGTGTGCGCGTATGTTTATGTATGTGTGTGTACACATGCAAACACACATGCACACACTGAAACACACAAATATATAAGTTAGCGTTATGTTATGTTTGCCCTGAGAATCTTTGGTGCGTCGTAGTTTAATCCGGTTATTGTTAGTACCAGCTCTAGCATATTACCAGCGATGTCAACATGGCCTTTCAGCCCAACTGATAAAGCAACATCATTTCCTTGTTTTCGTACAACAATGACACATGGGTGATTAAGAAGTGAATAGCTACATCCTAACATCAGTCATAGGATATGGACTTGGGAAGTATAATCCATAAGAAGCTTGTAAAATTGGGGAAGGTAGAAAAGCCATAGGGGACGGCCGAAGAAGAGAGCCAGGAAGCAAGCTGCCTCTCTAGGTAACCCATGTAGGTTTATCGAAACAACAGCAGTGGCAGCGGTGTAATTGTTAATTCATCTGCTCCAAAGCCGTGTTCAGCATTCACCTTAGTGCCACCTTCAGAAATGATTCTAGGGATCAAGTCCCAGGACACTGCAACTTCTTGATTTATCCGACTGCACCTAATATTGGAAAGAATCTGAATTGGAAAGAGACCCCGAATGTGGTCAGGAAGGCAAGAGGAGGTGCAACATCAGAGTCGAGTGGGGGTTCTTTACAAGGTTTATTAGAAGGGCCAAAGTGTGCTCCACAGGCTCTAGATCACTCTTATGGTTATTTGGAGAAGAGTAAGTTGGCTCAGCAGTTGAGATATGTGGATGGGATACACCTTAAGCTCGCGAGCCTGCAGTTTGAATAACATCAGAGCAACGCAAGCTCGAGAAAGCCATTATCACTGGTTCTACCATTTCAGTGAGTCTTTTTGCAACGAAAATGTTGGTGAGGTGAGCGGAAGTGCAGTGTCCAGGGCCACTCATCTAGTTCGAGATTCAGCAGCGTCCCATTTTGGCTGACCAAACTTTGACAATAACAACTTTTATGAGAAGTAGGTAGATTCTAAAGTGCCGTGAGGAATTGATGATTTGGACTGGCATAAGTTTCGAGCCAGTCAAGAGAGCTTGTGCTGAAGAAAGGCTGGGTTTTTGGCAAGTTCGGCTTTCGTTCAGTAACATTTAGATGCTGTTCACCACCGAGAAACTAGTGAAGAGCCTAGGAAAGGTGTTTAAGAGTAGTCTGAAAGACATACATTCCATTCAGGACGAGTCAGTGATGTCTACCTGGAAATTTGTGGTCTGGATTTACCAGCATAGCACCTCTGCAATTAAAGAAGTTCATCACTTTTATCAAGGTTTGAGAGAAGATGGCCGCTGCAAGTTTTCACCTCGGGCCAACTTGCAACGACTAAAAAATTGGGAGCTAAAACTCGACTTGAGAGGCATCGGAAGTTCCCAGAAACTGTCACCTCAATATTACTAAGGCTGAATATGATGCTGATATCAGAAATTTCCACTCAGGTGGTTCTGTTGGATCTCTCCATTCCATAGAGTGTTAATATGAGTAAGGGGAGGAAATATATTATGAGCAAGTGAACTCATGCCAAAACAATGGTTGGCAAGCAAGGTTTGGGACCCAATCAACGTGGGATGCAGCAGGTTTTCAGGTCAAACTCTGAACAGAGTTTACGGCATTACAAGGACCAATAGGTCGAATGCTATCAGGTTGACTGCGGATGTAGCAGAGGTTACCACAAAGTGGCAATGGATCAGGAGATGTGAGCACTGGAAGTGAGCGTGCCACCAGATGTAGTTTCTAACTGGACATATGAAGCTGGGTAAGTGAGAGTGTCCAATGTTCAAGAACCCGAAACACATAATGAAATCATTGAGGATGTGTCCAGGTACGCCACAGGATGATGTCGATGAAAAAGTGCTTTTAGCAGATTCTTTAAAGAAGTTGACTGATTTTAGTTGTTTTTTCTCTGCAGCCACCTAGCAGCTTAACCAGTCACACGTACAATATTTCTTTTCTCGTTGGCTGGCACTGCAATGATTTTGACAAGGAGTGTGGTAGACTAACTGCTAAGACAGCCATACCATAAATCTTAATAAATTTTTACGAACACACAGAAATCGAAGCGAATCAATCGGAGACAACCGAACTTTGAGGAATCAATTTCTTCGGAAAAATCTAATTGAATTTATTGCATATTTTCCAAGTATCGATAAAAGACAAGAGACAAGTTAGTAATTGGTGTGAACTGTAAAAATAATTAAATGATTATGAACAGATCAGGTGCATCTTATCTAATGGTAAGGAGGAGGAGGAGGAGGAGGAAGAAGAGAAAGAAGAAGAAGGAGAAGAAGAAGAAGAAGAAGAAGAAGAAGAAGAAGAAGAAGAAGTGGAAAAGGAAGGAGATGAACAACAACAACAAGAATGAAAAGAAGAGCATGAAGGAGAACAAGAAGAAAAAAAGAGAGATTAGAATGTGCTAGATGCTATAACAGCTGATTAAATTCGATAATATTTGTATGTGGGTGTATATGTGTGTATATTAACTGTGTTCTGACACGCACACACACACACACACACACACACATACATACACACACATATGTAATCAATGGTATATATATAGGTATAGAGAATACGCATTGCTTCTCTGTCTCCATGCGTAAAACTTCGTCACGCATACACACGTGTACACACACGCACTCGTAAATAATGTATGTATACACACATACATACATACATACATATATATATATATATATATATATATATACACATATATATATATATATATATATATACATATATATATATACATATAC
Organism: Octopus sinensis; assembly: GCF_006345805.1. NCBI lineage: Eukaryota > Metazoa > Mollusca > Cephalopoda > Octopoda > Octopodidae > Octopus > Octopus sinensis. The sequence continues at coordinate 25,786,848 of NC_043015.1, forward strand.
ATACATATATATATATACTTTTTAGTACAACGTATGTATATACGTACTTATAGATGCATACATATGTAAGTATCCATATATCAACTCATTTCCATCTTTACCAGTCTTGTATATATAGGGTATATGTGATTGCAAGAATATGTAAGCTTCACTGCTTTATATCACTTTCTCTCTCTCCCTCTCACTCTGTGTGTGTGTCTCTCTCTCTTTCTCTCTCTCCCCTCTCTCTCCCCACGAGTCATTGGAAACAAAAAGTTCAGTAATCGTGTAAAGATCATGTAATTATCATTGTAATAAAGTTTTTAGTGCTAGAAAGTAGGACAGAACGTTAATGAATTTAAGAACACACACACGCATATATATGCTTATATATATATATATATATATATATATATATTATATATATATATATATATATATGTGTGTGTGTGTGTGTGTTTGTGTGTGTGTGTGTGCGCGCGCGTGTGTATTTATGAATATGTATATGTATATATATACTTTTGATAAACTATAATAGAATGACGAAGAATAAACACTTCCACAAATGCACGGGAGCACACACCTACACCTCTGAATATGTATACATATGTGTATGACTCTCTTTTTGCCTTCTGTCGTCGCCTCTTAGCTGATGCTGCAACCATGCTTCCATCATCTCCCGCTGTTATATAACACTTTTCCTTTCAGGTTCTTTAACTGTTGTTTACTTTTTGTCCGTTTATATTTATTCAGTTGTAATTAAAATGTGATTTGCGACACTCATCTAACACGCATTTGCATTTCCGTTAAAATACTTATTCCTTCAATTTCTCTTTGATTTTAAAATCTGCATCTACTTAATTTGTAATGAATCGGCCACAAAATGAAAGACTACATTTGGTCGTGACCTTAATTTGAACTTGTATTCATAAATTTGACTTCTCGTTGAAATTAATTCCAGTCAGGTAATACGTCGTTTTACAATTGGTGACACGTCTTACTAAGCTAATCACTAACACTTCGGAAGATCATATGTTGTAGAGCAAGTGCAGATTACGGTCAGAGTGAAGTGTAGTTGTCCCTTTTATAAGTGATTCGCAACAAAGACGTTTCCAACTATAACGACAAGGAGAGAACGTGTTGTACTCAAAACCATTCTCTCTTGACAAACGTCTGAGCACTCTGAACGAGGCAGAAACAGACGGGCAGCAACGACAATTGAAACATAGGAATACAGCTAAGAACGCAACACCTCTGTATGCAATGATTTACATCCACACACACACACATATATAGATGTGTGTGTATATATATATATATATATATATATATATATATATTTCCAGGTATACTACTCACGCACAAACGCATATATAGACATAACCTAGGCACAACTTGCAGAAAAGTACTCAGACACATAACTGCGCACTTGCACACTCACACTTACCAGCCTATATATGTATAGTATATATAAAGCGGAAACGTCCCTAAGCGCCTTAATTAATGCACGAATGAAGGCCGAGAGCCTCTTATCTATACGTAAAGTTGGTTGATTTAAGTTTCCACTTATTTTTCCCTTTATTACTAAAATACAATCTTTAAACGCTATTCGTGTTCCTTATCTATTTCTCTTTCTTCCTTTTAGAGAGCGAACGCTGCTTGGGTGGGGAGAAAGCGGGAAATTCTGAAAATCTCGAAAAAATATAAATAAGAAGGTGATGATTGTGGGATAATATAGAAAAAGGAATCAATGATGTGTAAGAGTTGAAACAAGTGTGTGTGTGTGTGTGTGTGTGTGTGTGTGTGTGTGTGTGTGTGTGTGTGTGTGGTGTGTGTGTTTGTGTGTGTGTGTGTATTCTTTCACTTTCTAACAACATTTTCGATTTCAGTGATAAACAATTACACAAATAGAAGTGTATGAATATATTTTGCAATTATTTATATTTGCACTTACGTTGTCAGTAGTTTCTTTTTGAATGTCGAAGCATTTCAAAGTTTCAGAAAATGAAATTAATCATAGTATAGGTTTAAACTATTGATTGCAAATTAACTTCTAATCTCTTTATCTATTGATTACACATTACTTCCCTCAGTTCTTCCGTATAAAAAACATTCCACTAGCCGTCAGTAGTGCTGTATAGTTTCAATAGAACTATTGACATTTTTCAGTCCCGTACATTTCTTTCTTCATCATTGGAAATATACAAGCCTTTGTTTCGTTATTTACTGAATTGTGTTATTTTTTTATGCATAAAAATCTCTATACACACAATTTCAAAGGACTTCATTACAAAGGTTATTAAAAGAAGATCCCACTAAATAATGTGGTGTAATAGGTTGTCAAATACATGAGGTTCCTTCTTTCGAAATAATACTCTCTTCATAATTTCGTTGTAATCCCTAGAGCCGAAGATTTTTGTTTTCAATTAGCAGTCTCGAAAATGGAAGGACAGAATATCTAAGAAACAATGTGATTTGACCAATGGAATGTCATCCCTAGAAATTCCATTTGTTGAATTACTTTTATTTTCGGAATGTCAAAGTATTATTTAAAAAACAAATTGCATATAAATCATTAAACACGCCAACAATATTCTATCAATAATGAATTAAAGTATCATTGAAATAATAAAATTAAAAAAGTAATTTGCTGTAATATTTTCCTACAGAGATCCTCTTCTAAAACTGAAAACCAAAAGACCACTAATAACTTACTGAAATATTTATCAAGTGTTTTTTCCCGATATTTGTTAAAATATAATTTTCAGTCCATTTAACCATTCATAGTGCAAACGCCAGACAATGTAGAATATATTTCTTGATTTTCATTGTCTTAAATTGCATATCACACTGAAGACGTTCTGTTTCTACTGAAACAACTATATGTAATTGGAGATTCATGATATTTATTCACCGCGAAATATATTCAAGATATCTGAAATACGATTCTGCATTTATCTTAAAATGATTATATTTATTATTAAGATATAATTGTGAAGAGAATATATTTTCTCTTCCTCGTAAAGTGAAACGTCTTGACCAATCACAATTACGGTTATGAAAGAAAGAAACCAAGTCATCTATTGTTTATTATGGATTCATTTTAAATAAATATGTATGTATATTTATGTAGATGTGTATGCATATGTATGTATATGTATATATGTATGTATATATATATTGTGTATGTGTGTACAACAGCTACAGAATACCTAATTCGAAACCGAATATAATTTCCTACTCGTTGTCAAACAAGTCCTCGACCTAATACTTTCGCTTTTCTTCACAGAGATTAATGGGAGTGAACTGGTCGCTCAGACCTTTCTCCAGTGATATGGTGAAGAATACCATTGTTCTCGGTTGACCTAATGAGATTAACAGAATCTTAAATACACAAGCAATCGTTCTCTGACAGTCATCCTACGTCTGGCCGAGATTGTGGACCTCTTACCGTCGCGCTCTAAGAGATCTGTGCGTGCATACGTAGACCTCTTACCGATTCTATCTGCATACATTCCTTTGCTTGTCTTAATCTAGTAATAACAGGGATGAAACTTAACTTTTATACAGAATGGTAATCTACAAATATGCTATGTACAAACAAGTAGCTCAATGAAGTTGTATGTTTCTTACATATTGTAACGACCAATATTGTAATCTTCGTTATAAATGACCAACTGGATAATTAGCTAATAATGTTCTTCAATCATTTCTCCAATATATAATTTTAATTCCCTTTCTACATACATTTTTCATACATACACACATACAGATACACACACACACACACACACACATATGTATATATATATTGGCCTGCTGGCTTAGCCAGCGGGGTGGCGTCATTTGAAGGCTAAAACAATGCGAAGCGCATTGTGACCAGTGATGTGTAGCAAAATCTGATAGCCTGGTCGGTTACGGTGATCACGGTGATATATATATATATATATAATCAATGATTAAGGGTAAAATCAATTAATTATTAATTAATTTCACCAAGTAGTGTTCAGTATGTAAAAGGCGTAGTACTTTACATACTGAACACTATTACATACTGAACACTATTACAAGGCGTATTCAAAATATTACGTTATATAATTAGGGCTCAGTAAAATAATTTACTTTGCCACATACTGAAATTTTTAGAAATAGCAGCCAAAAAATGTCGAGTTTAAATTCGACTAATCTAGAAACGTGAGCGTTCTCAAATAATCTTTGTACATGTGATATTTTGGTGTTTTCCCTCCATATCTACGTGAATTATTTTTGAGTAAACACTATCTGGGAGACTCTTCTTAAAGTAGTAGAAATGGTTAAAAAAACTTTTTGGCTGCTATTTCTAAAATTTTCAGTATGCGGCAAAGTAAATTATTTTACTGAGCCCTAATTATATAACGTAATATATATATATATATATATATATATATATATATATATATATATATATATATATATATATATATACACTCTTTACTCTTTCTCTTTTACTTGTTTCAGTCATTTGACTGCGGCCATGCTGGAGCACAGCCTTTAGTCGAGCAAATCGACCCCGGGACTTATTCTTTGTAAGCCCAGTACTTATTCTATCGGTCTCTTTTGCCGAACCGCAAAGTGACAGGGACGTAAACACACAAGCATCGGTTGTCAAGCAATGCTAGGGGGACAAACACACACACAAACATATACACACACATACATATATATATATACATATATACGACAGGCTTCTTTCAGTTTCTGTCTACCAAATCCACTCACAAGGCATTGGTCGGCCCGGGGCTAAAGCAGAAGACACTTGCCCAAGATGCCACGCAGTGGGACTGAACCCGGAACCATGTGGTTGGTAATCAAGCTACTTACCACACAGCCACTCCTCATATATATATATGTGTGTGTGTTTGTGTATGTGTGTGTTTGTGTGTGTATGTGTGTGTGTGTGTATGTGTGTGTACATACATATAAATAGATAGAGAGAGAGATAGACAGACATGAATATATGTGAACTATTGTCTTCGTATATCTGTGTATTAGGATGCCTGAGGACGTCATTGTTCATAGTTGACCATGTCTATGTGCTGCGGTGCTGTGCGGTAAGCATAATGGCCGATGCACTTTGTGTTTACTTGTGTGTTTTTGTTTGCAGAGTATACGGCAACAAAGCATACACAGACATAAAGCCACAAATATATCTACACGCAGAGATAAATATATAAACGTATTGATATAAATCAGTGTATTTACATACGTAAAATAACAATCGTTAGTCTTTTGATAAAGCATACATAATTAACACTATTGTCAGTCTAGAATGAAAGATGGATCTGCAAAAACTAGGAGGGGAACAGAATACCTTCAAGTGTTTAATCATGTCTAGCAATGTTTTACGCTCAAGTCACCCAGGTCATGATTTTTTGATACATCACAAAACAATTTACAGTTTCAGTAATGGCACTACAGTTCTCGAAAATAAATATCCCCCGAAATACATGGCTGTTTGCGTCAGTTTGTAATAAGTGGTGTGTGCGTCCCTGTGTTAGGGATAACCTGGCTGTTCAGTAAAACAGAACGATATAATAAATGTCAAGCTTTTCAAAAAAGTACTGCAAGGTGAGGGTTATTCGTTCGTCTACAACCCTTTAAGGTGGTGCCCCAGCCTGATCGTAGTCTGTAGACAAGTAAAACATAAACACACACTCAAACTTATATGTATGTATATATATATATATATATATATATAATATATTATATATATATATATTATATATATAATATATATATATATATGTATGCGTGTGTGTATGTGTGTATCTATATATACATACACACACATATACTTATATAAAACTTATGTATATAAATATAAATATATATGAGGTATATTTGCCATCTCAATATGGCTAACCACTAAGGGTGGGTGTTACAAGCTACAGTAACACCCATCCTTAGTGGTTAGCCATATTGAGATGGCAAATATTCCTCACATTGTCGTGCAGTTACTGTTTATACCTCGTTCAGAGATTTATTATTGCTTGCATACAGTTTTTCGAGA
>NC_043015.1:25797875-25800375 GCF_006345805.1 Octopus sinensis
GAGAATACCGGAATTGTTTGAAGGAAGCCCGTCCTTGTTCAAAATCGCCAGATAAATTATACTCTTCATGATACAGGAATGGTATCACAACTAAAACGTTGGCTCTTAAACAACTCTTCAACGCATAGTACGACGGTTGCGCTGTCAAAGCTAAGGTGTATACTTTGAGACAAACGAAATTCGTTCGATAGGCCAGAATAGCAGAGATACAGGGTGGTTATAAAACCACCATTCAGTCTTTCGTAGAGATACACTGAATACGTGTTACTTGGTTCCAGACAGACGTGTGCAGCTTCTTACAGCAATGCTGGAATCTTCAGAATGTGTGTGGGCGTGGATATGTGTGATTGTAGTATAAAATAAAGCCGTACATCGATGAAATGACGTCGAGCTATTGCGTAAAGCCGATGACGATAAAACCCAACGGAATGAGGAAAGTCACGTCTGACCGCATGAGGGGCAAATCACTTAGTATGGCGGATCTTCTGTACAAGCTTTACGATAAGATGACAGAATTGTTTAGTGATCTCTTAGCATCTCTCAGTTGCAACTCACAAGGAAATGGCATAATTGCCAGTCCTGTTATCTGAGGAGTTGTATCACTACTGAGTAAAGAACCGAACTTGGAGACTACTTAGATCATGTTCGTCCTATAACTCCGCTACATAGAGAGTCCATCACTTTGGTTAAGATATTCACAAAAAAGATTAGCGATTGTCGTCGATGATCTGATTAGTGAGGTACAGATATGTTTCCTCAAAAACAGATTTATCTACAATAACCTCTAAATCATGCAATACATTATAGAAAAAAAGGCAAAGAATTTGGCATGGGCGTAGCCCTGATAATTTCAGACCTGTAGTAAGATCTCTATAGGGTCGACAGTCAATATTTGACGATTGTTCTCTAAGCTGTCAGATTCGCCCCTGTTTTCAGCAGGTGCATCATTGCAATATACAATCACTACTGCTCAGTGGTGGGAGTAAATGACCTCCGATCTCTACAATACGCTCAGTTGTATCAAGTTTGTCTAATTTCGTCTCTTCTGTAAGTCTTGACTATAAAAACACAGCTGTAGAAATGCGACGTCTTGGGGTGTGTCCAGCGCGAAATAAGATACGGAATATCTGTGTCGGAATATGCAGAGGACGTCACCGTAAAAGCGTGGACGTCAAACATATTGAGGTGATCGGCTCTGTTGTAAAAGGGGAGAAAATGAAGCAGGAAAAGTTGCAGCTCGGATCCATACAATCCTACACATTCTTGTGCTCTAAACGGAGGACCCATCTCAAATGCTTAAAGTCTGGTTTGATCCAGTCCTTCAATTGGACAAGAATTGGCACGAGATGACAAAGTGACCGATATCGATCCAAAAAAGGCTGAGAGCAGATATAACTTAAAAGACAGGCGGAGGTGCTGAATGTTTACATTGCATCCATCATCAATTAATGCCTTTCCTCATTTCAAGTCTGAACAGAGTGAAGAATTTGCTGCTTCGCTTTTGGTGGAATGAACGAGTTCCACTTGTCAGACGTTCTATTTTTTGTCAACAACGGCTATGTAGGGAATAGGGTATGCCATGGCTGATGATGTGGAAACATACAATGAGGTTGCGGCGTCTCCATCTTTTCTTTAATGGTGAACAGGTGTGGCGTGGCTGTTTGCTAGACTCGTTTTCTTTGACTGACCTACAGTCCTGGATCAGGCATACACCGAAGCAAGGCGTCCGACAACTAGAGTGCCGTCAGCTATTTACAGTCCACTCTCAGTCGGGCAATACAGGCGTGGATATTACACCATTGTTTTCTATTGTGTATTACTGGGCTATGTGGTACAGGATTTACGGACGGATAATTTCTAGAAATCCTAAGCTCAATATTGCTGCCGAAAGGTGGGGCATCGTCGATTCGGTATAAATACTGTAGACATGGCAGATCCATCAGCAGGACTGTCTGTGTGCGCGCAAAGCAACAAACGAATACTGCGTGCACATGTGCAGTGCCCAAGCATTGTTGTCGAATAATGGGTTTATGTCGAACAGAACTGCCACAAAAAGAACAGCTTCGGCAACTAGTCGAGAACATTGTGAAGGTCAAATCTTTCAACTCTCCTTTGGTGGGAAAGTGTTTTGTTGACTGGTGACCGGAGCGAAAGGGGTTGTGTGCCGGACAAAATTGAAAGGGCTGAAGAAAATCACTTTCTTCGTAAACCAATTCCTTATCATGTTTTTTTGGTTTCATTCGGAAGAAAAAAAAGAGGATGGAGAGAAAAATGTTGCCTTCCAGCAAATTTGTTGAAGGTTGGTTGATAGTAGTGAGCATTGTGGGAATAAACGGGTGTGCTCTGAGTATCTGATTGTAGATTAGAGTAAGACTAAATGGGGACTGTCTTGCAATATGGGTCAGGTTGACCTTGCTTTCCGCGAGGTTTTCACGAATATTTCTCGGATGACAACCCAACAATTCTGAAAATTTTCTGAGTTAAAATTTCTTGTCACCAA
>NC_043015.1:25802875-25817875 GCF_006345805.1 Octopus sinensis
TCCAACCCATTGATTTAAATAAGTGTTCCCAAGAATCCCATTTAATATACTTATCCATATGTATATAGATATGTGAAATTTTGAATTTAGTTCACGGACCCCCAATACTATCTTTGCAGACCTCCAGGACTCTGCGAACCCCAGGTTGGGAACTGCTGATCTAAAGCAACAGTGACTGAGTAATCGTGATAATCACAGACATTCTAGCCGTGACAGACACGCATATCTTCTGCGTGCAAGAATCAGACACTTTTAAAGACGAATGTGTATCATTTAAAGGAAATTCGGCTAATTTTAAGAAATCTAGCGTCCTTACACGGATTCTCTCATTGTCTCTAAATCTTAGTGGTGGTGGTGGTGGTGGTGGTGGCCGCCGTGGTGATGGTAGAGGTGGCGGTGCTAGTGGTGATGGCGGTGATAGTGACGATGGTAGCGAAGATGATAGTGGTGGTTATGATTGTCATGGTAACAGCGGTACGTATTTCGTTACCCCCCAGGCAGCACTAATCGAGGATAAGTATGGCTAAATCGAACAAGCATGTCGGGTATTTTTAAGACAAAAGATCTCCGCAAAATAGAAGTAAAATCTATCTCAATCTTAAAATATTGGAACGGCACATTTTTTATTGTTGACCTAGCAGCCCAGTTGTAGATGTGCACGATTAAGGCAGACATCAATCTACAGACCCTCCCAAAATACAGGCGCACACCTCATCATCACTTCTTTTATTCCTAACTCCCCCAAATGGGCCCTCATCTTTATCGTTCAATTATTATTTATTTATATTTATATTTAAAAATTCCTTCCTTTTCTTTCTTCTTTGCGCTCTTTCATCTGATAAAAGACCAGCGTGCGCAACATTCTGTTTCTTGCCCTTCTTTTTAAATATGAAACTTATAAACATTTTATTAATCTTTCTCTCTCTCGTACTGCATATTTTATGTGCTCCTTGCTTTTTCTTAATACATAGACATATCCATATTTTCACGTACCACACTCATGTTCTTGTATATATTTATATGTGTGTGTGTGTGTATGTATATATGTATGTGTGTGTGTATGTATGACATTATTCAGTTTTATTTCAAGAGTTCTTGCCAATAAAAAAGACCCAGTTTCTATTCTAGTGCAAAATCTCCCTAATAGGAATTACATCAACAATGTATTTTTGTATGTATGTATGTATGCATGTAGGTAGGTAGGTAGGTATATGTGCAGCTTTTTAAATTTTGTTTTATGTATATACTATCATGCATATTGTTGCATGTCTAGATATGCTCATATATACTTAAATGGTAAGCTTCTGGAAAGTTTTTCAGACTTTTAAAATTCCACTGATGGCTTCGATCTGTAGTCTTTAAATCAGCATTCTCTTTTCTGATTTTGAGAAGTCTAATTTCTCATGATTTGTATTTAGGCAGTGCGTTACATATCTCCGTGCTCCAATATGTATGTATGTATGTATGTATGTATGTATGTATGTATGTATGTATGTATGTATGTATGTATGTATGTATGTATGTTTGTTTGTATTTATGCACGTATGTATGTATGTATGAATGCATGTATGCATTTATGTATGTATGTTAATATATATGTGTATCTCTTCTATTTTTTTTAATTATTACAAATCTTCAACTGAAGAGGGAACCGGTTTCCTACAAAGATACAAGGCTCCATCTTTGGGATGTAGCTAACACAGACAAATTCATATTTGGAGCTTGAGATGAGTTTTGCATATTTTTGCTGTTCCATTCACAGATTGCACTTGTAATGTACGGACCAGCTGGTTAGTTTCTTTTTCTGAAAACTCCAGTTTATCCAGATTCTCCTTCAAGCATTTACCGAGAAAACCTAGTGCTCCAATCATTATTGGTATGAATATGAATTCATAGTCTGTATATAGAAGCTAGAGGTTTCGAAGCAGTTGACCATAGATACCTCTGTCTCTTTAATTTTCAAAGAGATATTTATATCTGCAAGGCAGCTGGCTTCTATGATGGTACATACCTTTACCCCTCTGTCCCAAACAACAATATTCGGCCTGTTATGTTTACATTTGACAGAGGTTTTGATGGAAATATTCCACCAGTATTCCTTAAGTTGGTGTTTATGAATGTATTCCATAACAAAGGGAATTTATAAGTTTATTTCAGACACTCTTTTAAATTGTTTTAGCAACAACGTCGTGCCGCATAGTGAGGTAGTACCGTGATGGCATTTTCGGACAGCTGCGGATCACATGCGTAATTAATGTCATCCACAGAGAAATGACATAGACTACACTTTAGGATTACAAGAATGTTACTGTCTCTCTTGTTCACCAGGTACTTTGTGGCAATCTCCTCCTCCTGGATTGCAAACGCATAGCTTTCAATGTGTGATGTGATGTGGTCATGTGTCAAACAGAGGATGTGGTTCGTGTCAATTCTTCTCTCTTCTTCAAGCTTTCGGACAACATACCCACCCATGGTAATTTCTTCTTTTTTTGGATGCTGAGTGATTTCCATCCAGATCTCCATGGTAAGAAAGCCCAGTTGTTTTATGGCTGTATATGAGATCATCAGGAAGAGAGTGTTTCTTGAGGAGTTCATTGCCAATTCGTACAATGTTGCTCGCTTCATTTTTCGGCACTGCATTAATATATTTATTTTTGCTGCTGTTGTTCAGCAGGTGCTGCCTGAGTGGTACCATACGGCAATCGAAGGCCGCCTGCACTGATCTCAGCCCTCTACCCACTTCAGTTCGTCTTAGGTAGAGCCTGTCAACATCATTGTTTCTGTGGAAGTTCCCAGTTGTTGTCAGGCCTTTGCGGGTTTTGATATCTATAGAGTAGAATTCCTCTACAGACCAATCAAGTATCGCAAATGTTGGGATTAGCACTGGTATAGCAAATGAATTGTGAGATATTGTTTCGTTATAAGAGGTGAGTTCCGACTGCCATATTTTCCTAAGTCTGGTGTAATATGCTCGGGTCACTCTATCTTTATTCACTGTGCCTTCATATGATACATTTTCGTCTATGCCTAGGTACTTGTAACATTCTATGTGTGGAATGGGGGAGATAGGGAGACTGTTGATGCACAGGTTTTGGGAATGGGGGAGATAGGGAGACCGTTGATGCACAGGTTTTGGGTTTGGGAGACTGACTTCCCTCGTTCTATAACAAAATATGAACATTTCTTTTGGTCAAATTTTATGCCTATATCAGCTGAAAATGCTATTAATCCCATGTGTTTTTTTATTTTGGCATTGTTAACACTTTTAGCATAAATCTTGAGGTCGTCTACAAAGAAATTATGAGCTACGTTGATATTTCTAGCGGTTGAAGATCCTAGTATGTAACCATTTGTTTTATGCAGTAGGAACAATAATGGATTCAGTGCCAAAATGAAAAGAAGTACAGAAAGACTATTTCCCTGGAATATTCCCTTGGTAATGCTTATACTCTCAGAAAAATTATTCTGTTTTCAGTTGTAAGGGTAAGAATAGTTGTCCATGTCTTTGCGAGTCTCTCTATAGCAGCAATTAAGGTAGTAGGTACCTTTGCCAGATGTAGGTACTTCAACAGCCATGAACGAGGGATTAAGTCGAATGCCTTCTTATGTCTGTCTGTCTGTCTGTCTGTCTGTATGTATGTATGTATGTATGTATGTATGTATGTATGTAGGTAGGTAGGTAGGTAGGTAGGTAGGTAGGTAGGTAGGTAGATAGGTAGGTAGGTAGGCAGGCAGGCACGTAGGTAGGTAGGTAGGTAGGTATGTAGGTAGGTAGGTAGGTAGGTAGGTAGGTAGGTAGGTAGGTAGGTAGGTAGGTAGGTAGGTAGGTAGGTGAGTAGGTAGGTAGGTAGGTAGGTAGGTAGGTAGGTAGGTAGGTAGGCAGGCAGGCAAGCAGGCAAGTAGTATATACCTACATCCTTTTCATCCCCCACTTTCATAGCAGCGCTTTTCAGCTGTAAGTCGGTCTCATTGACTTGCAGATGAGTCCAGGCAAATAATTGCTAGAGGGGTGCAGCCTGATAAAAAAAACCAACTGTCAGTTTTAAAACGTTTCCCGATAAACATTTTCGGCCACTCTTGTGGTACTTAGGCCCGCTCATTGATGCTGATATCACCACTGAACATCACTCATAGCTTTTAAGCTCAGCCAGTGCAGACTGTTTCTAGAGGGTTCTACCTGCGAGCTTGATGAGAAATGTACATCATTCCTGAAGATTTTCAACATGGCATCGACTTTGCTTTTATGAAGGAGTATGTACTGTCTCAACACAAAGACACTAGTATTAGTAAACGACTAATTTTGTCATTTCGTATGCCCCAAGAGCCCTTGTGGCCCCTTACTGAATACCTGTGCACTTAGACGTTCATCTCATATTCCGGACCAGGGCCGCCTCAATCAGACATTTGACTATAATACTACTACAAGTTAGAATGATTTTTATGTAAGGGTTAAGCGGGATAAACTATTAATAAAATGAAGAAAAATTACCCTTACTTGTCAGCATTTTATTTGGAAGACTAAACGAAATGGTAGGATAATTGTTTCTGTGTGCAGAGCACGACTTCCCCATTATCAACACATTATCAAGTCGCGCGCCCGTACACATAGAGACACACACCTAGAGAAGCACACGCAAACATATGCACACACCATCGTATACATCTCGTTTGAGGTGTCGACTACATGTCGGGGGAAATTCCAGAGTAGCAGATGATTGGATCAGCTATAATATTCATAAGCTGACACAATACATGGAGTTATTCATATATAAACACACTTACAGTACTCTCTCTCTCTCACACACACAAACACACGCACATCTATGTATAAGCATTTACGCATATATGTGTGTGCGTGCATATATATGTATGTATATATATATATATGTGTGTGTGTGTGTGTACATACATATATGTTTGCGAATGTATGGTTATATATGTTTCTATATCCATGTTTACATATTTGCATATTCAATATGCGCATACTTATTCGCCTGTATTCTAGTGCTTTGGTGTGTGTGTGTGTGTGTGTGTGTGTGTGTGTGTGTGTGTGTGTGTGCGTGTATGTACGCGCGCGCGTGTGTCTGTCTGTGTGTGTGTGCATGTGTGTGTATGTGTCTGCCTCTATGTATAAATTGAGTTGTTAAACGAAGTGACTCAAGAGACTGAGGAACACGTAGCGAGCAGCCTCAACACTTATGTGCTCACACTTCGAAATTAATCTAAGATCTTTGGAATAAAGATATCGAATACATTTTTTTTTACTTTGTTTTAGTTTTTCTCATAAATTCTCTCAGAACTTCTGCAATGAAATACATGAAGACTGAATAGATTCGATTATGCTAGTCTTGATTTATTTGAAAAAAAAACTGCTTTACACTTAAAGTACATTTGGTCTTCGATTTAATTTAGTTAAGTGATAGTAGTATACTGATGTTGTCTCTGTTGCTATTTAACCCCAGGTCGTCTATGATCCAGCCACAGCTGCTCTAAGATCAACGCCATTCTAGCTGTAACTATTTTGCTCTCCTAACAATGTATCTAGGATCACATTCTCTAAAGAATCTTTTTATTTTTTAAAAACAGTAGAGTGTTATCTTAGGAAGTTGCAGCTGCTTTCTTGAGCAAGTCTATCCACCGTGGTGATGCTTTTTCATTATTTGTTATAGTGTTTTTGTTGTTATATTTAAAAAGTAAAAGAAATGAAGCTTAGCAAGGTCATATATTTTCGGGAATATATTTTCTTTATTACTACCTGACCAGTATCTATTCTAATCCCACCACGGTTTAGTACGACAAAGGAATAAATCGACCCCACCGGGAGTAGAACTCAGAAAGTCAGATATTAAAGGGACTGAACGGAACAGTTTGTACTTTGTTCCAATAGAGTTTTTTGTTTCTTTATTTGTTGTGCTTTTTTGTTAGCCCACCACCTATTTCACATTTGGCATGTTTTGACCTTCCAAGATTCTTTTTAGTTTAGCGCTTTGTGCCGTATCGATCAGCAAGCCACACCACCACAATTGAACAAAAAGCCGTCCATAGATATAACAATGACATAACGAGATGTCATTCCGTTTCTTTACTGATTCTGTTGGTAAAATAAAAGAAGCTAAAAATAAAACGCATGAGAGCCCTACATTTACCACAAATACAATGATATTTAAGTTGTAAAGGAAAATAGAAAAGGGACGAGAAGACTCCGGATGTATAGTGACGGGAGAAGTCGCGAAAAAATCGCTTTGAATTGTTCTGTTTACAATATTTTACAGTGTAAATTTGAGTTTCGGCAAGACCAAATTTGAGTTTCATCTTCTCAAAGTTAATATAAAATATACTACTTTGAATATGAATGAAGTTTAATTATCAAATGATTGATATTTTTTTCCTTTATAACTGTGGCTTCAGGCCAGGTAAGTGATCATTCAACTACAGAGGAAAAAGCAATCTAACAAATCGAATAGTGACAAAAACACTATCACTTACTCACTATGCCACTGACAGCAAAACGATGTTATTTATTCAATACTCTGCTGGCAATACAACGATATCTCTAACCAATGATCCACCAGCAATACAACAATATCCTTTACTCAGTATTTTGCAGGTGAAGAAATAACATCATTTAGTCAATGCTTTACATGTCATACAACAATATTTATTACTTTGAGTTTCTACAAGTGATAGAATGATGTCCTTTCCAATGCTTTACTTTCGACACATGGCGTCATTTGAGGCTTCGGAGGTCTCGCATATATAATATAAACAATATATAAAGCAATTTGTAAGCAAGACGCCGTGTATGGATTTTCAAAATCTACAAGAAAACTTCAAATATTACATCGCAAGTAGAAAGTTGTTTAAAATGCGCACTCTATTGCTTTCGCAATAAAGATAGATTCCAATAATCTGAAAAATCTCTTCGAAAACATGATGTTTAACTCTGCTTAGCTGTAACTCAGCACCGTTCTTTTTAACCAATGATCCGCATATTCCAAGTACTACCATGGCATCCTTTTGTGCGTCAATGAATTTCATATCATCATTAAGACGAAATTATGTGATTTGAGAGATAATTAGATTAAGGACTTATTTCTACCGATCTTTTTTGTTTTTTTTTTAGACATAGATACTCGTTTGAATGTATTAGGTACGACGGAATCAAACATTTCATGACCTCTGATCCTGAACATAAACATTATTTTTTGACACATTAATTAACGCACGATTCGTTCATTAATACTGGTTTCTTATTCAATAGATACAAATATTTCTGTCTTTAGGAAAGCGATATCAATATTACAACATGTATGTCTTTTACAATGACATATTTGATTTTAGAGGAAATGGCTGTGCTTCCGTAGCAAGATGAAAAAAAACCATTGCAGAATCAAATCAGATCAGTTACTGATTTTAAATTACACAAATAAGCTGTATGATATAGGAAATAATTAAGGCCGTACTTACAGGAAGGCGGTGATTGTATTCTGTGACTTTCAACCCTTTCTTAATAAGAGTTTTAGGTAAGAAAAGAAATCTTCGGACGCAGAAACTAATTTTTACGTTTTGAGGTTGCACCTGTTCAAAGGTTGTTTAATTTTCCATTGCTGAAAATGATGGATAGTTTTAAATGGCCGCTCTGCCTGTTTGAAATAACTGATAAATTGGCATCGAATCACATTGAAGTAAATTGGACATGGAAGGATATATTTGATGATACGATCCTGGGTAGAAGAGCTTTGAGAAGCAAACAAAAAAATGACAAAATCACGAGATATTAACGGTTGCTTCGCCTGTGATAGATTTGCATCAATCAAAAGTGAGCTGGGATTAAACAACAGCAACAACAGCAACATCATCAGCAATATTAACAACAACAACATTGTGGTATTACCTGAGTGATTATGTAAACTTATAGAAATGGACAGATTTGCAACTTGAAGCTGTCCCACACTTTGAACATTGATTTTATCCTTTCAGTTCATTCATATCATACATCCATAAGAAATGAATGAATGTTGCAACTTCTCATTACACCTAACATTAAATGAATTTATGCTCATTCGTTCTAAAGGCAGAATTTTATTATTTACTGCTTGAGATATGTTCATTTCAAAATACGAATAAATTGATAAGTTATAAAGAGCAATGGCCACTTAAAGCATTAATGAACTGTATTGCTCTACGGTGGCCAGTTTACATCTAGGCACACAATACTGTAATGGCTGAGTTAAGTCTCTTAAACTAAGACACAGCTCAACATTCATTATGGAACCGAATGCATTGACCCATCAGTATTAAAGGCGGACACGGTAAGCTATCGTTTTGATCAGATGCGATTGGACACTGTACTTTGAAAACAATAAATCATATATATATTCACCAGACGGAACGGCGAATATATTGCAGTGAAGCATTTCTATATTTGATGTCTTGGAAAACTTTCTCTGACGAGACATTCCCACTTGAGATTACAGAAGTACGTCTTCGGGAGTGAAAGGCAGAAAAGGAAATAAATTTATTAAAAATTATTGAAGAAGCAAATATTTCAGTTGAATACGAAATGTGGTAGGAAAGGTTAATGCTGGGTTTCGTTTGTACAATAGAAAAATCTAATGAAGTAAAGAACGTTAAACAGCGTTATAATATGTTAAATATGGTGGAACCAAACATTGTAACTTGTGCAATTATAAGCATAAATATTGTTTATTGTTTAACATTGATTAATGGATGGCACCAAATGATTATATTGGTATAAAAAATATATAAAAGAAATTCTGTAGAACAACCCTAAAGTAAATCGATGAGTAATCTGTTTAAAAAAATTTTTTTATAATAAAATCAGGGAAGAAGGGCTGTATCTTTATTGTCTGCAGACCGAACCGAGGAACGTGATGGATGACTACCCAAAAGATTTATAGATTAGTGATTGCAAGAAAAACCTGGACGAGCTCTCTCTGCAATTTCAGGTCTGACCCGCAAAATGTCTGTTACAGATTGGATTATGTTACTGGCCCAAGTGAGATAGGTGTTGCTTTAGTTTTTTGGCTTGTCTTGACAAAAGTATAATTATGATCAAGCAGGTTCGAAACATGGCAATCACTTCATTTCTTCCCACGTGGTCATGTTTAGCATTACAATATCTTTGGAGTAAAAACCACATTCTGAAAATTCTAACGAAAATTTGTTGTTAGGTTTTGTACACCTCTTAAACTGTGCTGAACAGATCGTACGCGAAATCGCCTCAAACGAAATGCCTCGTCCTCTCACGTGATTGTGTTTACGACCTTTTTTAACCAGTCAGTAATCAGTTGCTGGCACAATTTGTTCTTGGAGTCCTCTTCATTACAAACGCTGCTGGGTTTTGGATCCAGTTTTATGCTATCGACGCGTATCCTTGATTGACAGAGTTATTTTTAATTCTCCTCTTTGTATTTCATGTTTGGGATTAACTATATATATATTATATATATATATATATATATATATATATATTATATATATATATATATATAATAATAATAATAATAAATATTAGGGAATAAATCCAAATTTACAGGGAAAAATCAGATTTAGGATTGAATCCAATTTTATAGCAAAATATTATATAATATTAATTAGAGACAAAACCACTATTTTGCAAATCAAACAAAGAAAGACTTAATCCAATACATAAAAAAAATAATATAAATTAAATAAAATAAAATAAAATTAAATTTAATTTTATATAATTTATATTAAATTTTTTTTTTATGTATTGGATTAAGTCTTTCTTTGTTTGATTTGCAAAATAGTGGTTTTGTCTCTAATTAATATTATATATATATATATATATTATATATATATATATATATATATAATATATATATATATACATGAGTACGGTTGGCGATTTTTTTTCCTCTGTCTTCCCTTCTCGGGATCTTTCCTTTTCCTATGTTTCCGACGAAGAGCTCCGCTCGAAACGTTAAACCCTCCTTCTTCCCTTCTTTCCTGGGCGTCCAATAATACTTTATTTGTTCCACGTCCTCGCGTTGTTGTGTTTTTTGTTTTTTTGTGTTTTCTTGTTTGGATTAATTTTATATATATATATATATATATATATATATATATATATATATATATATATATATATTGTATGGTGGTGGTGTGGACATGTATAACAAATTCTTCATGTAATATTTTACTTCGTGTATTTCTGAACTCTTTCTTGCTTACATATCACAAAAAGAACATAACAAGCATTTCTTAATATGAAGACTGTCTTCGTTGTTTTTGTCGTTTCATGAGTGCCAGTGTCCTCTTGTCTGTAAGAAGTGTATATGAAAGCAGTCCTCCAAATTACTAAACATGATCTCGAGGCCCACCTCAGCACACACACACACATGCACACACACACACACACACGTACACAGACGCACACACACATAAACACATTAACTGTGTTTCCACCTAAGTTTGATACCTTGAAGAATTTTTTTATAGCAATAGATTTTTAAAAACAAATAAACACATGACTGACATCAATCGCATCTTCCGACGCGTGCTCCAGCGCAAACCCACACATACACAGGTCACATATATAAACGTACAAGTACAAGCAACAATATATAAGAAAACAAAATTATAACACAGATACATATATGGAGAAACGCATATATACGTATATGGTTACTACCATGTTTAATGTAGTTAAGATTCCGATAACAGAGTCATTTATCTCGGCTAGAAACAGGCTTTACCTCTGTTGGTGTGAAATCCGAAAAATAAAACTAGGAAAACAGGCATTCGTTCTTACTTTCTCATTTGATTGTTGCTAAATATTCATGAACAGAAAACAGAAATTTTCAGTTTGCGAGTAATTGGAAACGTGCAGATGCCTGAGCTGATAAATATTCGTTGTACTGCGACAACAGAATCCACTGATCTTATCGTGCTAATTCCATATAACTTATATGACACACTGTTTTCTCTTGCGACTACGTGTTACATTCAACACGCCACCGACAGTGGTGTTTTTTTTTTTTTATTTTGTTTTGTCGTTCAACAGCGCCTAACAAAGAAATATTTGGCCTTCCAACACTCTAAGTCGCTGATTACTATCTTTGCCCTAGTCATTTGATTCGAGACCCTCTTCTGCTTAAAGAGAAAAGAAAGAGGGTGTTCAGGGATGTGCATATCTTGAACAAAAGGTGGTATTTGCAATAGTAACAAACAGAGAAACAGAGGTGGGTGAGAGGGGCAGGTAGAAAAGAGATTAAGAGAGACGAACAAATGGAAAATACTAATATGTGTGCATAATAGGCAAACAGCTTGCAGGTACGAGTGCTGCTAGGCGAAAGCTACGCGGCGGCATTGTTACTGAGACGAGACTTGCTTAGATCAGCTGTTTAACGATTTCACTCAGTATTCTTCTCGCCATATATGTATGCATGTATGTATGTATGTATGTATGTATGTATGTATGTATGTATGTATGTATGTATGTATGTATGTGTATGTATGTGTATCTTTGTTGTTATGTTTGCCCCCTACAACAGCTAGATAACCGGTGTCGATTTGTTTACGTCCTCAGAACTTAGCTATTTTATAGAATAAGTGCCAAGTTAAAGAAAGAAGTAGCGGAGCCGATTTGTTCGACTTCATGCTTCGAGGCCGTTCCTGATAAGCCTGAAAAAAAAGAAAAGTTAAAAGGCACAGTGAGTTGGCACGCTGGATGAAATGCTTGACGGCATTTCATCCGTCTGAGCTAAAATTCAGCATTGGTCGACTTTGACTTACATCTTTCGGGCCGTTGAAATAAGTACCAGTCGAACATCGGGGTTGATGCATTCGACTTAGCTCCACACCCATGCCCCCGAAGTTGTTGGCTTTGCACCAAAATTTGAAATTACTGTTATTATTATTGAGTTAGAGAGCAGTACATCACTTCAAAGTGGCACTGGGGCACAAGCATATGAAGCCTTAATATACCCATCATGACTACTCGTCTGATGAGGATGAACCAGATACTCGCATCACAACCATATGTGTGTGACATGGTGATCTGATATCAAGATAGACAGCGCATGACCTTGCAGGGGGAGGGTGTTAGAATTTTCTTCAGGTCGAGTCGCCCATCTTGCTCAAATGGCCCCTGAATAAGGGTTGTTTGAGCATGTTGAACGAAACGCCCATGTTTCCAGATGTGAGTTATTCAAACCCCAAAGAATTCCTCTCAACACTTAGCTATGATGCTCCCCTACTACTCCTGTTCGTAATCAGATATTCGCATATCGTCAGCCACTAAGGGACATGCTCAACTGGTTAAGGTCAAGCAAATGACAAGCAAATCAGTGGTATTGAGCAGAATATTTGCTGTTATGTACCTATTATACTAAGACAGATATTTATATAGTTTTACTTTTCAGAGCGCCCGGTCTTGTTTGCTCTGGTTGATTCGGTGAGAGTGGTTAGAGCGTCGAGCTTAGTCATGAAATTGTAAGTTCGAATCCCAGACCGGGCTGCATGTTGTGGTCTTGAGTAAGACACTTTATTTCATGTTGCTCCAGTTCACTCAGCGGTAGAAATGAGTTGCGAGGTCACAGGTGCCAAGCTCTATCGGCCCCTTTGCCTTTCCCTTGGATAGCACTGGTGGCGTGGAGAGGGGAGGCCGGTATGCATAGGCGATTGCTGGTCTTCCATAAACAACCTTGCCCGAACTTGTGCCTGGAAGGGTAACTTTCTAGGTGCAATCCCATGGTGAGTCATGACCTAAGGGAGGTCTCAGCATAATAATCACAGATTTGCTTGTCAGTTGTTTGACCATAACCAGTTGAGCATGTCCCTTAGTGGCTGACGATATGTGCATCTCTGATCACGAGCAGAAGTAGTGGGGGAGCATCATAGCCATGTGTTGAGAGGGATTCTTTGGGGTTTGAATAATTCACCTCTGGAAGCATGGCTGGTTCTTTCAACATCCTTAAACAACCCTTATTCAGGGACCTTTTGAGCGGAATGGGCTACTCAACCTGAAGAAAATTCTAACTGGGCCCCACCTGCAAGGTCATGTGCTGTTTATCTTGATATGAGATCACCATGTCGCGCACATATGGTTGTGATGCATGTGCCTGGTGTACCTTTATCAGACGGGTAGTCATGATGGGTATATTGGGTTTCGTATATTTTACCCCAGTGTCACTTTGATGGCATGCACTGCTCTCTCACTCAATAATAATAATAATAATAATAATAATAATAATAATAATAATAATAATAATAATAATAATTATTATTATTATTATTATTATTATTATATTATTATTATTATTATTATTATTATTATTGCCATTACACAACTTATAATGCTGTTGATGTACCATGGTCTTAGCTGTTCACTACCAGTGAACTAAGGTAACAACCCCTTATTTTTCAAGCACCTTCCGGAGCATTCGAACGGTTCCAAGCAGTGCTGCTTTCTGCATACGCTCCACAGTTATTGCAGCCTTTATTTGTTTCATGTACTTCTCAAGATTTTACGCACTGTTTCCAGGGTTCCGACAATTATTGGTACTACTCCCACATTTTTTACAGTGACCACAACTACTTAGTCTCCCAAGCTAACCTGTCATATCTATCGACTTTTCTTTCTTCCTTATCGCATACCTTGTTTTCAAGCTGCGCATGCTATATCTATGATCCAGCATCGTTTACTTTCTCTCTCAATTAACACTATGTATGGTTTCCTATTCTCTATGTCATGGTCGCACTGAATCGTGAAATCCCAAAGGATCTTTGCATTATCATTTTCTACTATGCCTTCGGGTTTATGTTCGTACCACTTTTTTGCTCTGTCAAGTCCATACTTGTCGCAAAGTGTCCAATGGACAATCCTTGTTATATTGCCATGACGTCTTTTATATTCTGTCTAGGCTAGTGGCGTACATTGACTGGTAATATGCCATACGGTATCACCATTTTGTCCACTAATTCTTCACTTATTACTTTCTGATGTGTTGTCTATTCTGTATTTGATGTAATCTGTTCTTAATGCTTGCTCCGGTTTTAAATCACTTTTAGTTATCCATAGCCATGTTTTTCTCTGTCTGTCTTATCTTCAACATCCCTATGAAATTGACCATGCATTCTTTTCTTTACCCATCTATTTTCAGTTTCATTCATTCTCAAGTCCTTGTACAGTGCTTTATCTTTTCAATCTTCCATCCCACACGAGCTTGACCGTCTTACTTCCAATAATTACTTCCAAAGTTCTATGGCATATTTTACATACTATCCTATACTGTTTTCTTGCTGTGTTTGCATCCAATCAGTACTCTTCTTCCTATTTTTCTTGGTACATACAGTCTGTCTGTGTCACTTTTTGGGTGGTGTATCCCATATCTAGTCAGCAACTTTCTTGTCTTTCTCTCTAATCTGTTTAGTTCATGTCCATGCGATTACCCCTGCTCCATATCTAAGGAGTGAAACCACTCAGATGTTGATAGCTTCGATCTTATTTCGTCTGTTTGATTTCAACTTGAGGATTAGTCTCAGTCTGCGCAAATACGCCACCTTAAATTTTCCTGTCAATCTGTCTCCATCAATGTATTTATTTTCAATATTCCTAAGTACTTATAACTTGTCTCTTCTATCTACTTCATAAAGCGCACTCCCGACAGTATCGATAGTCCGTCCATACATTTGATTTTGCCTCTCTTCAAGACTAACACGCCACACTTTTTCAGTCCGAACATCATTCTGATATCAGCACAGAAAGTATACACAGTATCAACGAGGGAACTGACTTAGGATTCATTTTTACCATAAAGTTTGATGTCATTCATGAATAACGAGTGGTTGACTTGTTGTTAGCAGCTCATGAATACATACCCAGCCTTTGCTTTCCTCAGAACTGTTATTATTATTATTATTATTATTATCATTGAGTGAGAGAGCAGTGCATGTCATCAAAGTGACACTGGGGTAAAATATACGAAGCCCAATATACCCATCATGACTACC
>NC_043015.1:25822875-25825375 GCF_006345805.1 Octopus sinensis
CTTTATAATGTATGGATGGTGGGAATTGAGGTTGAGGTATCATCCAGTGAAGGTCGGCTTGCTGTATACGGATTTCCTGAATCCATACTTGGTGCATATTGTTAATACGTCCATGAATGCCAGCTGATTGTCTTTTTCTTTTTCCATTGTGAACAGTATGGATGGCTTTATTGAGTTCACATGATCTAACAGCACTTGGACATCTTCCTGGTGGAGCCCGAGTATAAAGGTGTCATCAACCTATCGTAGCCATAGGGTTGGTTTTAGTGGTGTTGATCCTAAAGCCAAATTCTCAAAGTATTCCATGTATATATTGGCTATTACAGGTGATAATGGCGAACCCATAGCTAAACCCTCTTTTGTCGATATATATATTAGTGTCCATACTGAAATAGGTTGTTTTTACACAGAAGGTCAACATTTCCATCAAGTTTCTTTTTGGTATACTAGTGCGTTCTTTTAGATGGGTATCTGTCACTTTTTTCTTGTATCACCGATAGTGCTTCACCGTTGGGATTTTGGTGAACAGACTTATCACATCTAGACTCACCATCTCGTTGGATTCAATGAGGCTATCCTTGATCAATTCTGTGAAGTGGGTGGAATTCTTCATGTACGATGTTGACTTTCCTGCTAATGGACTGATTATATCCACAAAGAAGCGGCTCAGTGGATGACATGTTGAACCTTTACAGCTCATTATAGGTCTTAATGAAATACCATGCTTGTGAATCTGAGGGAGACCGTATATGTGTGGTAGTTTACTGTTGTGTTGAGTCGGTTGTCTGTAAACTTCCTCTTTGTTTTCCGATTTGGGTCTTTCTTTTCTTTGCTTTAGCTACCATCACTTATGTGACTTGCCAATTTTTCAGAGTAGTGCGACTTGTTCATCACTACTGTAGCATTGCCCTCGTCCGTTGGAAGTATCATGATGGAATTGTCACTCTGCAGTCTTCCTTAGTGATGTTTGATTTAGGAAGTTTTGCTTTTTCTAGTACCTGTCTCACTTTCCACCTTAGTTCATCTCCCTGAGCTTTTGGTATCTTTATGGCTATCTCTTCGATAGGGGTATGGAATGCGCTTGATGGTTGTCGCAAAGTTGAGATCTTTATTCAGAACTGCTTCTTCAGAGCTGTCTAGATGTCGGCTACTTATATTAATTACTGATTTCACAGGTGGGTGACGGATTTCAGTCTTCATTCTCTGACCTTTGAGTTTCATAAACTTCTTAATCTGGCATGTCTTCACCATTTCAAATTCTTTCATGTACGACATTTCCAGATCTTGTTGGATTCTCGTTCTATCATCATTTCTCTTTGATTTCGTTTTTTAATCGATGTTTTTTTTTTTCAACGGTTGTAATGGATTCTCTCACGGACCACCTCCCCCTGTGGGATGGAACGATTCTGACACTTAATCTATCGTATTTATTTGCCAAACCATTAAGTTACGTGTAGGCAAACACACACCGGTTGTCAAACGCTTTGACATACACAAATACAAAAACACACACAAACACAAACACACGCACACAAACGCACACACACGCGCACACACATACGATGGGATTCTTTCAGTTTCCGTTACATAGTCCACTCAAAAGGCTTTGGACGGCCCGAACCTATAGTCAAAGACAAGTGTCAAGGTGCCATGCAATGGAACTGAAACCTGATCCATGTGATTGGGAAGCAAACATCTTACACACACACACACACACACACACACACACACACACACATATATATATATATATAATATATATATATATATATGTATGTTTGGGATGTCCGATGTAGCCTGGCCCATGATGTTGGTCTTCTTAAGGCTGATAGCTAAGCCAAAGTCGTTACATGCTTGCTCAAAACAGTTAATGAGCCTTTGGAGGGCTTCTTCTGTGTGTGTTACCAGAGCGGCATCATCAGCAAATAACATCTCCTTGATCAGGACGTTTCTGATTTTGGTCTTGGCACGCAGGCGCGAGAGATTGAACAGTTTCCCGTCACTTCTACTGTGCAGAAACACTCCATCATCTGATGTCTGAAAGGCATGTGAAAGTAAGAGTGAGAAGAAGATGCCAAACATACATATTGGAGACCACAGATTACAAGAGGTGGAGAAGTTTACTTATCTGGGCTCTACCGTCACCTACAACCTATCCCTTGACGCTGAGCTCAATATACGCATTGGCAAGGCAGCTGCTGCGATGGCCCAACTCTCCAAACGGGCATGGGACAACAATAAGCTGACCAAGACCACGAAAATGAAGATCTACCAGGCATGTGTACTCAGCACTCTACTGTATGGCAGCGAGACCTGGACGCTATACACACGCCAAGAGCGTCGCCTAAACATCTTTCACCTGCGCTGCCTCCGAAAAATCCTCCGCATCAAAAGGCAGAATCATATCCCCAACAAAGATGTCCTCAGGCAAGCAGGAGTACCAAGCATGTTTGCACTCCTCACACAAAGACGTATGAGATGGCTTGGGCATGTTAGCCGT
>NC_043015.1:25827875-25835375 GCF_006345805.1 Octopus sinensis
TATATATATATATATACGACGGGCTTCTTTCAGTTTCCGTCTACCAAATCCACTCACAAGGCTCTGGCCGGCCCGAGGCTACAGTAGAAGACACTTGCCCAAGGTGCCACGCAGTGGGACTGAACCCGGAACCGTGTGCTTGGCAAGCAAGCTACTTACCACATAACCACTCTTGCGCCTTAGAAGAAATAGCTATAACCCTTTAACTGCTATTTCTAAATTCGGTATGTGGTAAGGCAACTCGTTGCTAAACCCTTATTGCTTAGTATATATATATACATATATTTATACATACATATATATATGTATACATAGCATACATACATACATACATACATATATTATATATATATAATATATATATTATATATATATATATATATATATACTAGCAGAATTGCCCGGCGATGCTCGGGGCTGAATTGCTTGAAAGTACTGTTAATGATTGCACTGAATTATGATGATTATTCAGGCAAATACTGATATAAGTTTACGGTGGGAGATAAGGACTTAACGATCAAACGTGTACCATTGCATTGTTTTGGGGGAACCAAATTTCTGATGAGCATTATAGGAGCACCAACTTTAAGTTTGAGAATGTGTGGTGGTAGTCCGGGGTGCTCAAAGGAATTGAGTACCTCTATTGGATAGTTGATGACGTCCTCTGGGTCAGGAGTTGTATCGATAGACTTATATACATAAACTTCCCCAGGAATGAGTTTTAGCATTTCATCATTAATATGGTGAACAGTTTTATTCTTCGGGGCCAGAATAGCCCTTTGGCCAATCCAATCCATATTCTGATAATTAGCTTGTAGATCTGGGAACACTGCAATATCTGAGATCAGAAGGCGTTTTAACAATGGTACAAATGGAATCGATGGCAATATTACCATTTTCATCCCCTGGTATTTTGCCTTCGCCAAGTGCAAGGAGGGTGTGAGGAAATGCTGCTGATGTGATATTAAGTCGCATATGAGCACGCATATTGGTGTGAAGTTGAGAGTCTTCACCAGTGGCCACAATGTGGATGACTTAAGACAGGCACTTACTGCATCAGCTGTAGTCGCTTTGGGAATAACGGGAAGTGTTTGTCGGAAGTCCCCTGAAAGAAGAAGTGTTATGCCTCCCATGTGAGCTGAAGAGTGTTTGATGTCTCTGAGAGATCTATCTAGTGCCTCAAGAGCATGTCTGTGGGCCATCGTGCATTCATCCCAAACGATAAGCTTGCATCGTCTGAAGACTTCTGCCTGATCGGAGCTGTTACTGATGTTGCAAGTTGGTGTCTCAGTCTTCGCTAAGTGAAGCGGAAGCTTGACGTGGAGTGAGCTGTCCTGCCGCCTGGCAACAAAGTAGCCGCAATTCTAGATGATTCCACAGCTAGGGCAATGCCTTGTGTTCGCCTAATCTCAGCCAATATTAATTTGTTGACAAAAGTTTTCCCAGTGCCCCCAGGAGCGTCCAGGAAAAAAATCCTCCCAGTTTTGGCCCTGACTGAATTAACAACGGAGTTGTAAGCGAACTTGTGTTCTGGAAGGAGCTTTGGCTCATTGTCGGCTATGTACTCGGCAAGCTCATCAACATTAAAACAT
The DNA here is from genome assembly GCF_006345805.1 of Octopus sinensis. Lineage (NCBI taxonomy): Eukaryota > Metazoa > Mollusca > Cephalopoda > Octopoda > Octopodidae > Octopus > Octopus sinensis. Next base: position 25,829,468 of record NC_043015.1, read on the forward strand.
GTCTCACGCAGCAAATGTGAAGACAGAGTGTTTGTGCCTTCCCGGTTTGTTAAAGGTAGGCCATAGACCGGCAAGGCACTACTGCCCATATCAAGTACAGTATCTTCGAACGTAGTTTGTTACCACACAGCCACACCTGCCCCTATGTATGTGTGTGTGTGCGTGTGTGTGTGTATGGGTAGATATATTATGCATGTATATATGTGTATATATATATGTGTACATATAACATGTACATCTATATATATATATATATATTATATATATATATATATATACATCTACACTATAAATACAAAATACAAAGTTATATCTTGATATCGCTAGTGATAACAATACTCAAAATATATAACAGACTGGAATTGTAGGCTCGTCTCTTGCAATTTCGATCAATTGGATCTTGTATAGAAGTGTACGGCTGCAGCGAAATTCATTTTTGGACTTTCTTCTATCGAAGGCATTTTAACAAAAATGCTTCCGTAAAGACGGTGAAAATATTGTCAGTTTCCCCAAACAGGGACACAATTCAATTTTGAAACAATAACCAAAGCCCCTTCTCCGAAAGGGGGAGGGTTACGGTTTACAATTATTTAACAAATACAACACAACAACGTTTCCTTGGCGAGGAACCAACAAACGTGATTACAATAGTCAAACAGTAATAATAATAACAACAAACCTTTTTAATTTATCCTCATTTATGTGAAACCACTTATTCAAGTTCAAGTCATTGATGCAATTGTATACGAATTGCTAATACACACACACACATAATAAGGGTGAAAAATTGAATATTAATTTGATTAATATGAATTGAAAACCAGTGGTGTAGCATAGGGGATCTTCTTCTTCTAGCAAAAAGGATGAGCAATCTGAATGGCTCATCCCTGTCTGACACACACACACACACACACACACGTTAGCTTACAATTTTCTTTCAACAACTGACACTGTCGTATATATTTGCGTGTCTATGTGTGTAAAGAGGAAGTGGGAATAATAGGCAGAGTAAAGGCTTTAAAGTGAAAGAGTGAAATGGTAAAATATTGAGTTTTCTCGAATTTTTTCTTAATTGGTGGTCAAATTGAAAGAAATTTTGTATGGCATGACCGAATGGAAGTACTTGGAAAAATCATAGGTAAACTCTAATTGAAGAAATTGTGTGAGGAGTAAATCATTATATATTTATTTGTTTCTGTTTGTTGTGTATTTTTTTTTTGAGTAGTGGTTTAAGGTACACTTGCAAACAGAAAGTAGGAGAAATTAGGGTGATAGCATGATTGCAGAGTTGCAAAGAGAAAGTAGCACAAAGTGTGGTGGTAATGGCATGAGTGAAGCAGTTAAAATGAAAGAGGGAAATCTAAAAATATTGAGTTTTCTCGAATTTTTGCTTAATTGGGGGTGAAATTGGAAAAACTGTACCTGCCACGACCCGATGGATTCTACTCGTAAAAATGATAGGTAAATTCTAATTGAAGAAATTCTATATTGTAGATTTGTATAATAAACAAACGGTTTGGGAGGCAGATAAAATCTGCCTTTTATCATAAGATATATATATATATATATATATATATATATATATATATATATTAGACATGGCTGTGTGCTAAGTAGCTTGCTTATCAACCATATGGTTCGGGATTCAGTTCCACTGCGTGGCACCGTTGCACCTTCTACTATAGCCTGGGGCCGATCAAATTCTTGGGAGTGGATTTGGTAGACGGAAACTGAAAGGAGCCCGTCATATATATATATATATTATATATATATATATATATATATATATATATATATATTATATATATATATATATGTGTGTGTGTTTATGTTTGTGTGTCTGTGTTTGTCTCCCAGCATTATGGCTTGACAACAGATGTTGGTGTGTTTACGTTGCCGTAAGTTAGCAGTTAACCAAATGAGACCGATGGAATAAGCACTAGGCTTACAAAAGAATAAGTCCTGGGCTCGATTTGTTCGACTACAGGATATTAGATTACCGATATTAGATTATTGGTTGGTTTCTTACCTTATAAATTAAAATTAATATTTAACATTATAATCGATTTTTATATAATCATAATTATTAAGTTTTAAGTTTCTAGTTTGATAATAGAGTTTATTATAAGTAAAATTATTATATTATTTATATCTTAAAATATTGTTTAAATATTTCTGATTATTTTTAAAATATTTCAATTAACCTGAAGATTGACTATAACCATAACTCGAATTATTAATTGAGTTTAAATTATTGTTATTCGAATTGGTACAGCCATGAAACGATCGTAGTGTTTTACTCTTTATCTTTTATTAAACTTTTAATACTTTTGATATTTAAAATAAATAAATAAATAAATAAATAAATAAAATAAAATAAAATAAATAAATAAATTAATTAATTAATTAATAAAATAATACATAAATATAAAAATATACATACATACATATGTATATATTTGTATATATATATAAAATTTATAAATTTAAATTATTCAAATAATTTTTATTTTTAACTTTTATATTTTAAAATTAATTTTATGTATTGGCTTATGTTTTTCACTGTTTGATTTGCCTAATAGTGGTTTTATCTCTGATTTAATATAATATAATATAATATATTTATACTATAAAGTTGGATTTAATCCTAAATCTAATTTTTCCCTGTAAGTTTGGATTTATTCTATTCCCTATTATTATTATTATTATTATTATATTATTATTATATTATTATTATTTTTATATATATATATATATATATATATATATATATATATATATATATATATATATAATATATATATATATATATATATATATATATATATATATATAGTTAATCCAAACAAGAGAACACAAAAAACACAACATGAGGATGTGGAACAAAGGAAAGAAGGGAAGAAGGAGGGTCTAACGTTTCGAGCGGAGCTCTTCGTCGGAAACATAGGAGAAGGAAAGATCCAGAGAATGGAAGACAGAGGAAAAAAAATCGCGAACGGTACACACGAGGTTACATTTTGAAAGACCAGAAGGAGAAAGGGTGAAGAAAGATGTTTTCAAAGACAGAAGAGTTTTCAAAGACAGAAGAGTAGTATGGTAAAAGACAGCGGAATGTAGGAGGGGGAATGTGTGTGTAAATGTGGATGTGTGCGTGCGCGGAGGTCTGCGTGTGCGTGTGTGTGTGTGTATGTGTGCAATGATGACACGTGTGTGTGTGTGTGTGCGTGTGTGTGTGTGTGTGCGTGTGTGTGTGTGTGTGCGTGTGTGTGTATGTGTGTGTGGTTGTGGCTGTAAACAACAGGCTAGTAGCTGGCTAGTTTGTAAGAATAAGGAGTGGTGTTTTTGTCCCTGCCACAGGTCAGTCATTGAAGTATGTGTGTGTGCGTGTATGTATATGTGTCGTGTGTGTGTCTTGTTTGTAGTGTGTGTGTGTGTGTGTGTGTGTGTTCGTGTGTGTATGCGTAGAGTTTGGGTGTGTGGCGAATAACTGTGCTTTACTTAGTGTATGTGTGCGTGTGTGCTTGTACGAGCGTATGTGTGTATATATATATGTATGTATAATTGTGTGCCGTGTGTATGGGATGTATATGTGGGTTCATTTGTGTGTGTGTGTGTGTATGTATGTGTGTGCGTGTCGTATGTGCGTGTAGTTGTGTGTGTGTATGTGTGCGTTTGTATGTGTGTGTGTATAAGCGTATATGGATGTATATGCGTGTATCCGTGGGGTTGTGAGTTTTGGGTGTGTGCATTGGTGTGCGTATGTGTGTGTGTGTATGTGCCTATATGTGTATACGTATGTGTATGTGTGTGTGCGCGTGTAGGCGTATATTGTGTGTATGTATATGTATCGGTGTGTATGTGAATTTGTGTATGCGTATGTGTGTGGGGTGTTTTTTTTTAGTTGTGTGGGCGTAATGTGCGTGCGTGTGCTTGTGTGCGTGTGTGCGCTTACGTGCGTGTATGTGTGTGTATTTCTGTGCCCATGTGTGTATGAATGTGTGCGTATCTGTATGAATATTGTTTGTTGGAGGTATATGTGGGCATCTGTGCTGCTGTGTGTGTTTGTACGTGTGTATGTGTGTGTGCGTGTATTGTATATATATGTATATGTGAGTGTGTGTGCATGTGTGTTTACGTGCGTGCGAGTGAATGTATGTATACATGTGCGTGTATGTACAAGTGTAGAGGTTTATATGTGTGTATATATATGTATGCAAGCACACACTATAATTGAAAGATTGATGGAAGAAAAATTTGGTGTGGGCATATGTGAATCCACAGGCACACACACACAGACACTGACGCACGCCTGCAATACAGCCAACCCCATATGTATGTATGTATGTATGTATGTATGTATGTATGTATGTATGTATGTATGTATGTATGTATGCATGCATGCATGTATGTATGTATGTATGCATGCATGTATGTATGTATGTATGTATGTATGTGTGTATGTATGTATGTGTGTGTGTGTTTATGTGTGTGTGTATGTAGGTATGTATGTGTGTATGTGTGTATGTATGTATGCATGTATGTATGTATGTATGTGTATATATGTATATATATATATATATATATATATATATATATGTATGTATGTATATATATATATATGTATATATACAGGCGCAGTATTATCGAATGACTAATGTATATATAGGCGCTATACGGTCGAATGGTAAAGAAACTCTTTCGTAACCGAAAGACATCGTGTTCGCTCCTACTATATGGCATGTACGACGTATGTCAGTTTGTATAGCCCAGGTGGAATCTGGAGGGAGTGAGACTGAAGATAGGATACAAGGAGATGGAGCGTACTGCTGTAGCCTTTCTTCGGGTAGAGAGTTTTGTTTGTGTCGACTGGTACAAGGCCAAATGAAATGCTTTGTTCAATGACACAGCGAGTCGTCCGAGTGTTGAATTGGTATACCCGATGTGTGAGGTCATACTTCTTCATGCACACTAAATCACTATGTCACACGCACCTGCATATATACACCGAAACGAGCAGCCTGGGCGCAAACACCACATTCAGATTATATTCTTTTATTCTATGCTGGAGCAACGCCCCAAGGGGTTTTAATTGAATAAATTGAACATAGAATTTATTCTTTGTTAGTCTAATACTTATTCTATCGGTCTGTTTGGCGAACCGCTAAGGTTCGGAGACGTAAACGCACCAACATCGGTGATTAAGCGATGGTGGGGGGACAAACACAGATACAAAAGCACACACACGCAAACATATACATACATACACACACATATATACATACATGTATACATACATACGTACATATATATATATTTTTTTTTTGTAGTATATATATATATATATACATACATACATACATACATACATACATACATACATACATACATATATACAAATATACGACAGGCTTCTTTCAATTTCCGTCTACTAAATCCACTTACAAGGATTTGGTCCGCCCGTGACTATAGTGCAAGATTCTTGCCGAAGGTGCAACGCATTGGGATTGAACCGGGAATCATGTGTTTGGGAAACAAGCTTTTTACCACACAAACATGCTTGCGCCTATATACAAACTTCCATATTGCTTCCAACTGAGATACCACCACTTGGTGAACTTGAAACCAAATAGACCCAGATTTTACCATCTTAATATTGGCGGCTCCTCAACACTGGCTGCCCCACAAACAAGAGAAACAAGAGCAGGGTTCCTAACCATCGGCTTTCAAATCTACGGAGACGGCAAGCCAACTTTAGAACATCATACGTCCTCTGTAACATATATTCGCTCCCATAAATATGGCGTGCGCTTGTAAGTACATACACAGTTATGTACACACACATCTTTTACACGAACACATACACAAGTGCACAAACATGCATGCACCAACACACGTGCACACACACATA
>NC_043015.1:25840375-25893779 GCF_006345805.1 Octopus sinensis
GGATTGCTTAGACACCCACATGGGTGACAGAGGATTGCCTAGACACAGGTATTACAGACAGAGGATTGCCTAGACATCTGTATAAGTGACAGAGGATTGCTTAGACCCCGTATAAGTGATAGAGGATTGCCTAGACATCCGTATAAGTGACGGAGTTTGCCTAGACACCCGTATAAGTGACGGAGGATTGCCTAGACATCCGTATAAGTGACAGAGGATTGCCTAGACACCCATATAAGAGAAAGAGGATTGCTTAGACATCCGTATAAGAGACAGTGGATTGCCTAGACATCCGTATATGTGACGGAGGATGCCTAGACATCCGTGTAAATGACAGAGGATTGCCTAGACACCCGTATAAGTGACAGAGAATTGCCTAGACACCCATATAAGAGACACAGGATTGCCTAGACTCCGTATAAGTGACAGAAGATTGCCTAGACACCCGTATAAGTGACGGAGGATTGCCTAGACACCCGTATAAGCGAAAGAGGATTGCCTAGACATCCGTATAAGTGACAGAGGATTGCCTAGACACCCATATAAGTGGCAGAGGATTAGCTAGACACCCGTATAAGAGACAGAGGATTGCCTAGACATCCGTATATGTGACAGAGGTTTGCCTAGACATCCGTATAAATGACAAAGGATTGCCTAGACACCCGTATAAAAGACAGAGGATTGCCTAGACACCCATATAAGAGGATTGATTGCATAGACATCCGTATAAGTGACGGAGGATTGCCTAGACCCCCGTATAAGTGACGGAGGATTACCCAGACACCCGTATAAGAAACAGAGGATTGCCTAGACACCCGTATAAGTGACAGAGGATTGCCTAGACATCCATATAAGTGAGAGAGGATTGCCTAGACACTCGTACAAGTGACAGAGAATTGCCTAGACACCCGCATAAGTGACACAGGATTGCCTAGACACCCATATAAGAGACAGAGGATTGCCTAGACACCCATATAAGAGACAGAGGATTGCCTAGACACCCGCATAAGTGACACAGGATTGCCTAGACACCCATATAAGAGACAGAGGATTGCCTAGGCACCCATAAAAGAGACAGAGGATTGCCTAGACACCCATATAAGAGGCAGAGGATTACATAGACACCCGTATAAGATACAGAGGATTGTCTAGACATCCGTTTAATAGACAGAGGACTGCCTAGACACCCATATAAGTGACAGAGGAATGCCTAGACACCCGTATGTATACTTAACGTAGTTCTAACTTTCTCAAATGCATTCAAGGAGACTCAATGTTAAAGTCATCCAGTCATCAGGTACAGCTGGTAGTTACGAGCTTTGCAATTTTCATCTTACCAGTTTTACCCACAAGACACGGGTCTAATGCGAGGTATTAGAATATCACACAACTGAAATCATGAGAGAATGTAAATGAGAAAAGACAATGTGAGTGTTTGTGTGTGTGTGTGTGTGTGTGTATGTGTGTGTGTGTGCATGTTTGTGCGTGTGTGTACGTGCGTGTGCGTGTGTGAACCAATAAATGAAAGATATTTCCTCGATTGCTCTTTAAACCTCAACATTTCAACTCCACCCTCTCCTTTGCTTAATAAAGAATGATATAATGTTATATAACCGCGATAAGGCCAGAGATATTGAATTTATATTTTAAAATATCAAGTGTTGTCTCTCTCTTTAACCCCCCACGTTAAACAATCTTTCTCTGACTCACTCTCCGTCTCTCTCTCCCTTTATCTCTCTCTGTTTCTCATTATTTACTTCCTTCCTATTTCATGTTCTCTTAAACTGTCTGTCAATCTATCTATCTATCTATCTATATATATATCTACCTATTTCTATATATTTATCATGTTTATATGCACATCTGTAAATAAACGTTTATATATCTATACCTGTGTGTGCGTATATATGTGTGTACGTACGTGCATATGTATCATTTATGTGCATATATACATACATACACGCATAGTTATATATATATATATATATATGTATGTATATATATATACATACACACATGCATGCGTACATGCATGCGTACATGCATATATATATATAATTATATATATATATATAATATATATATATATATATATAAATACACACACATATTATACTGCTATGTACAGATATACACACATGAATACACACACATACACACACATGCACACACACACAAACACCTACACACGTGCATACAACTTATTTTCTCACTTCTTGAGTTATATTCAGCACAACTCTACAACCTCATCGCCTTGCCCCTTGCTCTCTAAAAAATTCTCAATTCAATTATGTGATGGCGTAAAGAAGATGTATGCATCTCAACCGCTACCTTTTAGTTGCTAAAATATATAAATACATAGAGAGATAGCAGAAATAAATTTTGACTCCATCTTGTTACGTTTAGAAAATAATCAATACAGCACTTCACATATGTACATATATATATATATATATATATATTTTCATACATACATAAATACGTGTGTGTGTAGATGTCTGCACGTATAGCTGTGTGAATTTATGCATTTATTCAGCACAAAATATTATGCAGCTATGTTTCATTGACTCGAATCTTGTCTTGTATAACCCTCGTTCAGTGAGTGAACAGCATTTTTTTTTTTTTTTTTTTTTGGAAAACGAAGGCAGAAAATAAATAAAGAAATAAAGAAAGAAATAGGAAAGGGAAAAGAAAGAGGTAAACAGAAGAGAAAGATTGAAGCAAGCGTATTCAAAGTCCAATAACTCTAGATGAAAACCGGATGTTGTTTCAACTGATTCCTCGTGATATTATGGCGTAGAATTTTTTCTGACTTATCAATGCATTATGAATCCATATATTAATGCATGCATGCCTGCATTATACACGCATGTGTACACACGCACACACTCACTCACATAAGTATGTATGTGTGTCTATGCCTACATAAACAGAAGTGTATATATGTATATATAGACATATATACACACATATCTATATGAGATATTTTTATGTGTTTCTTTACAAAATGTTTAAAAGTTTTTAATATACACAAGTATATCTTTCATCAAAAGATACAAACAAAACATAGTGATAATAAAATTATATAAAAAGTGCAAAATGGCAGCTGAAAATAAGGCAAATAAAAGCTGAGAGTATGAAAGACGCAATGTTATAAATATACATACATTTATAGGTTTATACGCGCGCACACACCCACACAAACACATATGTATGCATTTATATATATATATAAATATATATACATATCCACACATATATACATGAATGTTTGTAAGTATATGTTTTAAAGTGTACATATATGTATGCATGTATTTATATATATGTGTGTGCGTGTTTGTGTGCGTGTGATGTGTGTGTGTGTGTGATTTATAATGTATATATGTATATGTAAATATATATATATAATATATATATATATATATATAAATACACACACATATTATACTGCTATGTACAGATATACACACATGAATACACACACATACACACACATGCACACACACACAAACACCTACACACGTGCATACAACTTATTTTCTCACTTCTTGAGTTATATTCAGCACAACTCTACAACCTCATCGCCTTGCCCCTTGCTCTCTAAAAAATTCTCAATTCAATTATGTGATGGCGTAAAGAAGATGTATGCATCTCAACCGCTACCTTTTAGTTGCTAAAATATATAAATACATAGAGAGATAGCAGAAATAAATTTTGACTCCATCTTGTTACGTTTAGAAAATAATCAATACAGCACTTCACATATGTACATATATATATATATATATATATTTTCATACATACATAAATACGTGTGTGTGTAGATGTCTGCACGTATAGCTGTGTGAATTTATGCATTTATTCAGCACAAAATATTATGCAGCTATGTTTCATTGACTCGAATCTTGTCTTGTATAACCCTCGTTCAGTGAGTGAACAGCATTTTTTTTTTTTTTTTTTTTTTGGAAAACGAAGGCAGAAAATAAATAAAGAAATAAAGAAAGAAATAGGAAAAGGGAAAAGAAAGAGGTAAACAGAAGAGAAAGATTGAAGCAAGCGTATTCAAAGTCCAATAACTCTAGATGAAAACCGGATGTTGTTTCAACTGATTCCTCGTGATATTATGGCGTAGAATTTTTTCTGACTTATCAATGCATTTATGAATCCATATATTAATGCATGCATGCCTGCATTATACACGCATGTGTACACACGCACACACTCACTCACATAAGTATGTATGTGTGTCTATGCCTACATAAACAGAAGTGTATATATGTATATATAGACATATATACACACATATATCTATATGAGATATTTTTATGTGTTTCTTTACAAAATGTTTAAAAGTTTTTAATATACACAAGTATATCTTTCATCAAAAGATACAAACAAAACATAGTGATAATAAAATTATATAAAAAGTGCAAAATGGCAGCTGAAAATAAGGCAAATAAAAGCTGAGAGTATGAAGACGCAATGTTATAAATATACATACATTTATAGGTTTATACGCGCGCACACACCCACACAAACACATATGTATGCATTTATATATATATATAAATATATACATATCCACACATATATACATGAATGTTTGTAAGTATATGTTTTAAAGTGTACATATATGTATGCATGTATTTATATATATGTGTGTGCGTGTTTGTGTGCGTGTGATGTGTGTGTGTGTGTGATTTATAATGTATATATGTATATGTAAATATATATATATATATATATATATATACACTATTATATAATATGAATATATGCATAACATAGATTAATACACACAGATGTATTATATATTTTATCTAACGCATATAAAAGATATAATATAAACATTGCGTATTTATATATAAATATGTGTGTATGTGTGTGTGTGGTTTTTTTGTGTATTTCCATACATATATAAATATATATACATATACATATGCAAGTATATGCGTATATATGTATACACACACACACACACACACACACACACACAATTATATATATGTGTGTGTGTATATATATACGCAGTTTATATTTTGTAACCGAGTGTGTGAGTGTGTGATTCATCATCTTTGTGGGGCTTTATGTAAAGCATAAAGTGCTCAATACACACCTGTGCTAGAAATTTGCAGAGATTTCAGACTCACTAATAATGAATACAGTAGACAAACTCCAATAGCAAAAAGAAAAAAAATATGTATAACAATATAATTATGGTTTTCAGTGCAGAATTTTCTAAGTGTACTCAGTAACAAACCTATACGTATGTATATGTGTTTGTATGTATTTGTGTGTGCTTGTGTGTTTGTGTGTTTCTTTGTTTGCGTATTCGTTTGTTGATGTCTATACACATACACACAAACATACTTGTCATATACGTAAGCATATGTAGTTGTAATCATGTGTCTATACATTTTTATTTTTCTATATACCTATCTATCTCCCTCTGTCTCTATTTCTATATGTGACTGTATAAATGTATATGTAAGCATGTCTGTAAGAATACGTATATATGTATCAATGATTGAATAATCTTCGTTGTACGCACGAATCGCCTTGAAATTCTCGTCTCAGAATTTGTTAGGGGAGAGCCGTTAGATAACATTAAATTAACCCCGTCACCTGCACACAATCTTGGATACATTGTCTTATGTTGCAAAATCGGCCTCTAGTCTGATCTTTATTTCGATTTTCATCCAGATCGATAATTAATTCTTACTTCGTTACAGTGTTTCCGAAATAACAGTAAAATTAATAAAAGACGCTGGAAAACAAACCCAAATATTAACGCGTTTATAAGTAATCTCTCAATAAAGTATGAGGATCAAACTCAGATACAAACATAAAGAAGTAAAAAGATATTGACGCGATCGGTAAGGGCTTGTATACAACCATGATAAAACTTCGAATATTATAGGCGCAAGATAAATGGAGTAGAAATTACGAAAAAGGAAAATAATATATATATATAATATATATATATATATATATATATATATAATATATATATATATATATATATATATATATATATATATATATGTGTGTGTGTAGTGTCTATCGATATATATATATGATATACATAGCACAGGCACACGCACACAAACACATACATACATGCTCCCTCATATTCAGGTATATAGAAATGCACAAAAACCATCCGGGCTCTATATCTCTCCTGGTATATATTAAACGCGGAATATGTACTTTATTTTATCTTCTCTGAAATATTTATGTGAGCAAAAGTGAAAGTTGCGATTCCACTATTAGTGAAGATGTCTCCCAAAGACTTTTTGATCGTTATTCCCAAGCAAGCATGAAAATAGTTTAGTCCGGAATCAAGGCTTAATTTCTTATGAAGATGAAATTTCTGTTTTGTGTGGAGTTTTGCATCATCAGATTTCACTATTAATGTAGCTTTTATGTATTACACACACATACGTATGGCTGTCTAAGATTCTGTCAGAAAACACAGGCACACATATTCTTGTCAACTGAGTGAGTATGTTAATATTTATACAATACATTATAAATTTGGGTGTAGGTAAATAATACGTTTTCATCATGTTTCACGCGTAGTTTTGCTTTCCGGGATACGGAATAACCGAAACATTAATTAAAACTAATCATTAACCAGAGCTCAATGTGCAAGACACAATCATAAATCGGTAGAAATATTATATTGAAACAATTGTAAAATCTCGTTGTGTATGAAAAGAGAATGCCAAACATGCTTGTGATTCGATAAACTAATATAATTTAGAAATTCAGTTGGAATCATGAATGCTGTTGCGATAATACTTACAATGCTCATACGAGTACCACAATTCCTTGTCGATTGATCATGCGTCAGCAACAAGAAGTCATTGCAGCCCATTATAAAAGAAAACTGAAAACTAAATCACGCATGAACATAACAAATGATATCAAAATTTTGTTTGGATAGGTGGAAGCTCGATTGCCGATATGAATCCGCATTTTTACGCATGATGTCAAACTTTATGAGATCTACATTTAAATTTGCTTACAAAAGTACAAATATATCTTTTACATTTTTGTTCAGAAGGAGTTTCCAAAGACATTTGTGCTTTATAAAAACACCAAGTTCATCGATACATGTCATAGATGGCTCGTGAGACACAGTATTTGAAATTCATTTAATCTCCTTAGTGACACACACCCACTTCACTGGATATTCTAAGCTATATAAGAACTATAAATATACACATCATGCTGTTTCTAGTGAGTCCATTGATTTCATACAAACCGAATCATTTTTAGCTCAAATCAGTGCCTTCCTGTTTTTCCCTTTTCGATTTTTATAAAACAAAGAATGTTATTCACCTTGGTTCAGAACTTCTGGGCGTGTTCCTCCCTGCGGAGATCAGGTGAAGTCAAAGCACGGTATCTAGTGATCTAATCACAACATTCTAAGTGACCTCTGTGTCATTCGAACACATACGTCGCTTTGTGTAGTTTCTCTAGTAATGTTCTGCATTTGTTTATGCCTTATAAATATTATACACACCATTATTTTATTTAAACGAGTTCATTCATTTAACATTTTTTCTCATGAGGTATGAGTCCAGTAGGACTCCAGTGGGAAATATCTTTGTGTCACGTGTGTGACATACTAAGTCAGTGGCTCAGTCTACTAGAAATAGCAGTCGCATTTCACTTAAATCCTATTATGTCATGTTATATCACGGACTTTTAAATTTTTAATGGAGATGTGAAGGCAACGTCGCAACATACAGTGATTTCGATACTACTTTTAGGCATGAAATTGCAGTTGCTTAGCACTGAATGGACAATAACCGAATGCTGGTGCAGCTCTCTTTTCCTCCTGCACTTATATCTTCGAGGTGCTGCTGGGTCAAAGAGTGTCTGTATCTGCAGGCAGCTGCATAAGTATCTGAAACAATTGTCAAAAGCACGGTTCGTTTTCAATCCATATACACCCACGGTTGACAGCTGGCTTTTATCACTTCGGTGTACCTCAGTTATTCGTAGTTAAAGGTTACAATCCATCAGATATGTTATGGGTACATATTAAAATCAAAGAGCATACACCAAATTTTTCCATTTGCTACAAGTAGCAACCAAATACAACCACAAAAGACAGTGATGAAATTTTGCATCGTCACTCAAACTGTTATAACTAGCAGTCAAACTAACCTTTTGAAACCGATCAGTAAGCATTTCTACGTGAATATTGCGCCCCTAAAATAGCAACAAGATCATTCTGATGAGCCAAAAAGGAACTAAATGAAACCCGTATCACTAACGTCTCAGGTATTCTTTATATTGTCGTTGACTAACTAGACGTAACAGTGAAATCACCTTTACAAACCAGCAGGAGAGTGGTCGTTCGACAGGTAGAAACAAATAAAATCCTCATCATAAATCAATAAGCGCGCATCTGCAATAACAAGAAATATCCTCCAAGATCATACACCATCTTCAGAAGGGAAGACAGGGTGGAAGCGTTTTCCCAAATTCCCTTAAGACGGGATTGTCACAGGTTACTCAGAAATACCTTTCTCCTAAATTTGCCCTTGCTCTACTCAACTCAGGTGAACATGGAGTTATGCAATAACATATATATTATACATACATGCATTTGGAACCATAAAACACATTTAGAGTATATTTCCATAAAAATGCTTAGTATTCGCAACTAGGATATGAGGTTATAAAGTGCAAATCGAATGTGTGAGTCAACATCTGAAACAGGATATATACGTTTTATATCGTAGCAGAAGGCTGGTACAAGATCTTCTGGAACTCTCTTCTGGCGAGATATAATGAATCCTCCCACAGCCAACAATCACATTAGTTAGAATATAAGGGAGCCGATATCTGAAGGTTTTGTCTGGTTTTACTCGGATTTAGTTTTTGTAGACAATGTAGAGTAATTCCATGTTTCAGAGATAGCTCCGTTTGTTTTACTTTCATTAAGATTAGTAGCATGAATTATATTTCCCGACCTACAGGTGAAATGATTTCTATTGATAAAAGTTTATCATGATTTAAACTCACAGGATACGTCATCGATAAGAATAATTAAATTTTTGAGTTGCGATAATCATATTTTCTCTATTGGAAATTTGTTTAGGATATAAGCTACTGGATACTTTGGCGCAACAACATTTTTTCTAAAGATTTTGCTTGTCTTTTACTTTTGATACTTTTGAACGTTTCCTATGTTTTTTTTTTAATTCTTGTGTGTTGTATAAATAATGGAATATTCTAATGGAAGATGTTGCTCTTTCTGCATTTTTCAGTTGTGTATTGATATATAGATAGATTTCAAATGCCTAAGTATCTTTTGTCCTCTGTAATTCTTGAATGTCTGTTGATTTTACACGTTCTATTCCGTAATAAATAAACACTATTGGATACTGTTTCTCCTTTACTATTCTCTATAATTTTTTTTAGTCTAAAAATATTTATTACTAAGGTCGACCAGAATCAGAGTAGGAGAACTAACGGAATTACGACAGTTGACTGTTGTGTGGACGCCCCCAAACGATGAAGTAGGCTAGCCCAATACGTAGATATAGTGGGAGAAGCCTAGATGTCAGAAGAGTTGAGCACAGTTGAGTAGCAGTCAGCAGAGTCGAGAGTAGAGAAGAGTTGAGTAGAAGGCATCCGAACATGCCTCATAAAAGTGGCGACGAGGATTTCGTAGCTCACACAGCTACTGTGTAGTATTGCGATATATCAAAGACAAAAAAAAACATAGAAAAAGATGTTAGCAATCAGAAATACCAAGGGATTGACGAACTTGAATGATTGCGAAACTCTGTGACTAATTGTATGATTCTGATGTTAATCAAACTCTCGAAGATAAAGTTTTTAATACAAATTTAAGATCTCTTAAAGTTAAGAAAATTTACTCCACAATGTTTCGAGTTTCTGTAGATAAAATTATGCCTAACAGAATATTTGACATACAAAAGAGTGACATATCAATTGTACGAGTTAAATTTATTATAAACCAAGAAAACACAGAAACAAATTTTGTGATTTTGTAAACGCCTTTCTGTAATAAAATCTACGACATAAAGGTTTTAGACCATACGCTAATTAAAAGGAATTCTGACTTATCTAAGAACTTAAAAACAAATATCACTGATTAGAACATAGCTACTATTATAAAAAGATGAAAAAAGAATTACCAGTATAAAAAATATCAGGAAGAAATACATCGCTTCGAATCAGGTACAACCGAGTAAGAGTAACACAGAAAGATAGTGTCTAAGACACTTTGATGCAAAATTAGAAACTTACACGAACTTCCTGTTATCCATGATGCTTGTGGTAACTCATCTTACGTGTGCATTAAACGATCACATGCTATTGATTTAAGATTAAGTGTAATTGTTTGGTGTTAATTGTAATTTATACAGACTCAGAAATATATTTATATATTGTATGGAAACCTATTCTTAAAGAAATAACATGTTCTGTAAGAGATAACATGCACCTATGAAACTATCCCTCGAAAGCTTTACGTGAAATCACCCTTATTGTATCATTTGATGTATGAAATCTTTGTACTACAATTTTATAAGAATATCGATTAGTAAAAATAGAACTGAGGGATGCCAATTTTTCTAATGAAATTTCCAAGTGTATAAAATGGTATAAAGATTCATAAGTGAAGGGGGAATCATATTACAAAATAATTATTCACAGATAAGTATCTTGAAATGCAATTAGAATAAAAATTGCCCTAACTTACGCTAATATAGTCAGACACTTTAGGGGTGGAATTATAAAATATTCCGCTATACAGATCGACATCAACATCCACAGCTATATATATGGCAATGACAAATAGAACTTCAATGATTGCTTCAATTTTTAGATAAACAGAAGCAATCAACTCAATAAATTCTAAACTTTAATGAATATTAATTAACAATATTGAATTCACAATGAAATATAACAAAAAACCTGCTACATTTTAATCGTTAAAAACGATAGGAACATTGCAATCAACAACCACATAAGCGACCACATATCAAAAGATACATCCACCGACATCTGTAAGACAGTCAACATTGCAATTGAGGAATACAAAGTCACGCATCTAAACTAACCATTCAAAATTCTACATTTTCTGAAGACTATATAAAATATCAACACATATATTAAATATTAATATAATCTATTTAAATCATGTTTTAAAATATAAAAATATTGATAAATTAATAAGAGTATAAAATCACGTTAAAAAAATCTAAGTCATGTAAACAAAACTCGGTAAATTAATTTGAGAGGAATCCTAATTAGATATATAGAAAGATAGAAATATTGCAATTATTAATTAGGAAAATAACTCAATTAGTTTAGAATGGCAACTTGACCTTTCTTATGAAGCAATACTGTGTATGTATGAAAGTTTCACATGCATATATGCATGAATGTGTATGTATGTATGTGTGTGTGTATGTACATATGTACGTATGTACATATGTATGTATGTACATATGTATGTATGCAAGTATGTATCTATGTATATATTTATCTAAATATGAATGAATGGAAGCACACACGTACGGGTATGTGTGTACGCAAATATGAATTTATGAATGTACACATATATTTATACATATATACGTAGTACGTATTTATGTCAGAAATGAGTGCATATATACATATATATGTATGTATAAACACACAAATATATATATATATATAGATAGCTACATCCACATATATATAATATATATATATATATATTTATGTACGTATATATATATACATGTATATATATATATATATATACACACAAACATACATATATATATATATGAATCATGTGTGTGTGCGAGTGTACGCTTATATATACATTAATGTGGACGTGCATCCATAAATACATACACAGACAAATAATACATAGATACATATAAATATATGTGTATATATATATATGTATATATATTTGCATATATATATATATGTGTGTGTGTGTGTGTGTGTGTGTGTGTGTGTGTGTATAAATATATATATTTAGATTCATACATATATACTTATATAGAGAATAACCATCATCATCATCATCATCATCATTATTATTATTATCATTATCATTATCATTATTATTATTATTATTATTATTATTATTATTATTATTATTATTATTATTTCTTTGACAATGAGAAAACATTAAACTTTGCCATTAAATCACTTGAGGATGCAAAAAGCCTTCAAGGTATTTCATTCATTTCTATTTTTTCTTTTCTTTTTGCTTCTTCAGCCCCACACCCAATAGAAAAATCATCTTGCCAAGGGTTTTGTTTTAGAGCAAGGCATAATATGTTTTCTTTATAGCCGTAATTAATTCTCTCCTATGCTGTATGGTGTGTTATATAATTATTGATTTCTCTATAAACATGTTATTTTCAGGTGTAAAAACGCTAATTGCATAATGAAATTATGTTTAATATCGTGAAATCACATGATGTACACACTTGGAATGAAGGGCCTTGAGCGAAATCTCATAATAATAATAATAATAATAATAATAATAATAATAATAATAATAATAATAATAATCATCATCACCATCATCATCATCATTAATTTTGTCTTTATCGATTGTAAAATACGATTATATATTTTCTATTTTCTCACTTAATCTATTTCTATCATTGAAATATTTCTGTTTTCTTTGTTGTAATTCTTATCTTGTTGATTCACTAAAATGCTTTTTTTTTTCTGGACGTGGGAAAGGAAAGCTTCCCCTGTGGTAGACTGTTAAAGAGAGAGAGGGGGAGAAAGAGAGAGAGAAAGAAGGGGAGTATGGGTAAGGGAAAATTGGGTATGAGGGTAAAAGATGTGAGAATGACAGAGATGTGTTACAAACATAACACGGAAGATATACAATATGAAAGGAGAGAGAGAGAGAGAGAGAGAAAGAGAGAGAAAGAGAGAGAAAGAGTGTGTGTGTGTGTGTGAGTGAGACAATCACACAGACAAAGAGAGGATGCAAAACATGCGAGTGTGTGTGTTAGAAAGAGAAAGAAAGAGAGAGAAGTGTGACACAAACGAGACATTGTGTATATTGTGTATAGGCAGAGAGAGAAAGTGAGAGAGAATGAGAGAGAATGAGAGAGAGGGAAAAAGAGGTACAAATAATTTGCTGTTTTGAACTAAAGGATGATTATATTTCAAGTATATTTAAATTCTGAACCGAAATAATCACTACATGCAACTAATTTTTTTTTTTAGATTGAATTTTTTTTTTCAAAAGTAATAATGAAGATGTTTGACTTAGCACCGATGAAATTAACTTTTATTGATTGAAGCCTTTTTTCTAAACGAATGGCTTTGACTAGGTGAATCAAGATTGTGAAAATGGTAGACAACGGAAAGAAGTGAGTCTAGGATATATTTAAATATTTCCTATTTTGTACCGTGAAACAGTCATATTATACATTTTAAAATTCTAAAAAACAAAAAAGGGTTACATAGCGATTCACTTGTCGTATATTTATAGTACTGTCTATTATGAAGTGCCGAAATAATTCATCGCAAAATTGCAACTTAGAGATTGAGACAATGCCACTATGTGATAGACACGAATGCTAAGAAATAAATGAAAGCAGAATCTAACTGAATATATGTTTCTTTCTTTCTTTTTTTACTCATTTCAGTTGTTTGACTGCCGCCATGCTGGGGCGACGCCTTCAAGAATTTTGGTCGAACGAATCAACCCCAGTACTTATTTTATAAAGCCTATTATTTATTTATTGGTTACTTGTGCCTAACCACTAAGTTAAAGGAACGCAAACAAATGAACGGCGGATACGAAGGGGTTGTGGGGAACAAATGCAAAAGCACACACACATATATACGACGGTATTCTTTTAGCTTTTCGTCTTATATATCACGAGGCTTTGGTCAACCCGGGGCTATGGTAGAAGACACTTGCCCAAGGTGCCAAGCCGTGGGACTGAACCCGGGATCATGTAGTTATGACTAAAGTGATTCCTCCAGGATGTAATTACTGTAAAATTTTAGAGGAAAGTCTCATCATGTTTATCGAGTCACATTTATCTCGACATGTGATCAACAATATGGCCAACGGGTCTGCTAGAAAGAACAACAAAATCTCTCCCAAATCCCTTTCTGTCATCTTAAATATAGGATTGATTGTATACTAAATTCCGGGTTACACTTTACTTGAAAATACGATGTGGCTGTAATGACTTTGGTTAAAGGTTTGCTCTTCCAGAGGCCAAACAACACCAAAAACAGAAACGACGATAGACAGAACAGTAAAACGACGCAAAAAAAAAATCAACGATTTAAAACATTGCAATCTTCTGCGGGGAAAGAACTGGGAATAATGTTTAGAGAGGGTCCAGTAAAAGGGTCACAAAATATAAGGGACTAGAACAAAGGACATTGTAGAAGTTGTACAGGGTGCGACAACCCCGACCCACGATTCAGAAAGCTTGATAAACATTCCCGCAGCAAAGGCACAAATGTGGACCAATTCATACCATGATTGTAGGTGAAAAAGAAAACAAAACAATAAAACAGTCCTTACACAAAAGCACCATTCCAATCTGCTCAACTTTACGAGCGACACACCAATATCCGTGTAAAACATAGGAAGTTTTTTGGTCACACTGTATAGAAAATCTAGAGATGTTATGCTTGAAGGTTAGAGGTTGGGGTGCGCTATGGAGTGATTTTATGCTAATTTATTGCCGGTTGATCTTATGCAAATAAGCTGATATCGATGTTAACAAATTCAGGAATTTTATTGTTCAGTGTCTGTTTATGGTCCATCTCTAAGCTATGATAACATTAATGAGATCAGAAAGTTTAATCATTGTCTCTCGACATTTTAGAAGCAACAGTTAAATCTTTCTCGATTCAACACTTTCGTTTTCACAAAAATAAGCAGAAAAGGAACATATTGGGTTTGATCCTAAATACATCATTTCTTAACTCAATAACTCTTCCTGGATCAGGCTTTACACGATCCGTGAATCTTCTGGAAATCACAATTAAATCTTCCTAAAATATTAGCGCCCTGATTCATTTTAGGATACGAAAGGTACAGAAAGAATATAATCTCAATAAAAGTATGGTGGTCCCGGATGGAATGCATGAGACAAATATAACTTCTCAATCGAGGTTGATTTGAAATTAAACATATCTAGCGTCAAAACAACATTTGGTCACTTTAAAAGTCTTTCTTTTTTTTAATTCGATGGATGAATTTTGAAGCAGACAAAGGAGATATTTGAATTGTAAATCTCAAAACCGAGAAGGACAAAGATATCTGGTCTAATGGATTTAGTTGGGTGCTCTACTATATCTTTATGACAATAATTAAATATTTGTTTACTCAAGCAGACTGCCGACTGTTAAAAGCGGAGAAGGGAAATATTTCACATTTAACGCTACAAAAATTCGATTTGCGTGCTGGTGATTATTATGTTGATTGGATTTACGAATGAATGCCATACGTGTAAGATTATTAAAGAATAAATTTGGAGCAAGGGTCATTATGAAAATTCATCGTTGTTGATATCGAATTGTTAAGAATACGTCTTTTGTGATCGAGTGTAAGTATGATAGAAGGCGTTCTAGACGTGACCATTCCATAGATCCATAGTTTTCTATAGAAACAACTAGTGTGAGTTTAATAGAGATATGGCTTGCGTTCTCAGCCGTCCTTATATCGTTTAAAAGAGTCTAGAAGTCCGTCATTTTATCCCTATAGAAAACTGCAAGCTGGGAATTAGAGAAAATTTGACTGCTATTTCTAGTCATTGAGAGACTGATTGAGGATTGAATGGAACTGTGGTGTTCCGGGTGATACACAGCCAAGGGCACCAAGAAACTAATAAGATTATATTTTTCAAAATATACAAAATATAAAGTGAAATTTCCTGTTTTATCTATTGGATAAAGAAGTATTGACTTCTATTTATTGGCCAAAATATATAAAGGGCTTTTTTAAAGTACATTTTAAAATTTAAACTCTAATTAAACTGTACCATAACGTTTAAACTTACCTTAAGATAACCCATAGTATTAGACTTAAAGTGTGCTGTGATAAACAAAATTCACGGCCCACAGGAACCCTTGTTACTTCTGAGAATATAATTCCTATTGATGACTGGCCAGCCTCATACAGCCTGATGCTATCCAAGAGTTAACCTTGGAAATATTCGATTACAGTAAAATATTTTTTTACCAGTATCCATGTTCAAAGTCTATAGAACTGAAATGACATCCGCATGGTTGACTGAAAATCATAGTTGATCATACAAGGTATGTTCGACTGCGTGGCAAGGACTCACTCACAACCAGGACTACAATCACTACATATATTCCATAAAAAAACGTACTTTTACATCATTTCACGTCCTCTACACCACGCTGTTAGTTACTAAAATACTTCATCTAGCCAAGCCTATATGACAATTGTGTCTTCTTCCCTACCATATTATGAACTATGTGTCTTACTCGCCCTTCTCCACCATTCGGAAATGCAATTCTTTGTAATTCTATTTTGTTTTCAGTTGGTAACTTACAAAATTTTAAAACTGAACATCTGTTGCATCAATTTGAATAGGTCTGTGAAAAGCTACGAAATCCATTGGTTCAAGTCGGAGTCTTTCTAGGGCTATAGTATCTAATGTTTATTGAAGATGGCAGGCTGTAAATAGAGGCCGAAATTTAGCTGCTATTTCCAGCGGTAGGATGACAGTTTAGAGGACTGTTTGAGTCAATGTCCAATGGAGCAGGTTCTATTTCTTTTTGTATGTTCATCAATTATAAACTGTTCCGCGAAGGAAAGAAGAGCAGATTCCCTAACCTTTTCTTTTTCGGTGTACCGAGATCCTGACAATGGTAGAAAGAAGGGAGCAAGATAGTCTCCTACGGCCATATACTAGGCCCGAATAATTGAAAAGCAGTAAGGGCCAAGTGTTGATAATAAATAGGGACTATGAATGAAGACAAACCCTCAAAAGTAACACTGTAT
Organism: Octopus sinensis; assembly: GCF_006345805.1. NCBI lineage: Eukaryota > Metazoa > Mollusca > Cephalopoda > Octopoda > Octopodidae > Octopus > Octopus sinensis. Next base: position 25,857,405 of record NC_043015.1, read on the forward strand.
GAATATAAAAGTAATCAGAGTCCTATATTCTACTCGTTGATGAAAACCGAACACGCGAAAAAAATTGCAACTCACCACCACCACCACCACTCAGTTTATTAGATCAAATTTCTCAGTGTAACAATTAACTTCTTTAGAATTTCAATTTGAAATTGCATTTTTAACACATTATTTAGAAGGTTTTTATCTTGCATATTTACACTCTCTTATCAAATAATCTATCCAATACATTAACGTGCGAAAGTACTCCCCACCATCACACACCACCGAAGAAAAAAAAAAGGAATTCGCATTCAAATAAATTTATTTGCTTGTTGTACGTTATATTATTTATATATTTGGTTCTAAACGAAAATCGGAGTTGCAAAAAGAAAAATATACAAGAAAAAAAAAACACAATCATAACCGTAATCTAAACCGTAATAAACAACTCAGTCATCTTTACAATCAACGACGCCACCTTCTGCGCCACCATGACAGACCACCACCACTACACAATGACAATAACAGGGCTGCCAGAAGCAACAGGTTTACCAACAGCAGTAATATCATACTCAACACTACGTCTACAACACAATCACTAACCACAGCACTACTACCTATACAGCTACCACTGACACAACCACTACCCAAACTAAACAGAAGCACTATCACTACCACTACTGATCATCAAGCGTACTATCAATGCCACAACAGTACTACCAACACTTAAACTAATATTGTAACTAACGCTAAACTACAACTACTATTAATACTGCTGCTGCTACTACTACTACTACTTCTACTGCTGCTACTACTACTGCTACTACTACTGCTACCACTACTTCTATCAGCAGCACGAACACCATCCTCATCATTAACATCATCATTACCAACCGATCGAAATTAAAAGCAAATAATGAATTTTAAAAATGAATTTTTTCAGAATTTAGTTTAAAAAAGGAAAAAAGAATGAAAAAGAGATTATTGAAAATGTCAAATTTTTCCCTTTGGAATGTAATGACATTTCAGTTTGGTGGTTGGATAATAAGCTGAATTAGTAGCTTGGAATTGGAAGTAAAACGGAACTAAATGACAAAGACACTTTGCAAAATGCATTGCAGTAATTTGCATATGTTTTTGAGGGTTTTATATTTTTATCTTGTGTTCTCATTCCTTTATTTAGCAATTATTGTTTTGATATTAAATTCTTGCACGTCTTAAAGGATTCCTAGTACTGCTGAATAAATTAATCCTTCCTTCATTCATTTACAATACGACCTAGATTCTATTGGAATATCTTCTTAAGACACCACTTCTCATTGTTGCACGATTAATAGTTAGATTTCATTGATTGACTGGTGACCTTTCGTTAGACCTACAAAATGCTTTAATTGAGTTTAGCGATTTTATTTTATTTCAGGTTTACCAGAATGGCCAATAAGTATGTTCTGCTATGACGTTTATGTATGTTTTCTTGTTTTTTTAAAATTTTATTTTGATAAGCAAACTTAAAAACAAGAACGGCTTAGTTGAACTTATGACACCTAGAGCAAATCAAATAATGGAATGAAATAGAAATGAGAAATAAAGAATCTCTGGTGAGAAGAGGAGGGGTGGTGATACAGTGTGTAAGGCTGGTATATCGATCGCAATGGAGCATTTGATTATGACCGCAACGCAAAGAAACAGATGATATTTTGAAAAATAATTTAGATAAAATGATTCTGAGAATTTAGGCTGACTTGTTTGCAATGTTTTGGTATCACAGAGTTTAAAGATTTGCCATTTAGAAAGAAATGGGTTCAGACCAACCAATTAGCGAGGGAGAAGTTATGCTATTTACACATTTTTGTCTCCCAAATATATTCTTCGGCACATTTTCGAAGGAAATACTCCAAAGATTTAGATACTATACACAACACGCGCACATATACATATATAGCGTATTATATGTGATATACATTGTACATAATATATATGTATATATATATATATATATATATATATATATATATATATATATAACTAAGAGACACCACCATGCCGAAATAGCACCCTTATTCTTAGTTGTAAAAAATTATTACCTTTGTATGGTATTTATTCCCATGCTGGCCACTTGATAATATCGATATTTAAATATTGATATTATCCTTATTTATATATATATATAATTCGTCACTATATTCACTGTGGTGTTTATTTTGACCAAATCGTGCGGGCAATTTAACTGGCCTTGTACATACGTGCATATATATGTATGTATGGACGTTCGTATATGTAAGTATAACGTTTGTTCTGTGTATATATATTTGTATTAATGTGCCCATCTGATATATTCAAATGATGAAGGCAGAGCTTATTTGAAGCAAAACTAGAAATCCAGGATCTTGAATTATTCAGTAATATCTTTTTGCTAGTCTATTTTGTCTCTCTGTCTTATCTCATGGTGCGATATGAACATTTAAGGTGGTTTTTAGAGTCAGGGATTTGACTGATATTTCGGCATGGTGGTGTCTCTTAGACACCCTTATTTTTAGATCTAAAAAATTATTAACTTTGTATGGTATTTATTCCCATGCTGGCCAGTTGATAATATCGATATTATCCTTATTAATATATATATATATATATATTTAGTTAATCCAAACAAGAAAGCACAAAAAACACAACAACGCGAGGACGTGGAACAAATATAGTATTATTGGACGCTCAGGAAAGAAGGAAAGAAGGAGGGTGTAACGTTTCGAGCGGAGCTCTTCGTCGGAAACATAGGAGAAGGAAATATCCAGAGAAGGGAAGACAGAGGAAAAAAATCGCCAACGGTACACACGAGGTCACATTTTGAAAGAGCGGAAGGAAATGGGTGAAGAAAGGTGTTTTCAAAGACAGAAGAGTAGTTCTGTCAAAGACAGGAGAATGGTAGTGAAGGAGGAATGTGTGTGTAAGTGTGGATATGTGCGTGCGCGGTGGTCTGCGTGTGCGTGTGTGTGTATGTGTGTATGTGTGCAATGATGACACGTGTGTATGTGTGTGTGGTTGTGGCTGTTAAACAAAGCGTGTAGTAGGGCTAGTAGTGTGAAGGTCAAGGAGGAAGGAAGGAGGGAGGAAGAAGGTGTGGTGCCTTTTGTTTCTACCACAGGTCAGTACTGCTAGTTTGAAGTATGTGTGTGTGCGTGTATGTATATGTATCGTGTGTGTGTTTTGTTTGTAGTGTGTGTGTGTGTGTGTATATGGGATGTATGTGTGGGTTCATTTGTGTGTGTGTGTGTGTGTATGTGCGTGCGTGTCGTATGTGCGTGTAGTTATAAATATATATATATATATATGTGTGTGTGTGTATGTATGTATGAATGTATGTATGTATGTATGTATGTATGTATGTATGTATCTATCTATCTATCTATATATATATATATATATATGTATATATGTATATATGTATATATGTCCGGCGTATGCGTGTGTTTGTGTTATCAATATTTAGCAGAAGCAACATAGTTACTCAATTTCCGAGAGTTTGGTAAGTGCTAATACACGAAATTGCGGGACCTTGATTTACTCTGCAATTCTGCTAAATCTTAATAAAAATATACATCTAATATAATAAAAGGAAAAACTAATTTCTGTGTGTCAGTGTGTCACACTTACCCCCCCCCCCACCATCTAACACTATTCAATGCTACTCTTACTATTCCTCGTAATGGGGTGAGAGTTATAGTAGGCATAGAGGAAGTGAGGGCAGTAGGGAAGACAGACTGAAAGAGAGAAAGAAAAAGAGAGGGAGAGAAAGAGAGTCAAAGAAATTTAGGGTGAGTTAGTGATGTTTTATTAAAGAAGTAGTATTGATGGTGGCAGTGTAAGTAATAATAAAAGAGAGAGAAAGAGTTGTTATGTGAGAGAAATAGTGAGAAGATGTACAACTTTGTTTAAACATGTCTCTTTGACAGAAATTCCTGTCGCCAACATACTGAATACTATCATATTAGTGATGACCGAACCTCACCCTTCTTTTCAATATTTTCCTCATCCTAGAAAAGTTCACCATCCCTGAACTCATGCTTCATTCCAGCAGCTATACAATGGTAAAAAACTAAATAAATAAAGGGTAAAAAGCATTCCAAATCAAAATGAGATCTCTCCCCCTCCCTCTATCTACTCCTCTACCTATCTAACCTTACAAACACTTTCCTCTCTGGTCAATCTCTCATCAACTTCTTCAAGTATCACTTGAAGAGGAAAGTGAGGGTAGAGAGGCAAGTTTTGTCTAGTGAATGTTTTAAAAAAAGATGGGTGAATGTAGGCAAGGATGGCACGTATGAATGACGAAGCCACCTTGACTATGATTCTATGAACCATAAAAATTAATACAGAGAGTTGCTTATTTGCAAAAAAAAAAAAAAGAAGAAATATAACATGTGACTTCATTGACCGAGGTTACCGTGGTCTTTTCCGTAGGCTTTTCTTTCCACGGGTAAACCTCGCCTGTCCTCCCCTTTACACTTCATATTGACATTTCTGTGATAACGATCCCTATTATTCATTTTTTTTCTCTCCCCCCCTTTTTTTAACCCCTCCCTTTTTTTGTCCTTTTTCTTTCCTTTTACGATCCCTTTTGATCGAAAACCACCACTCTCTTTTTTTTACCCCCAAAAGAAAAGCTCTACCTTGTAATTTGTTCTATCTGTGTGCAGCCCTGTGTGGCTAATAAAGAAACATATCTATCTATCTATCTATCTATCTATCTATCTATCTATCTCTATTGTGGTGGTGGTGGTCGTAACGAGGGTAGTCAGAGATGATGGTGATAATAAGTTATGTGAAAGGTACTGGTAGTGGTGATGGGGTGGCGTCAGAAGTCTGAATAGTTTGTACATGGCAGTTGTTGTGGCGATGGTGATAGTACTGATGATGGTGATGGTTGAAAACAATCAACAGAAAGAGAGAGAGAGAGAGAGAGAGAGAGAGAGAGAGAGAGAGAGAGAGAGACAAAAAATTGCACTGATACCTGAATGAGAAGACAAAAAAATGTTTATAATGCAGCTTTGCAATAAGTTCCAAATCGACAAATTATATTATTGTCTTCATGAAAATTGTTTATTGCTTGAAAAATATTGGTTAACTTTAATAAAATTTAATATGTACTCAATGCGTGGAGTGTCATTGTTGGGCGCAAGGCCTAATGAAGCGCCCTCCATAGTCAGGCCGCTTATTTACATTTGACGGATATTTATCCTCATCTTGTTTGTTGTTAACACGTTTCAGCTGACATACCCTCCAGCCTTTCATCAGGTGTCTTGAGAAAATTTCGAACTGGGTTCTCATTCCTAAGATATTTTTCGATGTTGTTGATGTTGTTGTTGTTGTTGTTGTTGTTGTTGTTCTTCTTCTTCTTCTTCTTCTTCTTCTTCTTCTTCTTCTTCTTCTTCTTCTTCTTTTCTTCTTCTTCTTCTTCTTCTTCTTCTTTTCTTCTTCTTCTTCTTCTTCTTCTTCTTCTTCTATTCTTATTATTTTATTCGCAAAGTATTCCATGTATATATATTTAGACATCCATTGAAAAGAACGCACTAGTATACCAATAAGAAACTTGATGGAAATGTTGACCTTCTGTGTAGAAACTACCTACTTCATTATGGATACCGATATATATCGACAACAAGAGGGTTGAGCTATGGGCTCGCCATTATCACCGATAATAGCCTATATATACATGGAATATTTGAGAATTTGGTTTTAGGATCAACAGCACTAAAATGAAACCTGTGGCTGCGATAATTTGATGACACCTTCATACTCTGGCCCCACCAGGATGATGTCCAAGTGTTGTTAGATCATGTGATCTCAATAAAGCTGTCCATACAGTTCGTAATGGTAAAAATGCCGAGCAGCCCTTCTTGTTTGCTTTCACTCTTCTATTTTTGTTACCAACTTTGACCCTCCGCAATATCTCAAATTTTATTTTATTTGCTTTCCGGGATCACCGGATTTGTTGAAGACTTATCCTGTCGTGAATTGCTCGAAATACGGAGTAGAAAAACATCCGACAACTGATGAAGGGTCATTTTTTATGTTGCTAGTCTTGTTTTCCATTTGTCTCTATCGTTGTTCCACAAAATAGTTCATATCCCATGTTTACGTATTTCATATTTCATGTTGTTTACGTTCTTCGACGTCACGTCCTGTACCCATATATGCATATGTATATACATATATATGTAAGGATGTAGATATATGTATTTATATATGCATATATATATATATATATATATATGTATGTATATATACATATACATATATGCACACACGCACACACACACATACACATATATATATATATATGAATGAATGTATGTATAGGCATGTAAATTTATCTGTCTATATCTATACATATATGTACACGTCTCTGTTAACTATTAGAGTTTCTAGTCATTAGATTACTATAAATATTTTAATTTACCTTCTAATATAAATGCCACAAATTTTTGTTTGTTTAATTTCCTTCACATGAAATGTTGAAGTAAATGTTATTGGAACTCATTTTATCTAATTCTGCTTCCAATGCTTTTGTTGAGTTTACATTTCAATTTTGCAATATCGCTTGGAATATTTTGATCATTTAAAAAAAAATTACTTTGGTTATTGAATATATTACTAATGCAACTGATGATATATTAGCGATTTAGTTTTCGTATATTTGTGTATGTGTGTGTATGCGTGTGAGTGTGTCTGTGTGTGTACACATATATATATGTATGTATGTATATACGCATGTATGTATATGTATGTAAGAATATATGTACTTATATATATATAATTTTCCCATTATGTATATATATATATGTATGTATATGTATATATATATATATATTATATATATATATATATATATATATATATATATATATATGTATGTATATATACATATACATATATGCACACACGCACACACACACACACACACACATACACATATATATATATATATGAATGAATGTATGTATAGGCATGTAAATTTATCTGTCTATATCTATACATATATGTACACGTCTCTGTTAACTATTAGAGTTTCTAGTCATTAGATTACTATAAATATTTTAATTTACCTTCTAATATAAATGCCACAAATTTTTGTTTGTTTAATTTCCTTCACATGAAATGTTGAAGTAAATGTTATTGGAACTCATTTTATCTAATTCTGCTTCCAATGCTTTTGTTGAGTTTACATTTCAATTTTGCAATATCGCTTGGAATATTTTGATCATTTAAAAAAAAATTACTTTGGTTATTGAATATATTACTAATGCAACTGATGATATATTAGCGATTTAGTTTTCGTATATTTGTGTATGTGTGTGTATGCGTGTGAGTGTGTCTGTGTGTGTACACATATATATATGTATGTATGTATATACGCATGTATGTATATGTATGTAAGAATATATGTACTTATATATATATAATTTTCCCATTATGTATATATATATATGTATGTATATGTATATATATATATATATATATATATATATATATATATATATATATACATATATATACATATACATACATATATATATATATATACATAATGGGAAAATTATATATATATAAGTACATATATTCTTACATACATATACATACATGCGCATATACATACATACATATATATATGTGTACACACACAGACACACTCACACGCACACACACACACACACATACACAAATATATATATGTACGCATAATGTATGAAATATATGTACGCATAATGTTTGAAAAATGAAAATGAATAGGTATCCATGCAAATTTAGGTGAAATGTGTATAATTATCGGATATTTTCATACAAGAAATTAATTGTTTATATATGTATTTATGCAGCTATTTACATAAGTGTGCATATACTGTAAATATCACTTTAGTATCAAATCCAGACATAAATTTTTAGTTCAAAAATGGTACCAATCTATCTACCTATCTGCCTACCTATATATGTATCAATATGCACATGTATGTACGTGTGTGTGTGTGTGCGTGTGTCTGTGTTTGTGGGTGTGTGTGTGTGTATTTTTATACAGACGCACACACACACACAAATATATATATATATTAATCGGTTTCGCACTTGGGCTTCATCGGAGTGTTAGGTAACAGTCCAATTATGTAAACCTGCACTCTTCAGAGATGGGAGTCAGGAGGGTCGGAGCTGGGGGGATTGGTAATTATAGCCACGAGAGGAAACGCCTCTCCGACCCTCCCACAATCACTGCGTGGGAATCCAGCAAAGAGCTTAATCAGAACATATATAAACGCACTCACACACGCCCTAACATGGGGGACATCGACGCAAGAGATCTTTTATCACCACCAACAATATAAGCCCCTGTTCATATTCCATGCATACATAAATGCCTCAAAGAATTTAACCAATTGTTTTAGCCAAAACATTAAAGGATTAAAAAAACACATTAACGAACACAGATGTGTATACGGCATTTGTCCCCGTAAATGTGTTGCTCTTCTAGTGCACTACGCCTATTCCAATTGTACAAGAACACCAACGCTAAAACAGATACACATTTCTCATACACTCGTTTACAGAAAACCGTTGTTGTCCCCAGAGTTAGTTTAGTGTATGTGTGTTTGTTTGTGTGTATTTGTATGTGTATGTGTGGTTGTGTGTGTTTGTGTACTTATATATATGTAGCAAAGGACATGAATGTTAACGCAACCCTTGCTCAGATAATTGCATCGTCTTTTTCACAACAACCACAAACTGGTCGTGTTTGTTCACCTCCAACTTCAGAGAGTAGTCGCTATATTTCATTCCATAAAGGAAATCTCTGAAGAGTGCAAGGTTACATGATCAGACTGTTAGCTAACACTCCGTTGAATCCCCTAGCCCGAAACCGACTTGTGGGATCGCCAAAATGGATATATAACGCTATACACTTCTATTAATATACCCACTCTACAGACAACTATACGAGTACATTTTTTCTGATTTATGGACTCTTTTACATATATATATATATAATTATAATTATAAAAAGACGGAGAAAAGCACAGAAAAAAACAACAACGTGAGGACCTGGTATATGCAAAGTATTAATAAGACACTCAGAGAAGGAAAGAAAGGGTGTTTCACGTTTCCAGCAAAGCTCTGCTTCTGAAACAGGAGACTATGGACCTGTATGTTATTATACACACACATTCACACACACACACACACACACACACACACACACACACACACACACACACGCACGAATGCACGCAAACACACAAGCACGAATGCATGTACACACACATACGCACATAGAAATAATAGTATAAATTATGGATTTGGAATGCCATGCGTTTATTCTTCATTCGGAATTGGTTCTCAGTTTAATGGGGAATCACTCATAGCGTAGTGTAATATGATGCGTCCGTGTTATCTGATGAGTCTACTTTCTTTCTTTGCGTTAGACTTCCGTTGTATAATACTGAACATACACATTAATTCAAATGTGTACGCTCAATTTTTGCCTACTGTATTTCATACTCTAGGAAGAAGGTTACGTCATGGCTGAATTCGTATGTAACTCGTAATTAATATTTTTCTCTACTCACGAATAAACATCAACAGCAGTGTGTATGCGTTTACTAAAGCACCTTTATGTTTTGCCCCAAATTGCACGACAGTATCGATTTGGACACAAGTGAAAATGGTATAAAAATTAGAAAGCTCTATCTCTTTTTAATATTTTTTCTTTAGGTACTTGTGCCGAATGTTTGGTATAAATTCTACGTTTAATCGGACGAGTTGTTTAGCTTGTAACAAGATAAAAACAAAACTAAAGATACAAACATAAACATAAACATAAGAAATTCTTTCAGACTGATTATCAAACACAATATAACTAAAACTAGTCTCGTAGGAACATTACTAACAGAAGCAAATCAAACCATTCTTCATTTGATATAACGAGAATATTTGTTAAACGATATTGATTAACTGATTCTTAAACTACAGTTTGTTCGCTGAGTGAAATTCTATATGTTCAATGTAAAAGTAGTCTTTCGATAGATAGAATGGAATGAGAAAGAGAATAGGTTTCTGGTTTGTGAAGCCATTTTTTAACGTTTCATCAATTTTCAAGATTTTTTGTTTATATATACATATATATTACATTTTTGCTTTATACTTATTTTTTCTCTGCATACGTTTTGCTTAATACAAACGTTAATAGTTATTTGTGTAACAGAAATAACTTAAAAGCATTTTCTCCAAAATCACTAGGTGTATATGTGTATATGTATATATATATATATATATATATATGAATATATATATATGTATATATATATATATATATATATATATATATATATATATATATATATGTGTGTGTGTGTGTGTGTGTGTGTGTGTGTATATGAATATATATATATATACATATACGCGCACATATATATGTGCATTTATGTGTTTATCTATCATTACATCTATTTATTTAAATGTATATATATGAGTGTGTGTGTGTAAAATCTTATAAAAATTACATATATAAATATATGTTACCTATATACATACATTCATTTCATACATATAACACATTATTCTGTTTTATGTTCAGATACCAAACAGTCGTTTAAGTATTTCATACTATGTTGTATTATATTAATGAAAGAGTGTAATTATCATGGTTTTGTAAAGACTATTTGAAATCATTTTTTTTTCGATTGCAAACACTGATGAAGGATATCGCTCTTACCTTGGAAAGCACTGATTTTGTTTCTCTTTCCTCGACGTAAATAAATGTCACCAAAGCACTGGAGCTGAGTTCATCTTTTGTCCTCTCCGTAATTTGACAGACGTTTTGGTTTTATTTAGTTTTATTTCTTCTAGTTGTTCGCGTTGCGAGTTCAATGCCCCACCCCAACAATAGCAAATAAACAATCACTAGTCAGTCAATGGGTTTAATCGGTTTGGTTAACCTCGACACCAAGGTTTCGGGCTTCTGGCTATGTTAGTGGCGATTGAAGGCTAAGGGTTCGCAAATTAATTAAAGCATAGCAAATATCTATTGCCCTGTTTATTTATTCTCATTATGTTCAGAGTTTAAATCCCGCAGAAGACCACTCACTCCCGTATTCTTTATGAGTCGTTAAAATAAAATACCTGTCAAGTACACGTTTAAATATAATTTTCTACAATTTGGTATTGCCCCCTAATTTGGCTTAACAAAGGGAAAAATTAGTTTCGAGCTTTATTTTGGCTGAAACTAAAGTTTCTTTTTGCGTCAGTGGCAGTAATTCATTTTATGCCCCGATTACAAAACCATAACAGAAACTGGACAAAGATTTGACACACAGAAAACATCTGAAAATAGAAGCAGAGTAGTGATTAAAACGCAGAGTAAATAAAACGCAAAATGGTAATTCTTAAAGGAAACTTATGCAAGCATTTTCTCTGCAATGTGTAGAAATCATGTTCACAACAACAACAACGAAAGTATCCCCTTCTAGCAAAATCCTCCTTCGCAGTTATGAAGATTGGGAACAAACAGATGGCAATGCGGAGACTTAAAGTTTCTAAAAGAAGAAAGGTCTTTAAAATGTTGTATCTTCACCTCCATTGAAGCAAAACTTCACACCTTTGAGGAAGAACGCTCTTCTTTTGAAGGGAGGACCAAAATCAATTAAAGTTGACCTAAACCCTAAACGGGATGAAGTTCAAAAGCTTTTGAAACAAGAACCCTTTAAGAATCTAGTATAATACCAAACCGAAGTGCAAATCGTGTGTAATAACAATAACAATGCTGCGGACAATTATATGGACATTATGATTACGAATACTAATAATATAAATAATACAATTCGTGACAGTGACTACGCCAACGTTGGCATCAATGGTGATTAACGCAAAAGAACAAAACCAGGCATACGTAAAGAAAAATGTTTTTCCAGCGTAGCTGTGAACTAGAAGCCGTTCCCACCGAGCTGAGAAGAAAGTTCCACGAAGTGCGTCATGAAATATATGTATATATATATATATTATATATATAATATATATATAATATATATATATAATATATATATATATATATATATATAGGGGTAGAATTCACAAAAAGAAAAAAACAAAAGACGAAGACAGGTGGTGTAGACAACAAACAGATGTATTAACAACGCTCGGGAAGTGAAAAAGTGCTCAGTGCCCCTCCCTGTATGTATATATATATATATATATATATAATTATATATATATATATATATATATATATATATATATATGTATATATATGTATGTATACATTATGGGGCACAGCGACGAAACTAATGCTGAACTATTGTGACGGACTCTTGATTCTTCAATTAACTGTCGTAAGAAAACCACTGACCGAATGGTACCTGTCTTACATATATCCCTTCACCTGGGTCTGAGTAATAGCTATTTCAAAATTTCCACCCTTTCTGCCCCACCCACGATGTATGTATGTATATATATACCTACATATATATACTGACAGCTTGCTGTCGTGTTTAAATGATCTTATCACTGACAACCTGTTGGTTTTTAGCTCCATCGTCCCTTAATTCCGACCGACCTGTTCGCTGGCAGTCCTGGCCATTTTTATTTTTTATTCTGCCACACGATGACCGAGACGCAAAGCTAAGAACATTTTTCTCTTTCTTCTCCCTCTTTTTTCTACTCCAAATATCCGAAACGTTTTCAGTACTGACAGCTTGCTGTCGTGTTTAAATGATCTCATCACTGACAACCTGTTGGCTTTTAGCTTCATCGTCCCTTAATTCCGACCGACCTGTTCGCTGGCAGTCCTGGCCATTTTTATTTTTTATTCTGCCACACGATGACCGAGACGCAAAGCTAAGAATATTTATCTCTTTCTTCTCCCTCTTTATTCCACTCCAAATATGCGAAACGTTTTCTGTACTGACAGCTTGCTGTCGTGTTTAAATGATCTCGTCACTGACAACCTGTTGGTTTTTAGCTCCATCGTCCCTTAATTCCGACCGACCTGTTCGCTGGCAGTCCTGGCCATTTTTATTTTTTATTCTGCCACACGATGACCGAGACGCAAAGCTAAGAATATTTTTCTCTTTCTTCTCCCTCTTTTTTCCACTCCAAATATCCTAAACGTTTTCAGTACTGACAGCTTGCTGTCGTGTTTAAATGATCTCATCACTGACAACCTGTTGTTTTTAGATCCATCGTCCCTTAATTCCGACCGACCAGTTCGCTGGCAGTCCTGGCCATTTTTATCTTTTTATTCTGCCACACGATGACCGAGACGCAAAGCTAAGAACATTTTTCTCTTTCTTCTCCCTCTTTTTTCCACTCCAAATATCCTAAACGTTTTCAGTACTGACAGCTTGCTGTCGTGTTTAAATGATCTCATCGCTGACAACCTGTTGGTTTTTAGCTCCATCGTCCCTTAATTCCGACCGACCTGTTCGCTGGCAGTCCTGGCCATTTTTGATTTTTTATTCTACCACACGATGACCGAGACGCAAAGCTAAGAACATTTTTCTGTTTCTTCTCCCTCTTTTTTCCACTCCAAATATCTTAAATGTTTTCAGTACTGACAGCTTGCTGTCGTGTTTACATGATCTCATCCCTGACAACCTGTTGGTTTTTAGCTCCATCGTCCCTTAATTCCGACCAACCTGTTCGCTGTTCTCACTCTTTTTTCCACTCCAAATATCCTAAACGTCTTCAGTACTGACAGCTTGCTGTCGTGTTTAAATGATCTCATCGTTAACAACCTGTTGGTTTTTAGCTCCATCGTCCCTAATTCCGACCGACCTGTTCGCTGGCAATCCTGGCCATTTTTATTTTTTATTCTGCCACACGATGACCGAGACGCAAAGCTAAAAATATTTTTTTTTCTTTCTTCTCCCTCTTTTTTCCACTCCAAATATCCTAAACGTTTTCAGTACTGACAGCTTGCTGTCATGTTTACATGATCTCATCGGACAACCTGTTGGTTTTTAGCTCCATCGTCCCTTAATTCCGACCGACCTGTTCGCTGGCAGTACTGGCCATTTTTATTTTTTATTCTGCCACACGATGACCGAGACGCAAAGCTAAGAACATTTTTCTCTTTCCTCTCCCTCTTTTTTCCACTCCAAATATCCTAATCGTCTTCAGTACTGACAGCTTGCTGTCGTGTTTAAATGATCTCATCACTGACAACCTGTTGGCTTTTAGCTTCATCGTCCCTTAATTCCGACCGACCTGTTCGCTGGCAGTCCTGGCCATTTTTATTTTTTATTCTGCCACACGATGACCGAGACTCAAAGCTAAGAACATTTTTCTCTTTCTTCTCCCTCTTTTTTCTACTCCAAATATCCGAAACGTTTTCAGTACTGACAGCTTGCTGTCGTGTTTAAATGATCTCATCACTGACAACCTGTTGGCTTTTAGCTTCATCGTCCCTTAATTCCGACCGACCTGTTCGCTGGCAGTCCTGGCCATTTTTATTTTTTATTCTGCCACACGATGACCGAGACGCAAAGCTAAGAATATTTTTCTCTTTCTTCTCCCTCTTTATTCCACTCCAAATATCCGAAAAGTTTTCAGTACTGACAGCTTGCTGTCGTGTTTAAATGATCTCATCTCTGACAACCTGTTGGTTTTTAGCTCCATCGTCCCTTAATTCCGACCGACCTGTTCGCTGGCAGTCCTGGCCATTTTTATTTTTTATTCTGCCACACGATGACCGAGACGCAAAGCTAAGAATATTTTTCTCTTTCTTCTCCCTCTTTTTTCCACTCCAAATATCCTAAACGTTTTCAGTACTGACAGCTTGCTGTCGTGTTTAAATGATCTCATCACTGACAACCTGTTGGTTTTTAGATCCATCGTCCCTTAATTCCGACCGACCAGTTCGCTGGCAGTCCTGGCCATTTTTATCTTTTTATTCTGCCACACGATGACCGAGACGCAAAGCTAAGAACATTTTTCTCTTTCTTCTCCCTCTTTTTTCCACTCCAAATATCCTAAACGTTTTCAGTACTGACAGCTTGCTGTCGTGTTTAAATGATCTCATCGCTGACAACCTGTTGGTTTTTAGCTCCATCGTCCCTTAATTCCGACCGACCTGTTCGCTGGCAGTCCTGGCCATTTTTGATTTTTTATTCTACCACACGATGACCGAGACGCAAAGCTAAGAACATTTTTCTGTTTCTTCTCCCTCTTTTTTCCACTCCAAATATCTTAAATGTTTTCAGTACTGACAGCTTGCTGTCGTGTTTACATGATCTCATCCCTGACAACCTGTTGGTTTTTAGCTCCATCGTCCCTTAATTCCGACCAACCTGTTCGCTGTTCTCACTCTTTTTTCCACTCCAAATATCCTAAACGTCTTCAGTACTGACAGCTTGCTGTCGTGTTTAAATGATCTCATCGTTAACAACCTGTTGGTTTTTAGCTCCATCGTCCCTTAATTCCGACCGACCTGTTCGCTGGCAATCCTGGCCATTTTTATTTTTTATTCTGCCACACGATGACCGAGACGCAAAGCTAAAAATATTTTTCTCTTTCTTCTCCCTCTTTTTTCCACTCCAAATATCCTAAACGTTTTCAGTACTGACAGCTTGCTGTCATGTTTACATGATCTCATCGCTGACAACCTGTTGGTTTTTAGCTCCATCGTCCCTTAATTCCGACCGACCTGTTCGCTGGCAGTCCTGGCCATTTTTATTTTTTATTCTGCCACACGATGACCGAGACGCAAGCTAAGAACATTTTTCTCTTTCTCTCCCTCTTTTTTCCACTCCAAATATCCTAATCGTCTTCAGTACTGACAGCTTGCTGTCGTGTTTAAATGATCTCATCACTGACAACCTGTTGGTTTTTAGCTCCATCGTCCCTTAATTCCGACCGACCTGTTCGCTGGCAGTCCTGGCCATTTTTATTTTTTATTCTGCCACACGATGACCGAGACTCAAAGCTAAGAACATTTTTCTCTTTCTTCTCCCTCTTTTTTCCACTCCAAATATTCTAAACGTCTTCAGTACTGAC
Organism: Octopus sinensis; assembly: GCF_006345805.1. Taxonomy (NCBI): domain Eukaryota; kingdom Metazoa; phylum Mollusca; class Cephalopoda; order Octopoda; family Octopodidae; genus Octopus; species Octopus sinensis. The sequence goes on from NC_043015.1 coordinate 25,873,413, forward strand.
AGCTTGCTGTCGTGTTTAAATGATCTCATCACTGACAACCTGTTGGTTTTTAGCTCCATCGTCCCTTAATTCCGACCGACCTGTTCGCTGGCAATCCTGGCCATTTTTATTTTTTATTCTGCCACACGATGACCGAGACGCAAAGCTAAGAATATTTTTCTCTTTCTTCTCCCTTTTTTTCCACTCCAAATATCCTAAACGTCTTCAATACTGACAGCTTGCTGTCGTGTTTAAATGATCTCATCGCTGACAACCTGTTGGTTTTTAGCTCCATCGTCCCTTTATTCCGACCGACCTGTTCGCTGGCAGTCCTGGCCATTATCATTTTTTATTCTGCTACACGATGACCGAGACGCAAAGCTAAGAACATTTTACTCTTTCTTCTCCCTCTTTATTCCACTCCAAATCTCCGAAACGTTTTCAGTACTGACAGCTTGCTGTCGTGTTTAAATGATCTCATCGCTGACAACCTGTTGGTTTTTAGCTCCATCGTCCCTTAATTCCGACCGACCTGTTCGTTGGCAATCCTGGCCATTTTTATATTTTATTCTGCCACACGATGACCGAGACGCAAAGCTAAGAACATTTTTCTCTTTCTTCTCCCTCTTTTTTCCACTCCAAATATCCGAAACGTTTACAGTACTGACAGCTTGCTGTCGTGTTTAAATGATCTCATCGCTGACAACCTGTTGGTTTTTAGCTCCATCGTCCCTTAATTCCGACCGACCTGTTCGCTGGCAGTCCTGGCCATTTTTATTTTTTATTCTGCCACACGATGACCGAGACGCAAAGCTAAGAACATTTTTCTCTTTCTTCTCCCTCTTTTTTCAACTCCAAATATCCTAAACGTCTTCAGTACTGACAGCTTGCTGTCGTGTTTAAATGATCTCATCACTGACAACCTGTTGGTTTTTAGCTCCATCGTCCCTAAATTCCGACCGACCAGTTCGCTGGCAATCCTGGCCATTTTTATTTTTTATTCTGCCACACGATGACCGAGACGCAAAGCTAAAAATATTTTTCTCTTTCTTCTCCCTCTTTTTCCACTCCAAATATCCTAAACGTCTACAGTACTGAGAGCTTGCTGTCGTGTTTAAATGATCTCATCGCTGAGAACCTGTTGGTTTTTAGCTCCATCGACCCTTAATTCCGACCGACCTGTTCGCTGGCAGTCCTGGCCATTTTTATTTTTTATTATGCCACACGATGACCGAGACGCAAAGCTAAGAACATTTTTCTCTTTCTTCTTCCTCTTTTTTCCACTCCAAATATACTAAACGTTTTCAATACTGACAGCTTGCTGTCCTGTTTAAATGATCTCATCGCTGACAACCTGTTGGTTTTTAGCTCCATCGTCCCTTAATTCCGACCGACCTGTTCGCTGGCAGTCCTGGCCATTTTTATTTTTTATTCTGGCACACGATGACCGAGACGCAAAGCTAAGAAAATTTTTCTCTTTCCTCTCCCTCTTTTTTCGACTCCAAATATCCTAAACGACTTCAGTACTGACAGCTTGCTGTCGTGTTTAAATGATCTCATCACTGACAACCTGTTGGTTTTTAGCTCCATCGTCCCTTAATTCCAACCGACCTGTTCGCTGGCAATCCTGGCCATTTTTATTTTTTATTCTGCCACACGATGACCGAGACGCAAAGCTAAGAACATTTTTCTCTTTCTTCTACCTCTTTTTTCCACTCCAAATATCCTAAACGTCTTCAGTATTGACAGCTTGCTGTCGTGTTTAAATGATCTCATCACTGACAACCTGTTGGTTTTTAGCTCCATCGACCCTTAATTCCGACCGACCTGTTCGCTGGCAATCCTGGCCATTTTTATTTTTTATTCTGCCACACGATGACCGAGACGCAAAGCTAAGAATATTTTTCTCTTTCTTCTCCCTCTTTTTTCCACTCGAAATATCCTAAACGTCTTCAGTACTGACAGCTTGCTGTCGTGTTTAAATGATCTCATCGCTGACAACCTGTTGGTGTTTAGCTCCATCGTCTCTTAATTCCGACCGACCTGTTCGCTGGCAGTCCTGGCCATTTTTATTTTTTATTCTGCCACACGATGACCGAGACGCAAAGCTAAGAACATTTTTCTCTTTCTTCTCCCTCTTTTTTCCACTCCAAATATCCTAAACGTCTTCAGTACTGACAGCTTGCTGTCGTGTTTAAATGATCTCATCACTGACAACCTGTTGGTTTTTAGCTCCATCGTCCCTAAACTCCGACCGACCTGTTCGCTGGCAATCCTGGCCATTTTTATTTTTTATTCTGCCACACGATGACCGAGACGCAAAGCTAAGAATATTTTTCTCTTTCTTCTCCCTCTTTTTCCACTCCAAATATCCTAAACGTCTTCAGTACTGAGAGCTTGCTGTCGTGTTTAAATGATCTCATCGCTGACAACCTGTTGGTTTTTAGCTCCATCGTCCCTTAATTCCGACCGACCTGTTCGTTGGCAATCCTGGCCATTTTATATTTATTCTGCCACACGATGACCGAGACGCAAAGCTAAGAACATTTTTCTCTTTCTTCTCCTTTTTTCCACTCCAAATATCCGAAACGTTTACAGTACTGACAGCTTGCTGTCGTGTTTAAATGATCTCCGCTGACAAACTGTTGGTTTTTAGCTCCATCGTCCCTTAATTCCGACCGACCTGTTCGCTGGCAGTCCTGGCCATTTTTATTTTTTACTTGCCACACGATGACCGAGACGCAAAGCTAAGAACATTTTTCTCTTTCTTCTCCCTCTTTTTTCAACTCCAAATATCCTAAACGTCTTCAGTACTGACAGCTTGCTGTCGTGTTTAAATGATCTCATCACTGACAACCTGTTGGTTTTTAGCTCCATCGTCCCTAAATTCCGACCGCCAGTTCGCTGGCAATCCTGGCCATTTTTATTTTTATTCTGCCACACGATGACCGAGACGCAAAGCTAAAAATATTTTTCTCTTTCTTCTCCCTCTTTTTCCACTCCAAATATCCTAAACGTCTACAGTACTGAGAGCTTGCTGTCGTGTTTAAATGATCTCATCGCTGAGAACCTGTTGGTTTTTAGCTCCATCGACCCTTAATTCCGACCGACCTGTTCGCTGGCAGTCCTGGCCATTTTTATTTTTTATTATGCCACACGATGACCGAGACGCAAAGCTAAGAACATTTTTCTCTTTCTTCTTCCTCTTTTTTCCACTCCAAATATACTAAACGTTTTCAATACTGACAGCTTGCTGTCCTGTTTAAATGATCTCATCGCTGACAACCTGTTGGTTTTTAGCTCCATCGTCCCTTAATTCCGACCGACCTGTTCGCGGCAGTCCTGGCCATTTTTATTTTTTATTCTGGCACACGATGACCGAGACGCAAAGCTAAGAAAATTTTTCTCTTTCCTCTCCCTCTTTTTTCGACTCCAAATATCCTAAACGACGCTTCAGTACTGACAGCTTGCTGTCGTGTTTAAATGATCTCATCACTGACAACCTGTTGGTTTTAGCTCCATCGTCCCTTAATTCCAAACGACCTGTTCGCTGGCAATCCTGGCCATTTTTTTATTTTTATTCTCCACACGATTGACCGAGACGCAAAGCTAAGAACATTTTTTTTCTTTCTTCTACCTCTTTTTTCCACTCCAAATATCCTAAAGTCTTCAGTATTGACAGCTTGCTGTGTGTTAAATGATCTCATCACTGACAACCTGTTGGTTTTTAGCTCCATCGACCCTTAATTCCGACCGACCTGTTCGCTGGCAATCCTGGCCATTTTTATTTTTTATTCTGCCACACGATGACCGAGACCAAAGCTAAGAATATTTTTCTCTTTCTTCTCCTCTTTTTTCCACTCGAAATATCCTAAACGTCTTCAGTACTGACAGCTTGCTCGTGTTTAAATGAGCTCATCGCTGACAACTGTGGTGTTTAGCTCCATCGTCTCTTAATTCCGAACGACCTGTTCGCTGGCAGTCCTGGCCATTTTTATTTTTATTCTGCCACACGATGACCGAGACGCAAAGCTAAGAACATTTTTCTCTTTCTTCTCCCTCTTTTTTAACTCCAAAATATCCTAAACGTCTTCAGTACTGACAGCTTGCTGTCGTGTTTAAATGATCTCATCACTGACAACCTGTTGGTTTTTAGCTCCATCGTCCCTAAACTCCGACCGACCTGTTCGCTGGCAATCCTGGCCATTTTTATTTTTTATTCTGCCACACGATGACCGAGACGCAAAGCTAAGAATATTTTTCTCTTTCTTCTCCCTCTTTTTCCACTCCAAATATCCTAAACGTCTTCAGTACTGAGAGCTTGCTGTCGTGTTTAAATGATCTCATCGCTGACAACCTGTTGGTTTTTAGCTCCATCGTCCCTTAATTCCAACCGACCTGTTCGCTGGCAATCCTGGCCATTTTTATTTTTTATTCTGCCACACGATGACCGAGACGCAAAGCTAAGAACATTTTTCTCTTTCTTCTACCTCTTTTTTCCACTCCAAATATCCTAAACGTCTTCAGTATTGACAGCTTGCTGTCGTGTTTAAATGATCTCATCACTGACAACCTGTTGGTTTTTAGCTCCATCGTCCCTTAATTCCGACCGACCTGTTCGCTGGCAATCCTGGCCATTTTTATTTTTTATTCTGCCACACGATGACCGAGACGCAAAGCTAAGAATATTTTTCTCTTTCTTCTCCCTCTTTTTTCCACTCCAAATATCCTAAACGTCTTCAGTACTGACAGCTTGCTGTCGTGTTTAAATGATCTCATCGCTGACAACCTGTTGGTTTTTAGCTCCATCGTCCCTTAATTCCGACCGACCTGTTCGCTGGCAATCCTGGCCATTTTTATTTTTTATTCTGCCACACGATGACAGAGACGCAAAGCTAAGAATATTTTTCTCTTTCTTCTCCCTCTTTTTTCCACTCCAAATATCCTAAACGTTTTCAGTACAGACAGCTTGATGTCGTGTTTACATGATCTCATCTCTGACAACCTGTTGGTTTTTAGCTCCATCGTCCCTTAATTCCGACCGACCTGTTCGCTGGCAGTCCTGGCCATTTTCATTTTTTATTCTGCTACACGATGACCGAGACGCAAAGCTAAGATATTTTTCTCTTTCTTCTCCCTCTTTTTTCCACTACAAATATCCTAAAGGTTTCCAGTACTGACAGCTTGCTGTCGAGTTTAAATGATCTCATCGCTGACAACCTGTTGGTTTTTAGCTCCATCGTCCCTTAATTCCGACCGACCTGTTCGCTGGAAATCCTGGCCATTTTTATTTTTTATTCTGCCACACGATGACCGAGACGCAAAGCTAAGAATATTTTTCTCTTTCTTCTCCCTCTTTTTTCCTCTCCAAATATCCTAAACGTTTTCAGTACTGACAGCTTGCTGTCGTGTTTAAATGATCTCATCACTGACAACCTGTTGGTTTTTAGCTCCATCGTCCCTTAATTCCGACCGACCTGTTCGCTGGCAGTCCTGGCCATTTTTATTTTTTATTCTGCCACACGATGACCGAGACGCAAAGCTAAGAACATTTTTCTCTTTCTTCTCCCTCTTTTTTCCACTCCAAATATCCTAACCGTCTTCAGTACTGACAGCTTGCTCTCGTGTTTAAATGATCTCATCACTGACAACCTGTTGGTTTTTAGCTCCGTCGTCCCTTCATTCCGACCGACCTGTTCGCTGACAATCCTGGCCATTTTTATTTTTTATTCTGCCACACGATGACCGAGACGCAAAGCTAAGAACATTTTTCTCTTTCCTGTACCTCTTCTTTCCACTCCAAATATCCTAAACGTCTTCAGTACTGACAGCTTGCTGTCGTGTTTAAATGATCTCATCACTGACAACCTGTTGGTTTTTAGCGCCATCGTCCCTTAATTCAGACCGACCGGTTCGCGGGCAATCCTGGCCATTTTTATTTTTTATTCTGCCACACGATGACCGAGTCGCAAAGCTAAGAACATTTTTCTCTTTCTTCTCCCTCTTTTTTCCACTCCAAATATCCTAAACGTCTTCAGTACTGACAGCTTGCTGTCGTGTTTAAATGACCTCATCGCCGACGACCTGTTTGTTTTTAGCTCCATCGTCCCTTAATTCCGACCGACCTGTTCGCTGGCAGTCCTGGCCATTTTTATTTTTTATTCTGCCACACGTTGACCGAGACGCAAAGCTAAGAACATTTTTCTCTTTCTTGTCCCTCTTTATTCCACTCCAAATATCCGAAACGTTTTCAGTACTGACAGCTTGCTATCGTGTTTAAATGATCTCATCACTAACAACCTGTTGGTTTTTAGCTCCATCGTCCCTTATTTCCGACCGACCTGTTCGCTGGCAGTCCTGGCCATTTTTATTTTTTATTCTGCCACACGATGACCGAGACGCAAAGCTAAGAACATTTTTCTCTTTCTTCTCACTCTTTTTTCAACTCCAAATATCCTAACTGTTTTCAGTACTGACAGCTTGCTGTCGAGTTTAAATGATCTCATCGCTGACAACCTGTTGGTTTTTAGCTCCATCGTCCCTTAATTCCGACCGACCTGTTCGCTGGAATCCTGCCATTTTTATTTTTTATTCTGCCAACGATGACCGATACGCAAAGCTAAGAATATTTTCTCTTTCTTTCTTCCTCCTCTTTTTTCCACTCCAAATATCCTTACCGTCTTCAGTACTGACAGCTTGCTGTCGTGTTTAAATGACCTCATCGCCGACAACCTGTTGGTTTTTAGCTCCATCGTCCCTTAATTCCGACCGACCTGTTCACTGGCAGTCCTGGCCATTTTTATTTTTTATTCTGCCACACGTTGACCGAGACGCAAAGCTAAGAACATTTTTCTCTTTCTGCCCCTCTTTTTTCCACTCCAAATATCCGAAACGTTTTCAGTACTGACAGCTTGCTGTCGTGTTTAAATGATCTCATCACTGACAACCTGTTGGTTTTTAGCTCCATCGTCCCTTAATTCCGACCGACCTGTTCGCTGGCAGTCCTGGCCATTTTATTTTTTATTCTGCCACACGATGACCGAGACGCAAAGCTAAGAACATTTTTCTCTTTCTTCTCCCTCTTTTTTCGCTCCAAATATCCTAAACGTTTTCAGTACTGACAGCTTGCTGTAGTGTTTAAATGATCTCATCACTGACAACCTGTTGGTTTTTAGCTCCATCGTCCCTTAATTCCGACCGACCAGGTCGCTGGCAGTCCTGGCCATTTTTATTTTTTATTCTGCCACACGATGACAGAGACGCAAAGCTAAGAATATTTTTCTCTTTCTTCTCCCTCTTTTTTCCACTCCAAATATCCTAAACGTTTTCAGTACAGACAGCTTGATGTCGTGTTTACATGATCTCATCTCTGACAACCTGTTGGTTTTTAGCTCCATCGTCCCTTAATTCCGACCGACCTGTTCGCTGGCAGTCCTGGCCATTTTCATTTTTTATTCTGCTACACGATTACCGAGACGCAAAGCTAAGAATATTTTTCTCTTTCTTCTCCCTCTTTTTTCCACTACAAATATCCTAAAGTTTTCCAGTACTGACAGCTTGCTGTCGAGTTTAAATGATCTCATCGCTGACAACCTGTTGGTTTTTAGCTCCATCGTCCCTTAATTCCGACCGACCTGTTCGCTGGAAATCCTGGCCATTTTATTTTTTATTCTGCCACACGATGACCGAGACGCAAAGCTAAGAATATTTTTCTCTTTCTTCTCCCTCTTTTTTCCTCTCCAAATATCCTAAACGTTTTCAGTACTGACAGCTTGCTGTCGTGTTTAAATGATCTCATCACTGACAACCTGTTGGTTTTTAGCTCCATCGTCCCTTAATTCCGACCGACCTGTTCGCTGGCAATCCTGGCCATTTTTATTTTTTATTCTGCCACACGATGACCGAGACGCAAAGCTAAGAACATTTTTCTCTTTCTTCTCCCTCTTTTTCCACTCCAAATATCCTAAACGTCTTCAGTACTGACAGCTTGCTGTCGTGTTTAAATGATCTCATCACTGACAACCTGTTGGTTTTTAGCTCCATCGTCCTTAATTCCGTCCGACCGACCTGTTCGCTGGCAGTCCTGGCCATTTTTATTTTTTATTCTGCCACACGATGACCGAGACGCAAAGCTAAGAACATTTTTCTCTTTCTTCTCCCTCTTTTTTCCACTCCAAATATCCTAAACGTCTTCAGTACTGACAGCTTGCTGTCGTGTTTAAATGATCTCATCACTGACAACCTGTTGGTTTTTAGCTCCATCGTCCCTTAATTCCGACCGACCTGTTCGCTGGCAATCCTGGCCATTTTTATTTTTTATTCTGCCACACGATGACCGAGACGCAAAGCTAAGAACATTTTTCTCTTTCTTCTCCCTCTTTTTCCACTCCAAATATCCTAAACGCTTCAGTACTGACAGCTTGCTGTCGTGTTTAAATGATCTCATCGCTGACAACCTGTTGGTTTTTAGCTCCATCGTCCCTTAATTCCGACCGACCTGTTCGCACCTGTCGCTGGCAATCCTGGCCATTTTTATTTTTTATTCTGCCACACGATGACCGAGACGCAAAGCTAAGAACATTTTTCTCTTTCTTCTCCCTCTTTTTTTCCACTCCAAATCCTAAACGTCTTCAGTACTGACAGCTTGCTGTCGTGTTTAAATGATCTCATCACTGACAACCTGTTGGTTTTTAGCTCCATCGTCCCTTAATTCCGACCGCCTGTTCTTTCGCTGGCAATCCTGGCCATTTTTATTTTTTATTCTGCCACACGATGACCGAGACGCAAAGCTAAGAATTTTTCTCTTTCTTCTCCCTCTTTTTTCCACTCCAATATCCTAACGTCTTCAGTACTGACAGCTTGCTGTCGTGTTTAAATGATCTCATCGCTGACAACCTGTTGGTTTTTAGCTCCATCGTCCCTTAATTCCGACCGACCTGTTCGCTGGCAATCCTGGCCATTTTTATTTTTTATTCTGCCACACGATGACCGAGACGCAAAGCTAAGAACATTTTTCTCTTTCTTCTCCCTCTTTTTTCCACTCCAAATATCCTAAACGTTTTCAGTACTGACAGCTTGCTGTCGTGTTTAAATGATCTCATCGCTGACAACCTGTTGGTTTTTAGCTCCATCGTCCCTTAATTCCGACCGACCTGTTCGCTGGCAGTCCTGGCCATTTTTATTTTTTATTCTGCTACACGATGACCGAGACGCAAATCTAAGAACATTTTTCTCTTTCTTCTCCCTCTTTTTTCCACTCCAAATATCCTAAACGTTTCAGTACTGACAGCTTGCTGTCGTGTTTAAATGATCTCATCGCTGACAACCTGTGTTTTTTTAGCTCCATCGTCCCTTAATTCCGACCGACCTGTTCGCTGGCAATCCTGGCCATTTTTATTTTTTATTCTGCCACACGATGACCGAGACGCAAAGCTAAGAACATTTTTCTCTTTCTTCTCCCTCTTTTTTCCACTCCAAATATCCTAAAGGTTTTTCAGTACTGACAGCTTGCTGTCGTGTTTAAATGATCTCATCACTGACAACCTGTTGGTTTTTAGCTCCATCGTCCCTTAATTCCGACCGACCTGTTCGCTGGCAATCCTGGCCATTTTTTATTTTTTATTCTGCCACACGATGACCGAGACGCAAAGCTAAGAACATTTTTCTCTTTCTTCTCCCTCTTTTTTCCACTCCAAATATCCTAAACGTCTTCAGTACTGACAGCTTGCTGTCGTGTTTAAATGATCTCATCACTGACAACCTGTTGGTTTTTAGCTCCATCGTCCCTTAATTCCGACCGACCTGTTCGCTGGCATCCTGGCCATTTTTATTTTTTTATTCTGCCACACGATGACCGAGACGCAAAGCTAAGAACATTTTTCTCTCTTTCCTGTACTCTTTTTCCACTCCAAATATCCTAAACGTCTTCAGTACTGACAGCTTGCTGTCGTGTTTAAATGATCTCATCACTGACAACCTGTTGGTTTTTAGCTCCATCGTCCCTTAATTCCGACCGACCTGTTCGCTGGCAATCCTGGCCATTTTTATTTTTATTCTGCCACACGATGACCGAGACGCAAAGCTAAGAACATTTTTCTCTTTCTTCTCCCTCTTTTTTCCACTCCAAATATCCTAAACGTCTTCAGTACTGACAGCTTGCTGTCGTGTTTAAATGATCTCATCGCTGACAACCTGTTGGTTTTAGCTCCATCGTCCCTTAATTCCGACCGACCTGTTCGCTGGCAGTCCTGGCCATTTTTATTTTTATTCTGCCACACGATGACCGAGACGCAAAGCTAAGAACATTTTTCTCTTTCTTCTCCCTCTTTTTTCCACTCCAAATATCCTAAACGTTTTCAGTACTGACAGCTTGCTGTCGTGTTTAAATGATCTCATCACTGACAACCTGTTGGTTTTTAGCTCCATCGTCCCTTAATTCCGACCGACCTGTTCGCTGGCAGTCCTGGCCATTTTTATTTTTTATTCTGCCACACGATGACCGAGACGCAAAGCTAAGAACATTTTTCTCTTCTTCTCCTCTTTTTTCCACTCCAAATATCCTAAAGTTTTCAGTACTGACAGCTTGCTGTCGTGTTTAAATGATCTCATCTGACAACCTGTTGGTTTTAGCTCCATCGTCCCTTAATTCCGACCGACCTGTTCGCTGGCAATCTGGCCATTTTTATTTTTTATTCTGCCACACGACGAGACGAGACGCAAGCTAAGAATTTTTTCTCTTCTTTCTTCTCCTCTTCTTTTTTCCACTCCAAATATCCTAAACGTCTTCAGTACTGACAGCTTGCTGTCGTGTTTAAATGATCTCATCACTGACAACCTGTTGGTTTTTAGCTCCATCGTCCCTTAATTCCGACCGACCTGTTCGCTGGCAGTCCTGGCCATTTTTATTTTTATTCTGCCACACGATGACCGAGACGCAAAGCTAAGAACATTTTTCTCTTTCTTCTCCCTCTTTTTTCCACTCCAAATATCCTAAACGTTTTCAGTACTGACAGCTTGCTGTCGTGTTTAAATGATCTCATCACTGACAACCTGTTGGTTTTTAGCTCCATCGTCCCTTAATTCCGACCGACCTGTTCGCTGGCAGTCCTGGCCATTTTTATTTTTTATTCTGCCACACGATGACCGAGACGCAAAGCTAAGAACATTTTTCTCTTTCTTCTCCCTCTTTTTTCCACTCCAAATATCCTAAACGTCTTCAGTACTGACAGCTTGCTGTCGTGTTTAAATGATCTCATCACTGACAACCTGTTGGTTTTTAGCTCCATCGTCCCTTAATTCCGACCGACCTGTTCGCTGGCAGTCCTGGCCATTTTTATTTTTTATTCTGCCACACGATGACCGAGACGCAAAGCTAAGAATATTTTTCTCTTTCTTCTCCCTCTTTTTCCACTCCAAATATCCTAAACGTCTTCAGTACTGACAGCTTGATGTCGTGTTTAATGATCTCATCTCTGACAACCTGTTGTTTTTAGCTCCATCGTCCCTTAATTCCGACCGACCTGTTCGCTGGCAATCCTGGCCATTTTTATTTTTTATTCTGCCACACGATGACCGAGACGCAAAGCTAAGAACATTTTTCTCTTCTTCTCCCTCTTTTTTCCACTCCAAATATCCTAAACGTTTCAGTACTGACAGCTTGCTGTCGTGTTTAAATGATCTCATCGCTGACAACCTGTTGGTTTTTAGCTCCATCGTCCCTTAATTCCGACCGACCTGTTCGCTGGCAGTCCTGGCCATTTTTATTTTTTATTCTGCCACACGATGACCGAGACGCAAAGCTAAGAATATTTTTCTCTTTCTTCTCCCTCTTTTTTCCACTCCAAATATCCTAAACGTTTTCAGTACTGACAGCTTGCTGTCGTGTTTAAATGATCTCATCACTGACAACCTGTTGGTTTTTAGCTCCATCGTCCCTTATTCCGACCGACCTGTTCGCTGGCAGTCCTGGCCATTTTTATTTTTATTCTGCCACACGATGACCGAGACGCAAAGCTAAGAACATTTTTCTCTTTCTTCTCCTCTTTTTCCACTCCTCCAAATATCCTAAACGTCTTCAGTACTGACAGCTTGCTCTCGTGTTTAAATGATCTCATCACTGACAACCTGTTGGTTTTTAGCTCCATCGTCCCTTAATTCCGACCGACCTGTTCGCTGGCAATCCTGGCCATTTTTATTTTTATTCTGCCACACGATGACCGAGACGCAAAGCTAAGAACATTTTCTTTTCTCTTTCTCCTCTTTTTTCCACTCCAAATATCCTAAACGTCTTCAGTACTGACAGCTTGCTGTCGTGTTTAAATGATCTCATCACTGACAACCTGTTGGTTTTTAGCTCCATCGTCCCTTAATTCCGACCGACCTGTTCGCTGGCAATCCTGGCCATTTTTATTTTTTATTCTGCCACACGATGACCGAGACGCAAAGCTAAGAACATTTTCTCTTTCTTCTTCTCTTTTCTCTCTTTTTTCACTCCAATATCCTAAACGTCTTCAGTACTGACAGCTTGCTGTCGTGTTTAAATGATCTCATCGCTGACAACCTGTTGGTTTTTAGCTCCATCGTCCCTTAATTCCGACCGACCTGTTCGCTGGCAGTCCTGGCCATTTTTATTTTTTATTCTGCCACACGTTGACCGAGACGCAAAGCTAAGAACATTTTTTCTCTTTCTTCTCCCTCTTTTTTCCACTCCAAATATCCTAAACGTTTTCAGTACTGACAGCTTGCTGTCGTGTTTAAATGATCTCATCACTGACAACCTGTTGGTTTTTAGCTCCATCGTCCCTTAATTCCGACCGACCTGTTCGCTGGCAGTCCTGGCCATTTTTATTTTTTATTCTGCCACACGATGACCGAGACGCAAAGCTAAGAACATTTTTCTCTTTCCTCTCCCTCTTTTTTCCACTCCAAATATCCTAAACGTCTTCAGTACTGACAGCTTGCTGTCGTGTTTAAATGATCTCATCACTGACAACCTGTTGGTTTTTAGCTCCATCGTCCCTTAATTCCGACCGACCTGTTCGCTGGCAATCCTGGCCATTTTTATTTTTTATTCTGCCACACGATGACCGAGACGCAAAGCTAAGAACATTTTTCTCTTTCTTCTCCCTCTTTTTTCCACTCCAAATATCCTAAACGTCTTCAGTACTGACAGCTTGCTGTCGTGTTTAAATGATCTCATCGCTGACAACCTGTTGGTTTTTAGCTCCATCGTCCCTTAATTCCGACCGACCTGTTCGCTGGCAGTCCTGGCCATTTTTATTTTTTTATTCTGCCACACGATGACCGAGACGCAAAGCTAAGAACATTTTTCTCTTTCTTCTCCCCCTCTTTTTCCACTCCAATATCCTAACGTCTTCAGTACTGACAGCTTGCTGTCGTGTTTAAATGATCTCATCTCTGACAACCTGTTGGTTTTTAGCTCCATCGTCCCTTAATTCCGACCGACCTGTTCGCTGGCAATCCTGGCCTTTTTTATTTTTTATTCTGCCACACGATGACCGAGACGCAAAGCTAAGAACATTTTTCTCTTTCTTCTCCCTCTTTTTTCCACTCCAAATATCCTAAACGTCTTCAGTACTGACAGCTTGCTGTCGTGTTTAAATGATCTCATCGCTGACAACCTGTTGGTTTTTAGCTCCATCGTCCCTTAATTCCGACCGACCTGTTCGCTGGCAGTCCTGGCCATTTTATTTTTTATTCTGCCACACGATGACCGAGACGCAAAGCTAAGAACATTTTTCTCTTTCTTCTCCCTCTTTATTCCACTCCAAATATCCGAAACGTTTTCAGTACTGACAGCTTGCTGTCGTGTTTAAATGATCTCATCACTGACAACCTGTTGGTTTTTAGCTCCATCGTCCCTTAATTCCGACCGACCTGTTCGCTGGCAGTCCTGGCCATTTTTATTTTTTATTCTGCCACACGATGACCGAGACGCAAAGCTAAGAACATTTTTCTCTTTCTTCTCCCTCTTTTTTCGCTCCAAATATCCTAAACGTTTTCAGTACTGACAGCTTGCTGTAGTGTTTAAATGATCTCATCACTGACAACTGTTGGTTTTAGCTCCATCGTCCCTAATTCCGACCGACCTGTTCGCTGGCAGTCCTGGCCTTTTTTTTTTTTATTCTGCCACACGATGACCGAGACGCAAAGCTAAGAACATTTTTCTCTTTCTTCTCCCTCTTTTTTCCCACTCCAAATATCCTAAACGTCTTCAGTACTGACAGCTTGCTGTCGTGTTTAAATGATCTCATCTCTGACAACCTGTTGGTTTTTAGCTCCATCGTCCCTTAATTCCGACCGACCTGTTCGCTGGCAGTCCTGGCCATTTTTATTTTTTATTCTGCCACACGATGACCGAGACGCAAAGCTAAGAACATTTTTTCTCTTTCTTCTCCCTCTTTTTTCCACTCCAATATCCTAAACGTTTTCAGTACCAGCATGCTTGCTGTCGTGTTTAAATGATCTCATCGCTGACAACCTGTTGGTTTTTAGCTCCATCGTCCCTTAATTCCGACCGACCTGTTCGCTGGCAATCCTGGCCTTTTTTTTTTTTTATTCTGCCACACGATGACCGAGACGCAAAGCTAAGAATATTTTTCTCTTTCTTCTCCCTCTTTTTTCCACTCCAAATATCCTAAACGTCTTCAGTACTGACAGCTTGCTGTCGTGTTTAAATGATCTCATCGCTGACAACCTGTTGGTTTTTAGCTCCATCGTCCCTTAATTCCGACCGACCTGTTCGCTGGCAGTCCTGGCCATTTTTATTTTTTATTCTGCCACACGATGACCGAGACGCAAAGCTAAGAACATTTTTCTCTTTCTTCTCCCTCTTTTTTCCACTCCAAATATCCTAAACGTTTTCAGTACTGACAGCTTGCTGTCGTGTTTAAATGATCTCATCACTGACAACCTGTTGGTTTTTAGCTCCATCGTCCTTAATTTCCGACCGACCTGTCGCTGGCAGTCCTGGCCATTTTATTTTTTAATTCTGCCACACGATGACCGAGACGCAAAGCTAAGAACATTTTTCTCTTTCTTCTCCCTCTTTTTTCGCTCCAAATATCCTAAACGTTTTCAGTACTGACAGCTTGCTGTCGTGTTTAAATGATCTCATCACTGACAACCTGTTGGTTTTTAGCTCCATCGTCCCTTAATTCCGACCGACCAGTTCGCTGGCAGTCCTGGCCATTTTTTCTTTTTATTCTGCCACACGATGACCGAGACGCAAAGCTAAGAACATTTTTCTCTTTCTTCTCCCTCTTTTTTCCACTCCAAATATCCTAAACGTCTTCAGTACTGACAGCTTGCTGTCGTGTTTAAATGATCTCATCTCTGACAACCTGTTGGTTTTTAGCTCCATCGTCCCTTAATTCCGACCGACCTGTTCGGTGGCAGTCCTGGCCATTTTTATTTTTTATTCTGCCACACGATGACCGAGACGCAAAGCTAAGAATATTTTTCTCTTTCTTCTCCCTCTTTTTTCCACTCCAAATATCCTAAACGATTTCAGTACTGACAGCTTGCTGTCGTGTTTAAATGATCTCATCGCTGACAACCTGTTGGTTTTTAGCTCCATCGTCCCTTAATTCCGACCGACCTGTTCGCTGGCAGTCCTGGCCATTTTTATTTTTTATTCTGCTACACGATGACCGAGACGCAAATCTAAGAACATTTTTCTCTTTCTTCTCCCACTTTTTCCACTACAAATATCCTAAATGCTTTCAGTACTGACAGCTTGCTGTCGTGTTTAAATGATCTCATCGCTGACAACCTGTTGGTTTTTAGCTCCATCGTCCCTTAATTCCGACCGACCTGTTCGCTGGCAATCCTGGCCATTTTTATTTTTTATTCTGCCACACGATGACCGAGACGCAAAGCTAAGAACATTTTTCTCTTTCTTCTCCCTCTTTTTTCCACTCCAAATATCCTAACCGTCTTCAGTACTGACAGCTTGCTCTCGTGTTTAAATGATCTCATCACTGACAACCTGTTGGTTTTTAGCTCCGTCGTCCCTTCATTCCGACCGACCTGTTCGCTGACAATCCTGGCCATTTTTATTTTTTATTCTGCCACACGATGACCGAGACGCAAAGCTAAGAACATTTTTCTCTTTCCTGTACCTCTTCTTTCCACTCCAAATATCCTAAACGTCTTCAGTACTGACAGCTTGCTGTCGTGTTTAAATGATCTCATCACTGACAACCTGTTGGTTTTTAGCGCCATCGTCCCTTAATTCCGACCGACCGGTTCGCGGGCAATCCTGGCCATTTTTATTTTTTATTCTGCCACACGATGACCGAGTCGCAAAGCTAAGAACATTTTTCTCTTTCTTCTCCCTCTTTTTTCCACTCCAAATATCCTAAACGTCTTCAGTACTGACAGCTTGCTGTCGTGTTTAAATGATCTCATCGCCGACAACCTGTTGGTTTTTAGCTCCATCGTCCCTTAATTCCGACCGACCTGTTCGCTGGCAGTCCTGGCCATTTTTATTTTTTATTCTGCCACACGATGACCGAGACGCAAAGCTAAGAACATTTCTCTTTCTTCTCCCTCTTTTTTCCACTCCAAATATCCTAAACGTTTTCAGTACTGACAGCTTGCTGTCGTGTTTAAATGATCTCATCTCTGACAACCTGTTGGTTTTTAGCTCCATCGTCCCTTAATTCCGACCGACCTGTTCGCTGGCAGTCCTGGCCATTTTTATATTTTATTCTGCCACACGATGACCGAGACGCAAAGCTAAGAATATTTTTCTCTTTCTTCTCCCTCTTTTTTCCACTCCAAATATCCTAAAGATTTTCAGTACTGACAGCTTGCTGTCGTGTTTAAATGATCTCATCGCTGACAACCTGTTGGTTTTTAGCTCCATCGTCCCTTAATTCCGACCGCCCTGTTCGCTGGAAATCCTGGCCATTTTTTTTTTTATTCTGCCACACGATGACCGAGACGCAAAGCTAAGAACATTTTTCTCTTTCTTCTCCCTCTTTTTTTCACTCCAAATATCCATACCTAACGTCTTCAGTACTGACAGCTTGCTCTCGTGTTTAAATGATCTCATCTGACAAACTGTTGGTTTTTAGCTCCATCGTCCCTTAATTCCGACCGACCTGTTCGCTGACAATCCTGGCCATTTTTTATTTTTATTCTGCCACACGATGACCGAGACGCAAAGCTAAGAACATTTTTCTCTTTCCTCTCCCTCTTTTTTCCACTCCAAATATCCTAAACGTCTTCAGTACTGACAGCTTGCTGTCGTGTTTAAATGATCTCATCACTGACAACCTGTTGGTTTTTAGCTCCATCGTCCCTTAATTCCGACCGACCGTTCGCGGCAATCCTGGCCATTTTTATTTTTTATTCTGCCACACGATGACCGAGACGCAAAGCTAAGAACATTTTTCTCTTTCTTCTCCCTCTTTTTTCCACTCCAAATATCCTAAACGTCTTCAGTACTGACAGCTTGCTGTCGTGTTTAAATGATCTCATCGCCGACAACCTGTTGGTTTTTAGCTCCATCGTCCCTTAATTCCGACCGACCTGTTCGCTGGCAGTCCTGGCCATTTTTATTTTTTATTCTGCCACACGATGACCGAGACGCAAAGCTAAGAACATTTTTCTCTTTCTTGTCCCTCTTTATTCCACTCCAAATATCCGAAACGTTTTCAGTACTGACAGCTTGCTGTCGTGTTTAAATGATCTCATCACTGACAACCTGTTGGTTTTTAGCTCCATCGTCCCTTAATTCCGACCGACCTGTTCGCTGGCAGTCCTGGCCATTTTTATTTTTTATTCTGCCACACGATGACCGAGACGCAAAGCTAAGAACATTTTTCTCTTTCTTCTCCCTCTTTTTTCGCTCCAAATATCCTAAACGTTTTCAGTACTGACAGCTTGCTGTCGTGTTTAAATGATCTCATCACTGACAACCTGTTGGTTTTAGCTCCATCGTCCCTTAATTCCGACCGACCATTTCGCTGGCAGTCCTGGCCATTTTTTCTTTTTATTCTGCCACACGATGACCGAGACGCAAAGCTAAGAACATTTTTCTCTTTCTTCTCCCTCTTTTTTCCACTCGAAATATCCTAAACGTTTTCAGTACTGACAGCTAGCTGTCATGTTTAAATGATCTCATCACTGACAACCCGTTGGTTTTTAGCTCCATCGTCCCTTAATTCCGACCCACCTGTTCGCTGGCAATCCTGGCCATATTTAATTTTTATTCTGCCACACGATGACCGAGACGCAAAGCTAAGAATATTTTTCTCTTTCTTCTCCCTCTTTTTTTCACTCCAAATATCCTAAACTTATTCAGTACTGACAGCTTGCTGTCGTGTTTACATGATCTCATCGCTGACAACCTGTTGGTTTTTAGCTCCATCGTCACTTAATTCCGACCGACCTGTTCGCTGTCAATCCTGGCCATTTTTATTTTTTATTCTGCCACACGATGACCGAGACGCAGAGCTAAGAATATTTTTCTCTTTCCTCTCCCTCTTTTTTCCACTCCAAATATCCTAAACGTCTTCAGTACTGACAGCTTGCTGTCGTGTTTAAATGATCTCATCACTGACAACCTGTTGGTTTTTAGCTCCATCGTCCCTTAATTCCCACTGACCTGTTCACTGGCAATCCTGGCCATTTTTATTTTTTATTCTGCGACACGATGACCGAGACGCAATGCTAAGAACATTTTTCTGTTTCTTCCCCTCTTTTTTCCACTCCAAATATCCGAAACGTTTTCAGTACTGACAGCTTGCTGTCGTGTTTAAATGATCTCATCACTGACAACCTGTTGGTTTTTAGCTCCATCGTCCTTTAATTCCGACCGACCTGTTCGCTGGCAATCCTGGCAATTTTTACTTTTTATTTTGCCACACGATGACCGAGACGCAAAGCTAAGAATATTTTTCTCTTTCTTCTCCCTCTTTTTTCCACTCCAAATATCCTAAACGTTTTCAGTACAGACAGCTTGCTGTCGTGTTTACATGATCTCATCTCTGACAACCTGTTGGTTTTTAGCTCCATCGTCCCTTAATTCCGACCGACCTGTTCGCTGGCAGTCCCGGCCTTTTTTATTTTTTATTCTGCCACACGATGACCGAGACGCAAAGCTAAGAATATTTTTCTCTTTCTTCTTCCTCTTTTTTCCACTCCAAATATCCTAAATGTTTTCAGTACAGACAGCTTGCTGTCGTGTTTAAATGATCTCATCACTGACAACCTGTTGGTTTTTAGCTCCATCGTCCCTTAATTCCAACCAACCTGTTCGCTGGCAGTCCTGGCCATTTTTATTTTTTATTCTGCCACACGATGACCGAGACGCAAAGCTAAGAACATTTTTCTCTTTCTTCTCCCTCTTTTTTCCACTCCAAATATCCTAAACGTTTTCAGTACTGACAGCTAGCTGTCGTGTTTAAATGATCTCATCACTGACAACCCGTTGGTTTTTAGCTCCATCGTCCCTTAATTCCGAACCACCTGTTCGCTGGCAATCCTGGCCATATTTATTTTTTATTCTGCCACACGATGACCGAGACGCAAAGCTAAGAATATTTTTCTCATTCTTCTCCCACTTTTTCCACTCCAAATATCCTAAACTTTTTAAGTACTGACAGCTTGCTGTCGTGTTTACATGATCTCATCGCTGACAACCTGTTGGTTTTTAGCTCCATCGTCCCTTAATTCCGACCGACCTGTTCGCTGGCAATCCTGGCCATTTTTATTTTTTATTCTGCCACACGATGACCGAGACGCAGAGCTAAGAACATTTTTCTCTTTCCTCTCCCTCTTTTTTCCACTCCAAATATCCTAAACGTCTTCAGTACTGACAGCTTGCTGTCGTGTTTAAATGATCTCATCACTGACAACCTGTTGGTTTTTAGCTCCATCGTCCCTTAATTCCGACTGACCTGTTCACTGGCAATCCTGGCCATTTCTATTTTTTATTCTGCGACACGATGACCGAGACGCAAAGCTAAGAACATTTTTCTCTTTCTTCTCCCTCTTTTTTCCACTCCAAATATCCTAAACGTCTTCAGTACTGCCAGCTTGCTGTCGTGTTTAAATGATCTCATCACTGACAACCTTTTGGTTTTTAGCTCCATCGTCCCTTAATTCCGACCGACCTGTTCGCTGGCAGTCCTGGCCATTTTTATCTTTTATTCTGCCACACGATGACCGAGACGCAAAGCTAAGAACATTTTTCTCTTTCTTCTCCCTCTTTATTCCACTCCAAATATCCGAAACGTTTTCAGTACTGACAGCTTGCTGTCGTGTTTAAATGATCTCATCACTGACAACCTGTTGGTTTTTAGCTCCATCGTCCCTTAATTCCCGACCGACCTGTTCGCTGGCAATCCTGGCCAT